>NC_138344.1:82106468-82428968 GCF_046562875.1 Panthera onca
ACTGCTGGAAAGAACTCCATATTCCTTTTTATTTATTAATGGCAAAGGCAGACTGCTTTTCTCATGAGGAAGTCGCTCATGAATTTTCATTCAAAATAGTAAATTAGTGTCCACACTTTAATATGTTTAGAGTGGAAAGGGATTCTACATGCAACTGTGCATATCAGATTCCATGTCCAGAAAGCTAAATTTTATTCTTTAATGATATCATGATTGGGGCAGGTGCCCCTTCTGTGCTTACGTGCCACATGATGTAGAGGATGATGGGAAATTCTGATCTATTATTAGTATTTCACTTCTGTAAAATTCTTAAACCATATTTTTACAAGATTTTGTTACCACTCCCTTTAGTGTCTTTTTTGAAAAGCAGAGGCAAACTTCCTTGAGCAAATAATGTGAACAGTGAGCACTTAGTGAATATTTGGGGAAAGAATCAATATGCTAAAGAAGCTAGGAAAATTGGATCATTTAATAGAAGTCCCAATATAGACAAGCTGGTATTTCAGGAACCGGTCTTGTGTTTTTGGATGTATTGGTGTGAAATGAACCATTAAGCATATAAAAGATGGATTCTTAAATGCTCCTAAATATATGTCACTGAGACTTAGGTAGAAAAACTGCCAGGTCTTTATAGTGTTATCTTTTCTTCAACCAATAATTGCTCTATTTTGATGATTTCTTCATTTGGTTGTCTGTTTTAATCAAAATTCCTCAGTGGGCCAAACTGAAACCTCATATATTCACACACACCTCCCATTGATTTCACTTGGGTGAAACTTTATCTTTTAAGCAAAGTTTAAGTTGAAATGTTGAGTTAATGATGCTCACTTTAAATACCAAAGGCTGAATGCATTTATGTATTCAAACACTTAGCTAGTCAAACATAACTCCCATCAGGGTTTAGAGGAAGGATTATTTCTTAAACTATGCTAGCCTTACAAATAATGTATTGCTCTCCAATCTGCAGGAAAATAATACTGAATAAGCTTGTTAGTATTTTATTTCTGTGGTGAAAAGAATCTTTTTGTAACCTTGAAGAGGCAGAGTAAAATGGTGGACAGGATGTTGGGAAATATTTTTGGCAATTACCCATAGTAGTGAACCCAAACTTAGAAAAAAATACTAAAGAAAAAGTTACACATTTATTTCTCCATAGATTTGTCTCCATCTCTATTAAATTTTCCATCTATGAAATAAATACACTCATAATTCTGTGCTTCTCTAACAAAAACTGACTTTGATTTAGAAGACTGTTTTTCCTCATGTGATGAAGGCTTTCAACCTCCTAAAATGGGAATATTATACCTACAACAGAGTGTCTGACTCTTTTATTGTGAACCCAGTTAAGATGCAGTATATGGCAATTTAAGGAAGTATCCAAAATAATACTATTTGGGTGATGTGTTTGCTTTGTAACACTTTCATAGAGTAGATATGAGTTTGCTTTGTAACAGTTTCATAGAGAATATAACAGATTCATACAGTACTGAAAAGGTATACTTTGAGAGCTTTTAACATCTAACAGATTACATATTTGAGTGAAAGAGTTAACACAAACCAAAGCACAACTGCAGAGAAAATTTTGTGAGGAAAATTCCTCCAAAAGAGTAGTTCCTATATTTATACACTTATAAAATTCTGAGCCACTGGCCACAGTTTCAATTACCTCTCTCTCTCTTCTAAAAAGAAAGACTAGGGCCTTTGTCACCAAGAATTCAAGAAAAGAACCTTGTTCTGAATTCAGCTGATAGAATCAGCATATTCTTCAAAGGGATATAAAACTATTAACTAGTTCTATGCTACCCCTGATAAATTCGCTCATTGATGATCCTGTTTTCCTGTATAATAGCTGGCACTTTTCCTGGAAGACATCCTTCCTAAAATCACTTGAAAAACACTTAGCACACCTTTGCAGGTAATGTAAACATAAGGAAGTAAACTACTTTCTTACCTAAGAATTTTCCTTAAATAATGAGCACATTAAATTGCATTCATTTCAGACGGTTTCAAAGAACCAACAGAGAAATTCTAGTAATTTATTTGTGATTTGCTACAAAGTTACATATTTTATTTTAGTAAATTTAGAAAGCTCTCAGGTCTTTTCTAAGCTGTGAATTAACACGTGGCCAAGAATCTGAAATCGGGCCCGAATGCTAAAAAAAGTGTTTTCGTCTTCAGCATTAAGACCTTATGAGAATTGTTGTTTGGCAAACACTGGTGTTGATTTTATGCTAATGAAGCAAAATATGAAACCAAAGCATTTACTGTACCTAACAAACTCAAGCCTGCATATTCCCAGCTAAAATGAAAATAGGCTAAAGAAAGGGTGAGCATCTGTGTTAGGTTCATTTGCCTCTGGTGGGTCTCCAGTGTAGACTCTCTGAGAAGTCTGAGGTGCATTTAACTAGAAGAAATGTTTTTTTGTTCCAAGCCCCTTGATAAGGGGAATAATAGGAGGGAACAGCTCAGTAGACATAAAGGTGAAAAAATGTCCATGGTTCTGAACATTCTACCACCCTATATATGTTTTGTTTATTCAAATCTGCTTTAAGTTTCAGTGTAGAAAAGAAGAAAATGTGGAAGGAACAGGAGAGCAACTCACATTAATTGAGAATCTACTGCACATAATATATTTTTTTATTAGCAAATGCGCCATTATCGTGTACTAGAAGGCAAAATCCCACCTTCCAAATGAATGAAGAAGCCTGTCCATGTTGCACTGGTTGTGTTGGTATTGGCATTTGAAGATAAGATACTATGCTCTCTGTCACATGCTGAAGTCATTCTTGCCCTACTAAAGGTTTTTGGCTTCATTATCTACATTCATTCATCATCATTCTCCAGGTGCTATGCTGAGCATTAGCAATGCAAAGATAAACTCATATCTTACCCTTGCATTGTTTGGTCATAATCAAAATTTCTTTTTTTCAGACACATATGGAAAAGAAAACAGGCCTCTTTGTTTTCCTTGCTGATTAATGATTTTTATGAAACATCCTAAACACATAATTTCCTGGTAAAGCAGGGAAAATTCTTGTTTTAAGATCAGAGCTCAGGCACTTAAACACGATGCTTATAGCCTCCCCTAAAATTTAACATTGTCATTAGGGAACTACCTCTTGGGGTAAATGCTGTTTTTCAGATTTATGTCTCTCCCTGCTTTTTTCTAAGATGGCATCTGGGTTTATATGACTTTGTGATTCGAGGGTGCAGTGAGTTCCCCTGGCTTACCATGACCTTTGGGTATAGTCTGGCTGGGTTCAATGAAATGGATCTTGCCCTAGATATTCCAAGGTTGTCTCCCACTGAGGACTGCGTCTGTGTTGTTATCTCATGGCTTGGACAGAGGGTATTTCTTGCTGACCAGGCATTATCTTAGCCCTCACTGACCCTGCCAACTCTCTGAGGTCTGGCTTCAGAGGTTCCTCCTCCTCTCCTTGGGGTCACTGTGCCTCTGTTGCTATGGCAACACCTTTGTCAAGTTCATCAGGTGAACTCCCAGAAACTTCATGGGAGAGAAAAGTGTCCTCAGGGAGGGGATAAAAGAGCAGGTAGCAAGGGGAGTCCTGACCAGAGTTTCCTCTGACCATAGCATTCCCACTCCAGTTATGGTGAAGGAACTTTAAGGAAGTCTCTTCCCAGACTTCCTAGCAGGTGATGGAGCTGATATGCTTGTGCTTTTGGCTTTCTTTTCAACCTGTCTCACATACTTCCTCTCTGGATCTTAGTCCAAGAGATGGGAGGATATGTATCTTAGTACCTGCTCCTTTTGCCTTTATTTTTTCCTTATTCTCCAGATCCATACATATGGAAAGGGTGAGCTTTTCCCTTTATTTCTCCTTTGCTCTTAATATTCCCCTGAATCATACCTTCCTAATTTGGGGGATGGCATTCTGCTTTTCCCCTGTCTTTATGGTTAAAATGTGGGAGAATGCAAGGAGAGAGAAATGATGACCATAATTCGGGTGGTATTTCTAAAAGAAAATTTTAATGTTTGTTTATTTTTGAGAGAGACAGAGAAAGAGTGCGGGCAGGGGAGGGACAGAAAGAGAAGGAGACACAGGATACAAAGCAGGCTCCAGGCTCTGAGCTGTCAGCACAGAGCCTGATGTGGGGCTCAAACTCAAGAAACGTGAGATCATGACCTGAGCCCAAGTCTAATGCTTAACCGACTGAGTCACCTAGGAACCCCTCAGGTGGTATTTCTAAATGATTGAAACTTCATGTGAGCAAATGCTTATTAGTCATTTCTTACTAGTAACTCACAGAGTTAATAAAGAAAGCTTGATGGTTTATCTGTCCCTGTTACAGTGGTTTTTGTTTGTTTTTTAATATTTTGAAATAAGATCCTATTTCAGATTTCCAGTGAATGCTGGAATTCCTTGCTATTCAAAACGAGGTCCATGACCAGCAGCATTGCCAGTTGCCAACAATTGTTAAGAATGCAGAATCTCAGGCCACACCCTAGAATTACTGAATCAGGATCATCATTCAACAAACTCCTCACTTGGGCATTAAAGTCTGAGAATCACTGTTCTGGGCCACCATAGCCTTTCTGAAGCTTTTGGTCATATCACCTATACCCAAGATCAGCATTCAGCTAAACATTAATTCTACATATCAGTCAGTGACAATCCTTGCCCTTGGATGCTTATGGTCTTAACCAGTAATATTTATAATGATGGTAAAGTAATTAAAATAAAATTGACAATTCTAGATTCAGTCTCCATCACCAGACCCACCTTAAGTTGGTTTTTTTTTTTGACAGATTAAGATTAAATTGTAAATTATGAAAAGTGGATGTTCATTTTTTTGAAAAGCAGTCATTTAACGTACAGAGACAGGAACAAGATAGTAATAAGATACTCACTTGATAGATAAATCCAGATTCATACTTGAGCCTGCTGCTTCATTGGTACTGATAGGGTTTTGCTCAGTTACAGTTTGGCAAGGATGTGATTTCTTTTAAAGAGATGATTTTTGGAGAAAGGACAAAGTCATAGTTTTTCATCCTGCACTTTCATTTTCTGATCACAGTGTTTTAGAAGAATCTGGGCTTTACTTATGCACCAGGCTTTCAATAGAGAATCACATTAATCCTTTTAAGCTCCTTATTCTAATGATTTATTTTGTTGAAAACCATAGTGATCCTCCTTTGAATTTTAATGATTGCTGGCTATTCAAAGATTCATTGTTTTGACTTCCTGTCCTTACCTTTGTTTCCTACATGTCTGTGGGGAACACCTGTCTAATACTGGATCTGCCCCTGGTTCTCACTGGCTTACCAGAGTCACTCAAGCCTATCTCTCAGTGTTAAGCTGAAATGCTGGCTACTCATCCATGACAATAAATGTAGCATATATGTTTGCAGAGATAGGCAGGTAGACAGCAGAGGGACAAATAAATGATTGAGTCATTTCCCAGTAAAAATGATATTTAAGATATGATAAGAAATTGTGACCATAATAGAGAAATTAGTCAAATTAGTATTCTTAATCATGGATGATTTTAGGATGTGATACCTATGAAAACCTAGTAGATGATAAAGAGATTTGAATTTTCAGGGTGCTATTCTGACCCCAAATTCTGGGCCATGTAACTTTCACAAGACACTGACCCTCCGTTCCTCACACTGTTAATATGGCAATGCTCTCTTTCAAGGACATAGAAGTAGTCATTTTGTTCAAGTGCTGCAAATCCTCAAAAAGGGTTTGCAGATGGAAAGAGTGATGATGTGTCGCTGGTATGAGCATCAGAATTACATGTTATGTTTTCAAAATCTAAGAAATGCTATGTCACAGGCTTGAGTTTCTATTTTGCCCACTGTGTAACCACACAGAGAATTTTTCTCTTCTCTTTTTACAGGTATCACCTAGGAACATCATGGGTTTTCAAGAATATATTATTCTAATATGAGATTTTAACAACTACACTGTATTTATGCATAATACATTTTGTGCCTTATCTTCAGGCTTCTGGACTTTGATTCAGAATATCAGGAGCTCTGGGATTGGCTGATTGACATGGAGTCCCTCGTGATGGACAGCCACGACCTGATGATGTCAGAGGAGCAGCAGCGGCATCTTTACAAGGTTAGAGCTACCCTTCTTGCCTTTACCTTGCTGTGGAAGATCTGATTAGCCTGACAAGTCTCTCTCTCTCAGGATATCTTTGCGTTCATTGTATGTATCATGGTGTCTATTAGAATTCCCTTCCCTGTCCCCAAACTCATTTCCATCCCTTGTGTGCTGACAGGCTGCACCGACATCATAATTGCAAGAAAGTTCCCTTTATCACATTCTATTTGGTGTAATTCTATAGAAGGACAAAGATTTATCTCCAAGATGAATAGCAATAAATGAAACTGCATTAATAAATAGACTGAAACAAAATGAAGGATAAATGGACTGGTAACATTTAACAAAATGTGTTTTCATTGGAGCACTCAGGTGGATTCTATCCACCCCTCAGATCTTTGCAGAGAAAAAAGAAATTTGCCTTCAGTTTGGCTTGCTACTTTCAGGGTAGAGGGCTCATTCAATTTAATGTTTATTAGTGATACATAGAGCAGACGTTGTCATATTAAGTCAATACATTTTCATGTGATTTAAGAAAACTGGCTTGGAACTCATATATTGATTGCAGGCAATCCATCTAATAACTATCTATATTGTTTTTCCGTGTCTGCTAATTCACCTTTAGCCTAGTATGTTTTACCAATTCTACTTAAATAGTCTTAGAAGCTCTTATAAAACATCTATGTGATTTTGACTGAAAAAAAAATGGTTGCAAGATTCACAGTGTCTGAAAAAGCTGTTGGGGAGGGTTAGAGGGACTTTCCACTGAAATATCAGATTGCAGTAAATCTTCCTCATTTAGGCAATTTTTATTGGAGTAATTCTGACAGTTGTCATCCTTGAATTGCTTTGAGCATATGGCATATTTCAAAGAGCAGATTGTGAATCATAAAAAATAAAATTAATAACTAACCACAGAATCAGCAACAGTATAATGACAAGAAACAACTACCCTCTAGCTTTAAAAAATTTCTTATAGAATAAGAAGTACATTCAAGGTCAAATAAAAGTTGTCTTCTTTCTTCCTCATTATTTATCATTTTGAGTTCCTTTCCTTAATATATTAACTTTTACCTTCTCTAAAGAGAGATCTTTATTTATACTTTTCAAGGGTCTGGTTGACTTTAATTAGTGTCCCCTGAGAATCGTCTTGGTTAAGAGAAGATATAAGCTCCCCAGGGAGTCAGCACATGGTGATATTTTATTCCTTAAAGAATTGTGTTCCGACATTAATCGAGTTTGTTGACTATTAGCTATTTCCTGTATGGATAGCTGTCCACATTAACAACAAAGCTATCCAATATATCTTCTGAGCATAATATATTGTTAGAGTTACAGTCTTCACCTAATGTAAACAAAGCTAGGTGATTTCACATTTCATGTCAGGATCAAGAATTATGTATGAAAAAATGTCCATTAATCTTTATTAATTTACTGATACAAAAATATTAGTTTTATTCCTAATACTTAAGCATTAAAAATCGAGCCAACCAGGAAAAAATAATACAAAAGTTAACTAATCATAAGCCATTATCTCAGATTTTATTGCACTCTTGATGCCAAATAACATTTCTTTTCTTCTTGATGCATTTTGTATTTTGCACATAAACCACTATTTTTTTTCAGAAACAGTGCTATTCTTTGTCAAAATCACATCCATATAATTTACATCACAATTAATAGGAAATCAGTCTTCTTTTTCTTGTGGTTTCCTTGTAAGTGCTCTGCCTGAGAATTCCCATTCTGGCATATTCAAAGCTATTATTCCACCCACTCAGTACTTCTGGATTATAGTGTTTTCCCAAACATTTTCCATACCAGGGTTCTTCGTTTGTGACTCATGTCCTGTTATCATCTTTCTGCTTAGAGGTGTTCAACATAGCTAACTAAGTTCATGAGACTAGCACTAACTTTGCATTTGGCTTATAAGCAAAATTAAAGATTGAATTACACACCAAAGGCAAATGCTACAAGAGTTCAGAGTCTTTCTTTATACAAACCCCCACATTATTCCAGAGTTTTAGAAACCTCAAAAGCAATCCTGAGGATATTGGCTAAGGAGTCATTTAGAACTTGGGATGGCTCCTGAATTAGAAAAATTGATGGAGGAAAATTAATTTCAGGTCTTTGTCTAGAATCCTCAGGGATTCTTAGGTTAGGTCAACATTTTCAATGTCCCATTCGTCTGTTCTAATGCACTTTTTCAGAAATCAACTCAACTGATGACTTGGGGGAGGGAGGTTTGAAGTCTATTGATCATAGAGACCCCTGAGTAATAGGGCTTTTCAGTTGGTCCCCAGGCCTTCCTAGGCTTTCAATACCATTTGAGACTTTAATCTTTAAATTTGTTGGCCCTGAAAGATATCAATGCTTTCTCAGCATTTTTCATCAAGGGCACCACTGACATTTGGGACAAAACAATTTTTTGTTGGTGAAGGGGACTACCCCGTCCACTATAGAGCATTTACTATTCACATTCCCTAGTCATTGTGACAATTCAACAGGATGCCCAACCACATGTCACAGCATTCCCAATCCATCTTGACCTATGTACCTCATCTTCATTTCTTAAAATGCTTCTGTAACACCCAAGAAAATTTCCTTGCTTTTGTATTTTGTACATTGTGAGGTAAAACACCTTATATAGCTGATGTTGAACCAATAGTTGTTGAGTGAAAAAATTAAGGATGAATGCTTGCTTCAGCAGCACATATACTAAAAAATTAAGAATGAGAATGATTGTGATCTCTGGTATTAATGTAAAGAATGAAGGGGAAACGTTTAAGAGAGACCTTCAGCTGAGCAATGGTAAAATCCCAGGAACTGGAGACCAGGACAGAATCATTATTCCTGTTATCATAGAATCCAAAAGTTTTTCTGTCCTCTCTCTGGGGGGATCTCTATATTTCATCACTCAACTCTTTTCCTGGAATAGATAGTCATGCCCAGATCCTGGTTCATTACATGCATTATACAGTCCTAAGTTGATCCCCAAAGTCCACATTTGGATAGGTTGTGTTAGAGAAAGTATAATAAGTTGGTAGTCAATGAGAGTGAAGATTTTTTAGCATTTTCGACATCAAGTACTACATGCCTGACTTTACCAATTTATTGTATATTCTGGTCTTCGATAGAAAGTCATCTGACCTTTACTCCTAGATAGGGAGGTACCAATAAATACCTTAGACTATTCATTCAGCAGACCTCCCAAGTTGGGTGCCTATTGTGGTATATTGGTTACCCTAAACCAGCAAAATACCAAAGGGATTTATTAAAGGAAAGGAATTAGACTTAATAGGCAAAGAATACATTGACACAACCTGACATAATTTAGAACCTTAACATTACAATGGGCTACAAAGTGGATTTTCTGTTTAAACCATTTCTTGTTATTTTCAGATTGTTAGAAATTGAAGACCATTTTTTTTTCTAAATTTTCAACCGCAGGGTCTTAAGAGCAACCTGTATCTTCCTTATATATACTTTCCTTGTATAACCGCTTCCTTAAAAATACTTTCTTACTTGTTTTGAGATAGTAAGCCATACTGCCAATATCTTTCCCTCTCCCTTCTTTGTCCGGCCCACTGACCCAACCTCTGAATGGGGACCTTCTATAGCTATTTTCTAATAAACACTGGCAGTATTGTCAGCCTGGAAAACAGAAATGTAGTTCTTTCTCGTTTTTTCTTCCTCAATGTGAGAATCACCTCCAAGGAGAATTTGCTCCCCCTCTCTCACGTTCTTTTTCTTCATTCCTTCTACCTTCCTAAGTAGGACAATTTAATTTGTCAAAAGTAACCACCGTGATTTTGAAAGTTCAGCTCCTATTTGGACTGGAGTTACGTAGCCAGAATTCATAATCACTGGGAGCTGTCACTCTGCTGGTCTGCATGTGCATTAACTATTAATGGAGAAATATTTAAAACCCACTTGCAAAGGAAGAGCTCCATTTTTTCATTTCTACAGATCAAAGGTGGCATTATTCTTGGGCTCAGGGAAGCTTAAGACACCTCCTCCCCCATCCTATGAATTTTATAGACTGAGTGACCTAGAAGTATCTCCACGATCAACGAGGCTGGAGCTCAGGCTGCTGCTGTTGCCGTTCTGCCCTCTGCAGCAGACACAGTTGACTCTGCAGGGCTGGGAGGGTGTGCCCTGGCCAGGGCTCCTTACTGTTGCCACAAAGCACTGCCCATTCTCTGCCAAGTGCAAAGCACAGATGACAGAGCCCTTCGTGATCCTGGATTGGTGTGGAGTTCTAGAGTCCAAAGGTTAATTTCAAGGGCCAAATTCAAAAGTTGCAGTCTGGTGATTACTACTATTATACTTGAACAAGAGCTGTTTTCAGATAGTATTCAGATAGTACAAAGCTCACCAAAAACAGCACATTTATGGATTTACTCCTTGAGAATGGTCTAGCTGCTCCTCATCAATAAAATATTAGATTATATCATTTCCAAGGGGTTAAAATAACCCTTACAGCTTAAAAATTGTATAAATTAGTACGCATTTCAACTAAGACCTTTATACTTTCAAGGAATTCATACTGAAGATTTTACATTTCATTTTGAGGGTTAGTTGCTCTCATATAGTTCTGCTTTTATGGCAAAAATGCAAATGACCTCTATCTTTCTCTGTTGGTATAAGTGTTACACAATTATGTCCTATGTGCAAAAGGAAAAGGCCCGTTCACTTTGCATAATACAATGCTCACTAAAGAGGCTAATTACATTTTTACTCTGCTCTGGATTTGATGTTGCTTATAAGAATTCACAGGAAAATTTTTAAAATGTTTTTAACACCAAAATACAAATCAGAACTGGGGAAAATATACATAGACTAGAGTCCCTTTCTCTGAGAAGAGTTAATATGTAGGCATATAGACTGTATGGTCCTACACACTTAATAAAGATCCCAAAACTCCACTCTGGGTTTCCTGGTAGTGAAAGCGAAGAGGGAAATGTGCTCAATCGCAAAATTTACATCTTCCATGAGAAAAAAAAATCACACTTCATTTGAAGACATTGTTTATTTTGATACTTAGATATGAATACATTTTCTTTTAGGATTTTTTTTAATATGTAAGGGATTAGAATGGCATGGTAGTGAAATATCTAACCACCATATTTCTTACAAGTTTCTAAATATAATACTTCTACCAAGTGAATTAATTATTTTTCTCTAACTCTGTTGTCAGGTAATGTTTACAGACTTTGATCACAGCTCTCACCCGAAGGTGGCACTCCTCTCGATGATAGTTTGGCCAGGTGGAATTAATAAGAGAGGACATCAATATTATATATTTGAAGAGAAGAGGATATTAGGAAAGTGAGAGGGAAATATAAGCATTGAAGAGAAAGAAACACAGTTGAAATTAGTTAATCTACAGTTTACCAAACAAAAATGAATAATTTAAAACAATTAAATAGAAAAGAGTAAGTTTAAATCATGGGTGGGTGAATGAATAGATAAGAAAATGCTAAAAAAAAAAACCAAATACAAACAAATAAAAAGAGCTAAACACTGAAAGGATTGTTTTAGGAAAAAAACAGATAAGAGAAAGGGATAAATTTTAAAGGAGAAAATGTCACTTTTAGAGAATTTGGGTCTGTATTAAAAGGCAAGTATTATGACTTTTAAAAGAAAAACTTCTGGGGAATAAGAAACAGCATAAAAAAAGAAAAATGGGACATAGCTGGCTTGCTATTTTATAACTATTGATGCCAAAATGATGTTGTCATAGCTATGAACCAATCAGAGAAAACAGATTAATCACGCTATCTCTGTATTTTATAAATTCACAAATTTCAACCCTCTCCAATAGTTCTCTTTTATTTTGTTCTGGACCAGGTCTAAATAATTTCATATGTGGCCTGATACCTTTAAGACTGAACTTGAGCTTCTAAAAATATGTTAGGGTGGTTCATAGTCTAGGTCATAGGAGGTAGGCTTAAAATAGAAGAAAATCCATTACCTTAAAAAAATTTTTTTTTTTACATGTTGGTGTTTGGGTATAAAAGAAGTGTGTCAAAAAATTAAATTCTGTTAATTAGGATTTAGTTTGGAATTTCAGTACCAAAATGAAGCAAATTAGTTATTGAAGCAGACAAGGTAAAAATGTACCAGATATATCAGGCACAAGAATCTAATGATAATTTTTTACCTCTTCCTCAGTAGATTAATTGTAGAGCTTAATTGTATGTTAGATTAAAACTCCATTAAGATAAGAAGAATATGCTTAAAATCATTATAATATTTCAAATAACATTATCTAGTCATTTTAAAAGTGATCAGAATAGGAAAATCTAGGCTACCTCCACTGCTATGTAGAAATGGATTTGTTTTTCCATTTTTATTAAAGCTAAAAAGTCCTTAGATTAACTGCCATATTAATGTGAGCATTGATGAATCAGTGTTTGCTATGAAGACTTCAATATGCATATATTTTTCTTTTCTTTCCTTTTTTGAGAGAGGATAAAACTCATCCTGAACATGTTCAGAGGAAAAAGTGGATGGATGTGGTTTCTGAACAATATAGGAAACACTGTTTTTGCTGGAGCTTACAATTCCTGTTTGAATCACTTTTTTAAGAGGAAAAAAAAAGAAGGATGTTAAGAGAATAGTATGCCAAGAAATAGTTGGCTGTGTGTGCATAGGGGCAAGCGAGGAAAGGCCGCCAGCAGTCTTTGTCTCTGGTGGGTGAGCTACTGTCCGGAAGGTGCGTTGGCTCTCTGGGCTGCCTCTGCTGTATTGTGCTGCTCCCTCTCTCCCTGGCCTGGCCTGCTCTGGCCTAGAGTGGATCAAACAAGCCGTGGGGAAAGTTCCCCTCATTTGCATCACTTCTAGACAGCCCTGTCGTACTCTTTGCTGACAGGAAATCACTGTCTTTGTCACCTTTTCTCAGGGCCCTCCTTTTGGCAGAGATGGGCCATGTGACCACGCTTAATCACAACAACAGGGCTGGCTCAGGACTCAATGACATGTTTTCCTCAGCACTTCAATAAATGGGGTAGAGGAGTCAGGAGGAAATGACTACATTAATTTTAAAGTGAAAAGATAATTAACACTTGAAGGACTAATGCTACAACCTATGGAATTATTATTCAAATTGAAGTTAATTTATCAAAAACTTGTGAAAACTATCTCCCCTAATGCAACTGTTTAAAAAAAAAATAAACCTTGAATAGTAAGAGTTGGGCGTGTTGGAGGGAGAGTGGGAAGAAGGCGGGGAGAGAGGGGCTTTGGATGGAGAGGGAGAGAGAAAAGGGGGGAGAGAAAGAGGGAAATCATAGCAGGCATTAGCTGTGTTTGAAAAAGCAACTTAAATGGGCTAACACTTCAACATTTGGGACTGAAGGCTGGAGCATGTAAAACGCTTACTTAGATGATATGAATAGGACACTGGCAAACAAAAGCAGCAGTGTGCTCCTAGAAAACTGTGCTTCAAGGAGTTTCCTTGGCAACAGAAATGCAGTTCCAAAAGTAGACAGAACTTTCCTCAGAAAACATACTATTAATAACAACCTTCCGGAACAACTTGGAACAATTTGACGACTTGGCAATAATAATGCCAAGTGTTCTGCAAATTAATCTAACACATAACAGTTATGTTTCCCTTGCCCGTAATTCTGCTGGACCCTACCAAGAGATAACTCCTTGCTTTTCAGTGGCAAAATGTGAAAAATATTTCTAAATGTTGTCATGGAAAAAGAAAACCAAAAGGAGTGCTGGTGGCCAACGGTGTCCAGTGATTGTGTTTAGCCTTTTGGAACCTACAATTGAATTTAATGAGATGAGTTTACTCCAATTAGAGCTACTACGTTTAGTATCTCATCCCAACAAAGATGCTTCCGTGAACAAAACTTGTTAAAGTGTTAACAGCCTGAGAATTGCTGTGATGTGAAGCACATCTTGAGGCCATTGGTTATATAAATGTAACACTTCACTAAATACGTGCTGGGTGTTATTTTTAAAAGCATCATCATTTCTTGTCAGCCCAGAGAATAAACTAATCTTGGATCTACTTGGCCAATGGGAATCATTTGAATTCTCCTGAAGGCAATACGTTTGCCAGCCATGAAAGGTGTAGTGTTCCCCTCCTCTGACCTTTCCTGAATCCTTGGATCTAAAGGTTAAAAGTAATCAATATCTCATTGCGCAGCTTGGTTTCAGGGTAATAAGTAATAACCATCATGTTAAAATCCAAATGATTACAGATAGCACTTAAATGAGTTGACCTGTTTGGGAGCTTTTATTAATTGCAATTATCAGGATAATCATTAGAGTTTGCTAATAAAATTTGGATTAAATTGCAAAAATTTCAGCCTTTAACTTTTGAAAAACGACTCTTAATTAGATGTGAATGTGCAGTGTTCCCTCCTGTGTTAAGCTGAGAGATTTGGCTTCAACCCCACATATTTGTAGATTTCTTTCTGGTTTTTTGTAAAATAAATTAGAGGAACATTTAAGCTCCTCATAAGAAAGGGTGTTTGTTAGGTTCACTGCCACCTTTGGCTCCAGAACTGCTCCATACTATGTGTATGTTTCAGTTAAGTGACTGCATGGAAATGTCCCTCACCTACTTTTTTGCATTTCCTATTTTTAAATTATGTATCTTCAATGGTTATAATCATATGTAGGCTAATCTGGCTTGTAGCTAGAAAAAAAAATGTATGATGTATGATTACACTTTACATGATATGAACTGGGAATTATTTGTTTTTTTTAAAAAAAGGACTACCAAAGTTTAATGATGAAAACCAAGTATTATCATTGTCAAAGTGGTCTTGATATAAAAATAATAAATGTTAGGTTTAATGTTCCATACATTTACATCAGTAAGGCACTGGTTGTCATCTATAACTGCCTATATCAGGAAGGCATTGGTTTTCATAACCATATCATAACGACACTAAATCATATAACTTACAATGTAAGTTATACCATAACCAAGTGTATAAGATATGCTACTGAACCCAAATATTATGTCTGTATGATTATTCCAAGTTTTTATAATTTATTAGAATTTCATGCATGTATTCTCAAAACAGGAAGGTGGGGATAGAAGGGAACCTAGATGATATTTTAGTTATTTCAAAAAAGGTCCTGGTGCAGTCTTCGGCAACACATACACTAAAATTGGAACAATACAAAGGAAATTAGCATGGCCCCTGCACGAGGATGACACACAAATTCATGAAGCATTCCATATTAAAAAAAAAAAAAAGTCCTGGTACCTGTTCAGAATAGTCTGGAGAACCCTGGATGGGAAAAGCTTAACCATAGTACTTTCACAGATAAACTCATTAACTTGCTTTTTTCTTGTCCTAATCTTGCTACCATGTCCAACCTTAGAAAGAGGTAGATTTGTGGTTGAGGAACATCATATTTGGAGTATTAAGATTGTCCAAAACCAACTATTTCCTTTACTAAATTTCCATCCTGCCTTAAATCCCAGCCTTAAGATTCATTTCTTTGGGGACGCCTGGGTGGCTCAGTCGGTTAAGTGTCTGACTCTTGATACTGGTTCAGATCACAATTTCACGATTCATGGGATTGAGCCCTGCATGGGGCTCTGTGCTAACAGCACAGGGCCGACTTGGGATTCTCTCTCTCCCTCTCTCTCTCTGCCCCTTCTCTACTTGTTCTCTCTCTCAAAATAAATAAACATTAAAAATTTTTTTAATTCATTTCTTTGAGGTAAAAAAGAGTGCACTTTACTGGATGCAGGTATTCTATGGGGGTAGGAGAATAATACTGAATTAAATGTCAATTTTAACATTTAGTTTAAATGGAAGGGCACTAGGAGGGGAAGATAGATGGGGTAGAGAGAAGAAATCTAGGAAGGGGACCAAGGATAGATGTTATTTATTCCACCATTTGATAAAAAGGGAAGTACATTCGTGTGTGTGTGTGTGTGTGTGTGTGTGTGTGTGTGTGTGCGTGTTATGAGATAGGAGTAGGATGGAGGGAGAAAAAAAACTAAATTGGTCAAATCTTACTATTTGACTATGTTAGTGCCCCCTGTGCACATTCTTATTTAATGCTCACAATGATCCTGAATTATTTTTCCCTACTTCATGCATCTGAGCCTGAAACACAGAGAGGTTAAGTGACTAGCCTAAAAGACAACTTGTGCCTCAGGTTAGACTAGGGTTTGCTGAAATTACAAACAACCCCCAAGTCTCAAAGGTTTACAGTTATGAAGATTTACTTCTCACAGGATCAGTCACCCTCTTAAATATTCCTTCAATGTGGCAAAGAGAAAAGAGAGTTCTGGAGGGTCTCACTCTTGCCATTAAACCTTTACCTGGAAGAGACACAGTTCACTTCCTTTCAAAATCATGACCAGAAGTAATCACACGGCTTCACCCTACTCCAAAGTGGATGGGGAAATGCATCTCTACTCTATGCCTGAAAGGCAGAAAGCAAGAAATTGTTGTTGGGCTGTATCAATAACTATCACAAGAAATAAGTCACTTTGAACCCAGTCTGGGTGGCTCTAATACCCACAATCTTTCTTTCACGTGCTCCTTGCCTGCTCACTATTGTCCCATATTTTCTCCTCCACAAGAGGAAAAATTCTTGTAAATGCATTTTCCTCCCTCCACATGAGCTTTTGGTGCCTAGATAAGAAAGAAGGCCCTACATATTAAATGGAACATCAGCAGAGAAAGCATGATGGACTTGGGTTTGCTCTATAGCCAATCATCAGGCTATTCTGTGAAACTCCCCAAACTTTCTTAAGCACCTTAGCACCCTGGGAAAGTGTTACCATTTTGAGTCTCACGGGAACCTCCCATGTTTTGTCAGACTCAGGAAAGCTAAGGCTGAAAAAATTTATGTTTTTGGGTGAGATGCACTAAAGGCAGCATTGCCCTAGGAAGGTTCAACCTCATGGATCCTGTTATTGCCAAAGGGAGTTACTGAAGAAGGGTCCCCATGGAGAGATACTCTAGAGGAATATCATTTGCAGAAAAGCCATTTTCCAGTCCTGTCAAGGAGGCAATTTTAGTTCTCAGAAACAAGGGCATTCCCAAGCATATTTTTAATAATGTTGGCATTTGCAGAGCTCATACATTCTTAAACTAGGCACTTCTGTGACACTCTGTACCTAATGAGGCACACTGGGGTAAGCTAAGAAGGAAGTGGTGCTCCTGCTGAACCTTCATTCATTTACATAAGACACAAAACATAAACATACACGCACATACATACACACCCATATTTTCTTGTACTGAAGCCAAGAAAGAGTCAAGCAGGCTAATACCTTTGGGGTTGTATAATTTTTATTCTAAATATTTTTAGACCACAGATCTCCAGTCTTTCTCCAGAAGGACATCTATACATCCCAGTAACTCATCTGAACACACTATTTCAGCCTCTTTCTAAGTAATTGATTCTATATGCTCACTGACATTTGCTTAAAGAAAATTTGTGACTTGTGATATTTCCCTTGTCATCTCATTTTATCCATTAAAAAGTAGGAAGTTTTGTTTTTGAAAAGTAGGCAGTTTGTGGGAGAGGTATAACACACACGTGGTTATGCACACACATTTATGTGTGTTTACAGATATACACATGCGTCTACAAAATATTAACTCATTTAGTTAAAAAAAATCTTTCATCAGGATTGAATCTGGATGAAACCAGATTCCTTGGACCAGATATGCTTGTAGTCCCAAGACATTTAAATCATGCATTTGTAAATAACTATATAAACTTCCTTCGTATATGCCAAGTTTCAGTTTGGAGCTCATTTCTAGGTTATAAATCTGGGCATATTGGATTTTGCTACCTTAATTAGAATAGTTTACTCCTTCAATATTCATAGGTGCATCCCTAAAAGAGCCCTCCTTGAGAATAATTTAGCCATGAGTACTTTGTTATAACTAAGTGCATATTTTTAGTGATGATAGATTTGGACTATGTGGACCAAATTTGAGAATGAATGATTATAATTTTTGTTAGACTCCACACTCCAGGATGGCAAGGTTCATGTCCGTGTTGTTTATTGCCATATGTCCACTGCCTAGTGCAATACCTGGCACATAATAGAAACTCAATAAATATAAGTTGAGAAGCACTTCTCAAATAGGTTTATTTAATAATCTATTAATTAAATTCTATCAATCAGAACTATGCTATCATTTCATTACTTTTGCAAGAGAACAACCCTATTGTCATGCTCTGGTAATGAAACATCATGGCATCCTCTTATATTGTATAAAAAAAAGAAAAACAAAAATCTCTCTCATTTAAAAACCAAAGTGCATTAAGTGTAGTTCTTAATACTCAGAATACTTGAATTTGACCAGATTGGTATCAGGGAGAAAGACAGGGTGGTAAGGAAAGAAAGAGGGAGGGAGGAAGGGAAGGATAATGATGCCCATGTCTGAGATAAATGGTACAAAAATGTATAACTAATCACCATAATTCTGTAGTTAGTCTACCACCTCTCAAACTGTAATATTTGTTGATGTATTTTATTTATGTAGACATTATAATTACTTATTTCATATAACGATAACATGTATCATGCAAATATAAAACCTAAAAATAGAACAATAGATACAGGTGAACATGCACAGCCATTAGAAATGGTAGGAATATCAGCACATTTTTTTCTTCTACCATGGTTAATGGGAGAGTTTATTGACATATTTGTTGTAGAAAATTGGCTTCAGAGGAGTACGTATATCTAACAAAGTTGTTGTGAAGGAAGTGAGAAAAACAATAAGAGATTTGGACTCTAGCTCATCATGATGAGGGTGGATGGATGGAGCCTAAAAGACTGATTCATCGTTCCAAAGCTACAGCTAACTAACTCAGAATATGCAACTTAAAAAATCCACTGCTGTAATGTCAGAAGGCTGAAATGTAATGTTGAAATTTTCTCCCACTCTTTCATTTAAAAAAAAGTTTCACACTTCATAATTTTAAAACTAATCCTCATATATGGTCATTTATATTTTTTACTTAGCCATTAATTATAAGATTTATTGATTTTAAGCAATTAAGAAAAAGCTAAAAGATGTACTATTTATAATTAGAATTTGAGAAAGATTTGTGATGAATTTATTGCTCCTATTTATGTCCACCTTGACATCCTTCCCACTGAACTTTGTCCTTCCTCCTCAGCTTTCTTCAGCTGAGACATGTTGAGATTTGAAAATAAGTGTGAAGAGCATTCCTCTCTGTGTGATTTTTCTCTCTTCTTCCTCAGTCTCTTCTGCCTGTTGATGCTGAAGATCCATTCTGTGAATCACTGGATTTCTTACAAGCCATGAGCAAAAATCCTCATGTTCATTAAAACTTAAGCTGATTGAATTCTTGTTCTACAACATGGGAATATAGCAAAATAACTCAAATTTGGCTAGCATTTTATAATCCATGTTTTGATGATAGTTTAAGAGGCTCTGTCCGTCCAAGTTTGGGTTAGAAAAAGAAATGAAGTATGGAAACACTGTCAGAAGCCTTTTCTGTTTACAAAAAGATCCAGGGATACCATGAGTAATGCCAGAAATCTCATGTGAAAGCCAGCTCTTGTGGGATTTTTTTTGAGCTCACCAAGTTCAGGAAATAGACAGTTCCAGAAAGCTGATTGGAGTTCAAAGATTTTTTTTAAAAATTAACTGAAGTGAATAATTGTATTCTCTGTCCATTGGCCAACACTGCTGCTCAGATCTGTGCTCTGCTGGAGGCATACGTCTCCCTGGGGCTAGGTAATATTGGGCACTTGGTAAATACTTTCTGATTTAAATTGCCTGCGTAATGAGTGTTTTCTTCTGAATCTTCCAAAGTGAATCTCTTAGAGGTTTTGCACAGTTATTTATTTCCATGGGAAGTAAGGATGTTACCTGGAGTTTCAGGACTGCAAGTGACCTCATAAGGACCTTCATTTCATTTCATCTCTTCCAAGGATTGTTTTTCCTCCATCCCAGATAGGAGAGAATTTGTCCTCCATTAAAGATCTTTCCAGAGGGAATTCCACAGCCGCCCATTAAAATGTTTAACAACTCTCTCTGCCCTTAAAGTCTTCTTATATCTAGTGTAAATCCCTTCTGTTGTTAGGTTTAATTGTCAAATCTGCCAGAATCCATGGTCTGTAATTAAACCTCTTCTTTCTGTTTTCTATACAGTCACATTTCTCAAGCTTTTGCAGGTTTCTTTTCAAGTTAAAAAATCTTTTAGAAGTCCTTTATATCAGCTTTGTCTATACTCCATCTAACTGAAACCACTTCTGCCCTCTTTCGTAGGAGAAAATATGCTAATATTGAGACAGTACTGGTAAATCCATATATTTGAGGGGCTTTAACAAGCTCCACGGATTTCTCCATCAGGTTTTTCAACTCTCTCTTATTAACAGTTAATAAAATACTTCATGGATGGTTTGGAAGAGGAATATGGCCTGTCTGAGATGGTATGACTTACAGTGTATACCTAAAGAAAAAGGAGTTTGAAAAGGAAAAGAAAATGATATAAAAGTGGGCTAAAAAATCCTCTTCCCATTTAGGGACAGAGCTGCTGCTTCTCCCAGTGGATGTGTAATATATTATTTATGTAAGAGAGAGCATCATGCTTTTGGCTCACATTCCATTTGGAGCACATACAGTATGACAGTTTCCTTGGCTTATTGTTGTATATATGGCTATCTATTTTTAATACATTGCTTTTGTCTTTTTTTCATGCTTGCTTACATCTGTTGTTATGAAAACTGACATAAAGTTTTTAAACATAAAAGAAGTGATGGAGAAGGAGATGGTAAGAGACAAACAACATTTCAAAGGAATGCAAGATGGAGAAACAGGAGCAAAGTCTCCATGGAGAGAACCCAAAGCAGCCTCTTCAGGATAAATGGGAGGGAGGGTCAGAATATATCTCTGTAGTCACAGAGAAAAAATGGTCATGAGGCTACAGAAAGCATTTCTAAGTTAGAAGGAGCATAGTACATTTTCCACCAAAGTGTTTAGACTTTTTAAGCTGTAGTTTTCAAACCTGTGAAATGGGGATAGGGATAGCACCCACTTTGAAAGGTTGTCAGGGTTCAATGAGTAATGTATGTAAGGGGTTCATCCTTGTGCTTGGTAAATAGCTTAATACATAAGTAATACAGAATCAGGGGCTAACAAACTATAGTCTGAAGGTCAAATCCAGCCCCCAGCCTGTTTTTTAAATAAAGTTTTATTGGAACATAGCCAGGTGCGTTCATTTATATATCACCTGTGACTCTTTTTATAGTTCAATAAGAGGGTTGAATAGTTTCAACAGTGACCATATGTCCAGCATGCCTAAACTATCTGACTCTTTGCAAAAAAATTTTACCAGTCCCTGGTATAAATAACTATTATGTCAACTCTTTCGTAATATACATTATTCTACAGACTTGAATGATTTTCCAATTCAAATTTTCTATCTGTTGTATCACAATAATACCTGTTGAATATCGTTCTTTTGGCCAAGGTTCTAGTTTTCCTTTTGTAACAACCCAAAGTCGGCCTGTTTTCCTTGCTTTTCAATGTAGCATTAAATGGTTAATTGGTTCATTTCACCACCAGGTGGCCTCCTATGCTCTATTGTGCTTGTGGGACCCAAAGGAAAGCAGAAAATGGATCTAATGCACTTCTTTTAACTTTGGCTGTGATTCTGCTCTTATTAGCACTTCTCTGGTGACTCCACTGCTCTGAAATCGCTCTATATTTATATTTGGCCCCGAAACATAAATTCACATTGACCTTTTTAGAAGATGAATTATAGATCAGAGTTAGAAAGAGTTAAAAAGTAAAAACAAAATAAAAATATATAAATGCATACTCACACATACATCAAAGTGATTTTTTAAAAAAAGAAGTTTGGCTATCGCTATAAGAGGTTTACTATGATTCAGTATTATTCTCATATGTGTACTGGCAGAGTTAACTAATCCTGAAGCTTCCACAGGAAAGACAAAAGCCACTGCCACTCAGATCTCCATATGTTAATTTCTCTTGAAGAGCATAGGTGGACTTCACCTCAGTGCCCCAGTTTTATTAAGTTATTTTATTTTCTAGATTCTTATTTTGAGTTTTATTTTATCTTATTTTTGAGCTTTACTAAAGACCAGTGCTTGGCGAGGAAGATTAGAAAGCTGTGTGATAAAGTGCTAGAGAAGGAGGCTGGATTCTCTGTGGGCAATGACTCTTCTCCCCTCAGGTTTCATTTTCTTCATCTGTTGTAAAACCAGAAGGATGGACTGGGAGCCTCTGAGGCCCATTCCAACTTCAGTATTCTCTCATTGGTGAAAATCAATGATTGATCCAATTAGTAATTGATTTGATATGAACAATCTGGCAAAACCAGAATTTTAGGAACTCAATTTCAAACGGTAAGGAAACAAACTCATGGGTAAATATAATTTTTTGGAAAACTACCATAAAAAGTGTATAGTTTCTAAATGTCAAATTATTTTGGTTCATTTCATATGGTGTTCATAAATGCATACTTTATGAGACTTCTAGACCTTTCCTTTACATTTTACTTTCTTTCAGTGGTAGATAATATTCAGTTGGATTCTCAACAGTGTCTTAAATCTGTCATGGAAGTTTAGCTTTCTCTTTGATGTCTTATTTTCTACACATTTAAATTTTCCTACCTTTTTCTTTGGACACAATGATCAAATCCTCAGATTTCTTTACAGCAGAAAATAGATATACTCACTTATATTTCCATTGAAAATGGGTCATTTTATATGGTACAGACAACCTGTTCTTACTTTCTGCCTGAGTTGGGATACGCACATCACTGGTTTGTATTTGAATTGTCACATTGGATGTCATGGCAAATACTGCTAAAGGCATTTAGCTGTCTATGAGGAAAGGACCAGAATTGTCCCTAGGGCATTTTGGTAAAGAACAGGCTCACGTTTGAATTCAGAGTTACCCAGGGAGACATTGTGACAGGCAATCTCTCTAATTCCGAATTCCCTACTGGGACTACTTCTCTGGAGAGCTATCTGGTTAAAGGCAGATTCATACTTGCTTGGGGAAAAATTGATTACAAGGTTTTTCCCACTTTGCAAACTGCACTAATTAGTATCAAGCTCAACTAATAATATATGAAATTTGCATTACTTTCTGTTTGCATAAGCATAAACATTTCCTACTTTCTTTTTTTCTCATGTATTTTTAAATATATGTTCCTATGTCACATGTTGATGTCTGATACATATTAGGAATGAATGGTCTAATACTTCACCTTTACTTTAAAAGTAGGGAAAAGTAGAAAATGATGCTGTCCAGTCTGTTGGGGATTATTATATGCTATGAAAAAACAAAATAAAAGGAAGATTATCCTTTTTCTTAAGTAATTTATAATCCATTTGGAAAAGCAAAACCAAAAAACACGAAAGAATAGTAAAGATAACAAATATGTGTGGTACCAAAAAATAGTGCTAGCCTTCTTAGAACATCTTCATAGAAGAAATGATATTTGAATTGGGACTCGCTGGATGGAATGTAAATAGGTGGAATGGATATAGGTGCATTGCAGAAGAATGGGATGTGGGGGAGGAAAACCTTCAGAGGTAGGGGTTGGTTTGGTGTGTGAAACACCCAACGAAGACTTTACCAAAATCAGGAAGATACACTGGAGAAGAGTAGGAAATGAGCAACACATCATAATACTTTTGTCCATGTGTTCAATTAAAGTCAACAAAAGGCAAGAGACTTTTCTATTGAATGTTGAATCCTAGATTCAGTGTTTTCTTTAGTGAAAGGAAGTTATATATATAAACATACAAACTAATGGCATAAAGGAGATGAGAAAAGTTATGCAAAAGGTCATATTTTCTTAGCAGGCAACATTGGATCAAGTTTGAACAAACACTTATATATAGTGCTTTTTATGTAACAGAGCTGTTCTAAGATCTTTGCGTATATGAATGCATTCAAACCTCACAGCAAGCTTGTGAAAGAAGTATCGGTAGTATCCCCAGATGAGCAACTAAGGCACAGGGAATTGCACAGTTAGCAAGCAATGCAAACAAATTTTGCTGTCCAGTTTGTTGGGGATTATTATATGCTATGAAAAAACAAAATAAAAGGAAGATTATCCTTTTTCTTAAGTAATTTATAATCCATTTGGAAATGCAAAACCAAAAATGGGCAATCTAATTCCCAGCATATATTTTATTTTTATTTATTTATTTATTTTTGCCAAACTCTTTGAATCTCACTGATTCACAAATCAATATATTTGGCATGGGTCCTTGTCTATTACCATGTTTATAGAACCTAGTGATCAAATGGTTATGTGTATGTAGGTTTTGAGAAGTAGTTTTACTAGGTAATATCAACATATTCCCTCCTCCTTCCATTAATGGTAGAGAAAAATAGTAACATTTTGTTGATATATTTTCTAGAAGAAGGAAACTGTATATACATAGTTAATAAATATGTATTATAATAAATATATATAATATATGTTATATATAAATATTATTTACCTTTTCAGTGACTCCATTCCTGTGTGACCTATTTTATTCTCTAATGTGAACGGCAGTTACAATACATTATTCCTAAGACATATAACAAAAACAAATGGGAAATATGCAGTCTTACCTTGCAAATGGGTAACAGATGAGAATGTCATACTACAAACATATTAAAATCAAAGACTTTGTTTTAAAATAGTACATTATACATAGAAAACTGAAATTTCATACAAACAAGATCTATTTATATCTTAAAATGTCTATGGTGGATAAGTGGTAAGTATATCATTGTCCCTGTTTTACAGATGGGATGACCAAGGAAATATGAAATAAAGTCCCTCACTATAGCAAGCCACCATAAAGCAAAGGCAGAAGTAACAGTCACAGAGAAAGTGGTGCCCAGTCCAGGGGCTCCCTATTGATATGCTTAGAGAAAATCCAACAAAATCACAAATGTTAGGACCTATTTCTTCTTGAAAAGTTATCCAGCGTTATGGCTGCCCTAAATGGCCACATTCTAGTACTTCTGCTTTTTTTTTTGTTTAGATCTCCACTTGCTAGATTTTTGCAGCCCCTATGCAAAATTTTAAGTCATCATTATCATATTCTTTCATCTGATTATTTCAGAGGAACCATTCACCGAAAACCTTCTCTCTAGCTGTGATTTCTTTCCCCTTCTGCAACATTCTCTATTTTTATTAGTTTTTATGCTTTATTCTCTGTGGACTGTTACTGTTTCCCCTATCTGGGAAAACCTTTGTAATTTCCCCTATTTACTTATTACTTTCTCTCCATCTATCTGTGCATTTCTTTCATTTTGTTCTCTAAATCTTTACTCCCTCCTCTTTCTCACTTTTATCAGTCTTGTGATTGGATACACACACACACACACACACACACACACACACACACACACACATTGTGTTTCTTTTTGATGGATCTGTTCCAATAAACTTCCTTGAATGTTTATGGCAGACTCCCTCACATAGCTGGAAAAATGCTGAAAAGCAAGTATCATAACCAAGGTTTGTTTATTCTTTGTAGTCTTAGTTTATGCTAAGAAATTTTCACCTGTACCTTAGAGCTTCTTTAAATTATGAGCCATTTTTCTTCTGAACAACTATGACTATCAGTGAGAGCCTATCTGCCCTTTTAGCCTCAACTTCATGCTACCAAAAATTTGTGGAGGTTTGGAAGATGAAATTATACCAAATGAATCTGGCCATAGAAGCTGCAAGGGTGGAGTTCTTAAGTGTGTTTTGACCACCCAGAAGTCACTTTATTTTTTTGTTTGTTTGTTGTGTGTGTGTTTAATTTATTTATTTAAATTAAATTCAATGAACATGCAGTGTAGTATTGGTTTCAGGAGTAGAACCCAGTGATTCATCCCTTACTGAAGACCCCACTAAAAGGGAGAATTACAGGCCAATATCCCTGATGAACCTGGTTCCAGTCACTTTGAATGGCATTCTTGACCTTATTTACTTTGTACTCCCAGGGCCTACTAATTTCTTCACAACTCTGGACTGATATCTACAGATGTGTTTTCAAGAATAACAGCATAGCCTAGCAAATTAAGCTAAATTCCTTCTGAAAATTCTGTTCTGGATTTTAGAGATATCTTACCGACCTTGGGCAAGTCACTTAGCTTCTGTGTATCAACTTCTAATCTGTAAGACAGAAGTGGTATCACTTACTTTCCCCATGGGCTTGCCATAGGAGAACAAAAAAGAAAACAATCCATTGAAATGGCAAACTTTCTGATGCTGAAGCAACAAACAGCGCTTAAAGCTTAAAGCCTGAAGCCTCTAGTTTATTTCCTTAAGATCTCTCTGTAGTAAATATGGACACGTACCCCAAAGAAACCAATCAAAGAGGCTACAACAGAAAGATTTTTAAGTCTATAGCAGACTGGCGTTGGAACTGGAAATTGGACCCAGCCTCTTGCATCGTGGTCAAATATTATTGCTATGAGAAAACTGTGAATTCCCAAAAGGTGTCCTTAAATATTGAAAAGGTTTCTTTCACCTTCCTCTTTTCCCTGATACTTTTTATAGAAGCTTTTCTTATGTTAACCATTCCTGGCCATGGGAAACAATTAACTTTGTTCACAGTTTCTATCTAAAAATTGAGAGTAATACTTCTATATTGGAAGTTCTGATCAAGTAAGTTTTTCACTGAGCATGATGTTCATTTTATTATTATTATTATTATTATTATTATTATTATTATTATTATCATTATTGAGAGAGACAGAGACATTGTGAGCAGGGGAGGGGCAGAAAGAGAGGGAGAGAGAGAATCCCAGACAGGTTCCGCACCATCAGCACAGAGCCTGATGTGGGGCTCGAAGTCACGAACTGTGAAATCATGACCTGAGCTAAAACCAAGAGTCGGATGTTTAACCAACTGAGCCATCCAAGTGTGCCTAATGTTCAAAGATAAATGGAGGCAAAATCACATGCTTCTCATTTCTGTGTACTAATACTAGACCTGACATATATTTCAACAGATGATATGGGCTCCCTTGGCCTTTTTGGGGGGAGAAATTCAAATGAATAAAATGTTTTCCAACTACCTTCTACATCTAACCCATAATGCTAAAAGTTACAGTGGATAAAGGGTGATCAACACATGATCCATGATGTTACACACTCCACTGTTGGAATTTATAATGTAATTCTGTAACTACATTCATCCTCATCTGCTGTGAAGGTACTAGAGTACCCTCAGAAAAGTGGCCTAAGGCATCAAATATTTGACAGTTCAGGGATTTGGGTGGTCACCAAGAAAAACTCCGTGGCATTTGGGTCTGTTAAGATTATAGATGTAAAAAGTCATAAGTGCTCTAAAAAGAAAAAGCCTCGATGTGAATACATAAAGGTGCGATGGCATTTCCATTGTGTTTTGAGAGCAGTAACTCTGGAAATGTTTTGATTGGCTTTGTCTTAAAACATACAAACATGGTGAGTTGTGGATATGTTTCTCAGAGCTAGTGGCCATAGTCCCTGGGGAATGCCCATTTGCACTAACCTTGACAAGATAGTTTTTTATAATGGCAATAGGGGGGAAAGTGCTTTCGGCCTTCATTTGGGCCACTGATTCTCATGGATTTCCAAAGTCACCATGTTCTGAAGCAATATCTTTTTGATAAACTACTATGGCTACAGTATTCTACCTCTCATTTTTCTTGTCATCCTCAAAGAGAAAGCAAGGCATTCTCTTTGAAGAAGCATTATCAACAGCATTAACATGAGAAATATATAGTCTCTTCCTTATGAAATTAATTTGGCATTATTTTTGAGGTGCGCAATATCTTGGCAACTGCTTTGGTTTAAAACTCTGTGATTTGGGAAAAGCACGTTTCAGAATGTTTAATTCAGCAATACAAAAGGCACTAATGAAATATGCATGTATGAATTTTATATCATATTAGTTCCCTCTTTCTTGAAATCTGAATAAAAGCCAAACATCTGGATTATGTTTGAAAAGCCTGAATTTCCAATTTTCAGAGAGATTCAATCTATTTTGACATTGCACACTTAGCCTTAACATTTACAGTGTGCTATTAACATTACTTGCAATTGTAAAAAAAAAAAAAAAAGTCCAGATTTAAACAAACTCGGTGCCTCCTAATACTAAAAATATATCTATATTTGAAATGGCTGCCGCTGCACAACCATATACGTCCATGGTGTTTAGGCTTCATCAGCATTTCTATTATAAATACTTGCATTGAACAGGCCTATAATTCAGCTATAGAGATATGGGGGTAAGCTTTGATATATAAATTCTCCTATGGTTATATATTAAAACAACAAACAGCATTTCATGCGTCATTTCATTTGAGAAACTATTCATTGACTCAATGTTTTCTAAAGATCTCAAATATTCAAGGTACTCCGTGATTGGTCAAACAAAGTATAGTCCTCATCCTTTGAGAGTTTATTGTTCAAATATAAGACAAACATTAAGATTGCTGTTTTTTTTTTTATAGATATTTGAGTATATTTTGACAGCTAGACTAAAGGCAAGTATATATTTATGGTCCTAATTCAGGGAAGTTAAGTGTGGATATCAGTGCTTTATCTCATTTCATTATCATAGTTTACTTAAGACATAGCTGGTCAATCAAGCTTTAAGGGGTAAGGTAAGAAGTTCTATGTCTACACAAGAGATTAAAGAAGACAGAAGAAGGTGACCTTGTGTTTGAAGTTTGCATAATAGTAAGCCTTCAGTGGACTGTGCTTTCCTACATTGAAATTTTTACTGGATTTCTAGCATATAGTAGATTTCTAGCATGTCTCATTCTTCTGTGACATGTGGAGAACAGCTCAATTCAGATGTCCCTTTTCTCTTCTTATTTTGCCTTATTAAAAAAATCCATTAAATTTTACAGTAGTTCCCAATTAAGCAAAAATAGATGTATTTCAAGGCATTTGTTTAGGTTAGAAGATGGAAAGCAAAAGAAATAATACTTTTAAATTGGAAACTTTTTAAAAGGAGAAAACTGAGTTTCATTACATTAATTGCTGCTCCTCATGTCTTTTTTCTTCCTACATTGCGTACTCTAACAGATATTACATAATTGCATAACTATTCTTACTATGTGCTGACATGACATTACGACAGCCCTGATATGGTGCATCATAATGAAACCGTAATTAGAACAGTCATGATGTATTATGGCAATGATCCACATCGTCACTGAAGTGCATTGGAATGCACAGAAAACCCATTGAGATGTGCAGATTTTCAACATAATATAACACAACCATGAAGTTTCATAGCATGGAGGAGAAATTGCCATTATGCCCACACTGCTGGCAGCCAAAGTATATAACGCATTTCTTCAATATGTTAGAGAAAGTTCTGCATTGATGGAAGAAAATTTTTGAGACTGGTATTTGTGATGTTTTGTCTTAAAAAAATCTACAAGAAAGACCTTGTTGAAATATGGACTTAACTGCATATATTCTATAGAAGTTTCCTATAAAATATTTAGGTTTCGTTTAATACCTCAAATTCAATGATTGAAGTATTTTTCCTGAAGTAGGACAGATTGAGGATGATTTGAGGATTTTCATTTAATCTTGTCTTTTCTTCTCATTTTTCGTGCCCTATCTTGAGCTTAGATTGTATGGCTTACGTTTTATGTGGTTGTAGCTTTGCTCCCTTATTGTTCTCCTGGGTTTCTCTACATGAGAATCTTATATGTGAGTCTTGTTCAGTAAATGATGGCTTCTTCTTAACTTGGTGTGTTTTGATCTTGGCATTCTTTCTATACATAATAATATGATTGTTATGGCTTATTTGGCAGATGTGAGCCCAAAGAAACTCAACTTTTTAAAGTAGAGAACTTTCAATTTTATTTTCTAGGCCAATCCTCATTTAATGCCCTATTGTCTCATAAAATTTCCCAACCAGATAGACTTCTGGTCTCTGTTTGAATACCTGTGGTAAGTGGAAACTCACTGTTGCCCAAGCTTCATTTCTACTTACTCTTTAGCCTCTGAGCCCATTCCTGATCTCTGAGATCAGATGAAAGAAATGAATGTTTTCTATTGAAAGCCCTCTAAATTTTCCAAGTCTGCTAACATGTCCTTCCCGCTCTTCTGTCATCTTCATTTCTTCCTTACTCCTTGGCTGAATATCTTCAGCTCCTTCAACAGCCTGCTCCTTGGAGAAGTGTTGAATATTCTGCCTTCCTTGAATGTTCTCCTTTGGACATTTTATACATTGTCTAAGTCTCACTTGGAAAATGGAACCCAACCAGAACCAGGACGGCAGGTTTGGGCTTAGTAAATCATAGTCGAGCTGATTTGTTACTTTTCTTATTTATAACCCTGTGATTGTTTCAGTCCAGCTCCAAATCATATTTCCTTTTTTATATTTACCTTCCACTATCCGTTGACTCAATGAACCTAATGACAATGAAGCCTATTAACTTCTATTGTGTGTACAGTTTTTGTATTTTTTTTTTATCAGGGAGAGATTATGAACTCAGACTTGACATTGATCTTATCTCCTACTTAGATTTAATCTACTATGCCAGCATATTGTGTTCCCTTTAGAGTATAGTATCGTCATAAATAGACACTGTGAAGCAGTTGCCTACGCATTCAGATCCAACTCAAAGATATAGTTTGGCCTGTAGGTGTTAAAAACTTTTAATCCAACATATAAAAGTTAGGAGATTTCACATAAAAATATATATTTCTATCTGCTCTTAAATACATATACCTGTCCATATAGAAGCCATATTGAAGCCGTATTCTCACATGTGAACAGTTGGCAAAGCTGACTAGCAGCTACCCCTTTTAGAGGAAACTTGTATTCTCCTATCCTCCACAATCCACACTACTTCTTCCTATTGCCCCTTCACTGGGATCATATATTAGTAATCATCACATTTTTGCATTGTTTTTCCTTTAGTAGAGAAAACACTTCTCTTTTTCCAAGACACTAGCAGTAGTTAGAATATGAAAGAAAATGACTTAGCTCAGCTCAACTACTTTGGTTAGTTGCCAGTTAGTAGGCTATTGGAGCTGGCCAGTACTGGCTCAAGAGAGCTTATTGTTAAATATTCAGGAGTTTTTCTAGCAGTAGCAACTTTTGGTAGTTTGAAATCTGCCATGGTGGGAGTACATACACCAGGGAAATCAGCAAGCACCATAAATCAGGGCTTCCCCCACACCCCCAGAGAGCTGGGTTACTAGTATACCACCACCTGTAGGTATTTGAATTTCTGATCTCTGACATAAGATATTTATTATTATTTATTGGTCACTGAGATTAGTGTAATCAGCCAATCAAATCAACATGCCATATATGTATTTTACTCATATGTGTCATTAATAAAAAAATATTGAATAAGATGACCAAAAAACAACCTGTGGTATAACCTATCCATTAAACAGTGATCATTACATATGGTTGTTCAACAGGTTCTCAGGAAAACTCCTTGTACTTCTGTGCTTCTAAATGATTGCATGCTTCTGCTCCCTTTATGCTTATGAAAATCTAATAGAAGCACATACACCTGATACAGGAATTCACATCCTTGCTGTAGGGATTTAAGTCATTAGATTTTGGGTGTATGTTCTTAGCAATCTAATTATGTTTAAAATCTGGTTAGTAGTGTAGTAAATAACTGGTATTGCTACAAAATTGCATTGAGAAGGTAATAGGATTGAATTTCTACACAAGTTGACAGTCAATTAAAATTTCCATATATCCAATGAGTTAGCCAGTTCTTGGCCGGGGAGCCAGAACAAATGCCTTCCTCCTAAGCCGATCACTTCAAAACAGGCAAAATTTTATAATACAGTCAAATCAAGACTCAATGCCTCAACTAAAATGTGAGTTTGGCTTATCAAATACAGATCAAAAGCAAGAGATAGACTAGAGAGCACCCACGATATTTCTTCCTTAAATTCCTCTATTTTTTATTGTCACTGGAGGAAAAATAACACATTAAAACCTCCTTACTGAATTACTGTCCTAAACCAATAGATCCATGGGGCTTGTTCAGCTAAAAACCACAACAGACTTTGTAATGCAGTGATGTAATCTTGGCTTTGTGTCATTTATATTCAACCTAAAAAAAACAATTTTCTTGAATAGACAGGCTGACAACAATATTGTTCGGTGTGGGTTTTTATTTGGATTCTTTCCAAATGGTTCACATGCCTTCACAGTAACACATCATGCTTGCTTACGTTTTTTGCCTGAATTCCAAAGTTTGCCCCTTTTACTAGCTTTCTATTTTTCTTTTAAGGTCTCAGTTATGTTTGTAAAACTAACCAGCTCCACCACAAAATTAGGATGTATCTTGCAGAGTGCATTCATTTTACTTTTTGCATATTTTTCCTGAGGTCATGTCAAGGTTAGTTTGAATTCCATCCTACATTAAGACTTCTTTCACAGCTATTTAGCTCGGCAGCCTACTCCCCGCTGGGGTCTGCCCCTTGGGCACGTCAAAGCTTCAGACCTGACAAATCACACACAGATGAAGCTGTACAGTTTTTTAAACAGTTTCATCAGTAACTTTTCTTTATCTTTTTCACTATCCTCCTTCATACTGAGATTTTTTTTTTCCCTCCGAATTACCATTTAAGGAATCTTAAATTCTATTTGGAACACTTTGTTTTCCATCGGAATTACAAACTGGCAATATCATTTATTTTCTAGTAAATCATACTAATAGCCTCCTAATCACCAAGACTACATACTGAAAGACCTGTAGACCGTTTCTGACTAGTATAAGTGTAATTCCACTATTAAAATCTATTTGTAGCAGGAAGCTTAGTTTTAGATCGGTGGCTACATCTACCCGAATCAGGAAAAAAAAAAAAAAGTCAACCATAAAAATGCATCGAGTTTATGACATATTATGGGTTGAGCCTGGAAATGTTTCTCAAATGGTTAGTAATATGCCCTTATCAGTATTTTAGCAAATTGTAAAACTAATGGTGCAACTCCATTTCCTGTTTAATTGATGAAGTTAAAATGCTTGGTTGCTAATGAGTGTATTAGCAAACAATGTCCCCTCTACAGGCTTAAGTAGATCAGGATTTTTTTTTTAAAGCAGCTTACAGTCCTTATTTTTATATAATGAAAAAAGTTGGCTGCCACAGAATTGCTAGATCAACTGAAGAAATGGTGTAATTATTGTTGTGTAGTCACTTTGGCAATGTCAAACGGCCAGATTATAGTTTTCTAGTTCTCACACTAGAAAATAGTTATTTTCTTTTACAAACCATAGGCTTTTCATTACATTTTCATTCAGGACAAACAATACCTGAAGATCTTAACTGCAGACTAAGCAGAAAACTTAGAAGTGCGAAGAAAAAATAATATCTGAATGATTCTCCTCTCCTCAGTCCTCTTTTACAGTTAGCTCAGTATAAAAGTACCCAGCAAAGGGGTCTATAAAGGTTGCTTGGTTGAAACTAATTAAAGACAGGTCTAAATAGAAAAAGAAAAGAAAAAGGGATCAAAGGAATTACATTAGGTGTCAGGATGCTGTTTGGGGAGATTTATTTAGAATTTTGTAATTCTATTACAGGAAAAAGCTAAATTCTAAAAATGCCCATTTTTGCCCTAATTCCATATTTGCGTTATTTTTGCAATAAGATACGTGTCAACAGGCAAACATCTTGAAGAAATCATTTCGGCGTTGGCGCATTAACACATTATGGTGAAAAGAGAGGCTTGTGCTTTTCACGCAGCGCATTTCAGTCTTCAATTAATGTGAAAGCACTACAATGCCTATGCAACTTCTCTTGCCTAGTGGTGCACCATTTATCATTGCAGTTTTACATTGACCTTGACACCCACTTCATTAGAATAAAGATTGTCTACCATTTAGGTTACATTGTTCCTCTGCACAGAGACCCCATGCAAATTTCTGTTCAGATAGAAGAGCTGCGAGGCTGTCAGAGGTCATCTGCATTAAATGATTGCAGCTATTTTCCAACTGCTTCTTTTCATTCTACTCAATTCAGGCTAGGAGGATCAATCAAGTCCTCTGCCTGAAACAGTGGGACTGCTGGGAATATAACTGTTTTTGGTAGTAGTAGATATGCCCTAAACAGTATTAAATATTTAATATAAACTCATTAAAGGCCATGCAAAGGCTTCAGAAAGATATCAGATTTATAGAGAAATGTAAGGGACTAGAGAACCTTTAAAAGATAAATAGAAGGAGAATCAATTTTATAATTTTAGAGAGTAAGATTACAATAGTTCTTAAACTTAGTAAATCTTTTCAATGGAGACTTTTTTCTCACCCTTGACATGGGCAGGGAAGGGAGAAGACAGGCAGGCTTGGTGTTCTTAGGCAGTATTTTACAGGAAATCAGAATGAAAAGTTTTCAGTTCTTGGTGTTTTTAGTTTTGTTCTATAACAATGAATACCGTTCTGGGTATTTATTTTCAAAGGCTTAGGTATTTGTTATGTAAAAGAAATGATTGGAGAAATAAGTTGCCAGGTTTCCTACTTAAGTTTTCTGAGTGATATAATTGGAATTAAATTATTAATGGGAGATACTTTAAAAAAGATTGTTTTATGATCTTCTATTAGGGAATTTGCAATTCATTTTAATATTTGTAGTTTGATTTATATTAAAGATAATGCAATCTATGTCCAATTAACAATACATGGCCAATGTAATGTGATTTCCAGATCATGCAAATGGAATAAGCTAGAAGAGGGGGTAAAACTCAATTCTTAACCTCAGATGTAATTTGCTGTGCGAGTTCTGGCAATTTTAAATGACATTGCACTTTTTAATTTTTCCAAAGGCTCAGCAGCAAATTTATCCCAATCAAGAAAGCCTATTATTAATTTACAAGGACAATTGTAGGAGTCTTTATAATTTCTCTGTGCAATTATTCGCCATAAATTGCTAATGGTAAAATACAAAGAGTTTGTAAGAAATAACGACTCTTATTTGTCGTGGGCTCGAGCCGCCTTCTTCATTCTCGAACATCTTCCCAAAGTGTTGGTGAAATTGGCTCCAGGTGAAACATCACATGCGTCATCAGATGCTGGACACTGGTGTTCTGGAAAAGGGGGCAACACCAGAGGTGCTGCAGAGACGACACTGGCCTCTAGCAGATTCCAGCATGCGGGGGCATGTACAGCTGAGCTGTGGACCCTGGACTTTCATATAAAAAGACTCTTTGTTCACCACTGAATGGCATTAGGCATGGACTTGCTGAGGGGCCACCATGAAGTCTCGCATGAGGAGGGCAAACACTAGCCAGAAAACACAATGCGGGAGTCATAGACAGACACATCTCTGCATTTTTGTGCAAAAATGCCTATTTTTCACATATAGTTTTGCTGGTAGTTTGGTGTTTTGGTGTGTTCCTACCATAGGCTTTCTTGTTAAAAGACTAAAATACATTCCTCCCCCCACTGTATTTTCTCTGTCTGTTGTGTGTTTACAGGAAAGGAGATTATGCTGGATATACAGGTGTTTGTGGTATTACTTGGTACTTGGAAAGATATTCAAATTTGTTATTCTAATGACTAGATCATTTTCCTTGCTTAAAGTTTAACTCTTCCTAATATAAAGTCACATCAAGCCCAGTTAAAATATGGTATAAGATGTAAATACTTAAACCCCGAAGACACAGAATCAGACAGTCCTGTTCTAATAATCAAGAAAATTCTTTGGTTTAATTCTTGTGCTTCTCGTAGCCAAAACTTCACTCTCTGCTCAGCAATGTCTGGTCTCTTTTCAGCATAACCAACAGAAGCACCATACAAAAGTCTTACAATGGATGTCTTAATCTCTCTGTGTGCTTTTAGAGCATTATTTTGAATTCCATCATGCTGCCTTTTTTCTTTCCTCTTCTGAAGTTTTATTACAACAGCAGAATTCCCAGGGAGCTTTGGGGGCAAGGTTCACATAATATAGCCCTGAAGTTTTGCTTAGGTGGAATCCATCCCCCAATCCTGGCCATCTTTTGATGATCTTTCTATTACAAAAAGATTCACTGTGTAGAATCTTATAGCATTAGCTGTATGTAGTTTATTTTCTATTTTTTTATTTACTAGACAGTGAGTATCTACAACCCTTTCATGATGCTTTCTTTCTCTGACCTCACCGTGACAAGGCATCTTGTTCTTTAACATTGAGGGAGGCAGAAAAATGCTGGAGTTTCTCAATGTGTGCCTTCTATACCAGTTTCAAAATGGCTTATTCTTCTGGTTTCCATGGTGACAATTAACACTGTTTCAAGGCATTGTTCCAGTCTCCATTTAGGCAGAATTTTTGGTGTGATTTTTAACAAAAAAAAAAAAAAAAAAAAAAAAGATTTTAGGAGGGAAAAGAGCCTTTAGCATAACTGTCAAAAAAGTTATCTCAATCAAGTCTTTATGCATTTCTAATTATATTTACTTCAGAAATCCCTATTTTTACTGGCTTTGTTTTATAATTCAATTTTAGCGTTTGTACTTTTAAAAAGAAAGGACTGAGTGAGAATTTCTGAAAACTTCCTTAATTTTTAGTGACAACAGCAAGCTAACATTGGTGGTTATTTTTAACTCTGTTTTTAAAGTTTTCTTTGTATACCTTCTGTACACCTAGGAGTGGCATTTAGGATAGAAGTGGCCTGCGTTTTTAATTTAGATCATTCACGTATCTATTAGGAGGCTTCATTAGTCAAAATTGAATTGGCCAAGCAAATACACTTAATAATGTAAATATGCCCTTTCAATAGAATATATTTTATTTTTGACTAGACAGAGAGGCCCACAGCAGGTGCTGTGGGGAAATTAAATACTGGATGCTTATTTACCTTAGCACTCAAGAAAAGCCATCTGACTTTAACTTCGTTAATCTCATTTTTGGCTATTGAAGAGTAGTCTCTATCATAATATCCCAGGCTATAGGACACAATGGGGCAGCCTCTGCTCACTTACTGCTGTGGGTGAAATGAATATGAAGATTAAATTATCTTCTCACCACAGGATAAAGTAGCCCTACTTGATAGGATGACTGATAGAGCAGGCTGTTGATTCTCCTCGTCTGATGCTTCTGAAAAGATGTTGGAGAGAGAAGAGCAAAATGTCCTGAGCATCAACAAAAACAACGTTTGCATTATTATATACGTATACTGCTTGAGGTCTGAAATCATATCAGATTCAACCTTCAGAGTGCCTCAAAAATAAGAACAAATATTTTTGCCTTAAATTACATGACATTCTAGTATCTTTCAGGTACATACCAACACACCTAATAATTGGCTGGATTATCTTAGCTTTTATAGTTTGAAGGCATTGTCCATCAATCACATCTTTAATCAAGCTCTTTATACAGTAGGTTATGTGGGGACAAGACCAGGGAGAGTACATAAAGACAAGTTTTTTTTTAATGTAATAACCATTTATTAGAGGTTGCTGTGACTACTTGTACCACATTTCATAGAGAAAATTATTTTATTATGTCTAAAATTAAATCAATTGCTTTTTATATTTTTATTATTATAAGACTATTATTTTTATGGGCCAAATCTAAACTGTTCTCTTTCTTGACTGATCTGCTATGTGGGAGCCATTAAAAGTTGGGATAAAGAGAGGGGATGAGATTGTCACAAGTGACAGTGATAACTGGTTGAGGCTGCTCCCAGGTGGCACAGCCGGAGGACTCCCTCTGTCAGGGCACGTGGCAAAAGCAAAAGATTTGAATAGGACTCGTCTGCCTGCCCGAAATGCTGGTTTCCCCAATATTATGTCAAAGAATTCTTACCAAATTAATTATGTAAATCTTTGTCGGCAGCATCATCTTTAGATGGGAATCTGATTACATAAAGCAGATTGCCCTCTCCTCAATCATCACTCTGATAAATAAAACACTATCTGGGTTTCTGGAATACTTGTTGAGTGTTTGGTCCAGAAAACTCGAGTGGCCAGTGTGTTTTTTAAGTATTGGAGTAACATGATCCTGGTAATTGCCTGCCATTAGAAAATGCAATCAGAATCTCCCACCTATCACAGGTCAAATTCTGGAAGAGTTCTCAAACAACCCTTGATTTTTTTCGTTATGCATATTCATGTAATTTTGGATACTTTGACACCTTGATCAACATTCATTAATACTATGAAATGCTTTAAATCACCTCATTTAAAACATTTTGTTCTGTGATCCACAAATGACTAACATTTGGAGAAGTTTACATAATACAAATGATGTGCATGCTTAGCGTAAATGGAAGATTAAAATAAGAAACTAAAAGTATGCAAACATATGCACGTAAATGCTGAGGATCTATTACCCAAAACAAGGATTTCACACCTTCTTTTCCTTTAAGCTGCTGCCAATCGTATTTTAGTTTGGGATCATATACAATATCATGGTTTAAAGGTGAATAACATGCTTGGGCAGGTTTTGAACTTGCTGATTTGCTGATTTGCCCAGACAAAAGCTTTTCTTATTAGATCTGTTAAGGTGCTCCTCTTAGCTTGGTTAGAGCAATGGAGCAGTACTACCAAGAACCTTAGTGCCCCAACTTTTATGGCTCAAAGAAAAAAAATGGGGATTGCCATTATACTTTGACAATGTGCTGAAGTTGTAAAATATGTGTAGTATTTTAACTAGAATCTAGTTTTCAACTCAGAGGTGTTTTTTGTGTGTAGTACCTTTTAAAAATATAGCCACAGTCATTTATAGCTATTCATAATACAAGACTTTCTAACTATGAAGTTATCCAAATAGAGTTATTTGAAGAGAGTCACTATAGTAACTGCCATATTAAATGGCACTTACATTATCTCTAGCAAAACATCTTTTAGCAGAGACTCACTTGGCAGTTTGTTACAATACAATGTATATTGGGGGAGAGGGGACTGTAATCAATTGTGATGTTTGGGGACATTTTACAATAATCAATAAAGAAACATAGATTTGTAACAATTTCAAAGCTCTGGTTTGCTTTTTTCTCTATATAAGTACCTCTTCTTCAAGCCCATGCAATTTTTAAGTAAAAGAAAATGGGGGAAAAAGGGTTAACTGGGAACTCAGGAGACTTACAGAATAAGGAGGAAGTTTACACAATCTTTAGGGATCATTTTATTTGTACCACCCTATACCACGAGTCCTTTGTGGGGCAGACATGAGAGATGGGCAGCGCTCTGGAGCCAAATGTTGACCCAAATTAACTGTAACAGTATTTTCCTAGACCAGGTATTTTCCTACTTGGAATATTTTAAATTAAAGACCCAATGTGTGTGTAAACTTTACTTTAATGTGACATAAATTTTAGTCAACTAAATGGAATACCTTGGATGTTTATGTATGTGTGAGTAATATATGCTTTAACTGTTTTCAGCACTATTGCTCAACGACTCAAGGTACTTAGGTTTAGCCTTCCCATAAATTTTATTGGAAACAAAAACTTTTAACACTCATGAGCGTCACTAACTCTGTGCTCAAAGATTTGCAAAGAACACCTGTCTCCCTAATGATAGCTTTCCTTCTCTCTTCTCGTTTTAGAGATACAGTGTGGAAATGTCCATCAGGGACCTGAAAAAGACAGAGCTGCTTAGTAAGGTTGAAGCTTTGAAGAAAGGTGGCGTTTTACTACCAAATGATCTCCTTGAAAAAGTGGATTCAATTAATGAAAAATGGGAACTGCTTGGGGTATTTGCATTTTTATTACTGTTTGTAGGTTATGTGTACATTTTTTGTGTAGTGAAGTACTCTATCTGTCTGATTTCTAATTTGAAGCACAAATATCTCTCTCTTTCAATTCACTACCTACATTTCAAACAAGCTATTTATGCTATTATGAGGAAAAAACACTGCTTTTCCTTTTCTGTGGGATTTTTTTTTTACACTGAGCTTGTCTCCTCTCAGATTTTAATAATTTTGGTTCTTTAATACATACAAAAGTAAGTAAAATATGCCATGTATTATGGGTATGCACCAAGTGAACTATAATACAGTATATCTGATATACACTGACTGTCATGCTTGAATGAATGTTAATAGAATTTACTCTGAAGGTACATGTTAGAGACATCCACTGTGTAACTATTTACTGTACCCTTCAGATGAAAAGGGGAGTTGTCACTACAGCTTTCAAGTGACACTAAAGCCACCAAAACAAAGATGCAAATCTGACCCAAATCTGAATTGCAGAATGAAATCGGCCTCTGTTTTGTGCCTCAATTTCCAGCTCACTTTTAACAAAAGCCAAAAAAAAAAAAGTTTCATGTAATTCATTTCACGCAATGATGGGCTGGGTCTCAGCCAAAGCCTGAGATGCAAGAATCTGGCAAAAAGGCAATATAGAGATTCTGTTACCCAGAGACCTGGATGGCACTGTGCACGAGACAGTACTGTCCTTTTGTTGGAAGACAGCTGAGAGAGAGAGAGGTTAGACTGTATTTTTTCATCAACTTCTCTCCTAAATTGCCTTCACTTCAAATCAAGGGTAAGCTAAATTTGTCAATTACTTAAATGATTAATTATAACAGCAAAGTATGGGTGGTGTCAGTTATGGAGCATAATTTTGCATGCCTTCCATTTCCTGCCTCTTTTTTTTTTTTAATTTTAAAGAAATAATACTCCAAAAATATTTTGAATAAAAAGCTCTCCGTGTACCTTGATGACTTGGAGGATTGCCAGTGTTCAGTTTATGCCATACTTAATCTAGGTGATTAAAAAAACTGCAAGTTTAAATCCTTGCTTTCTCATCTAAATTCACTAGGCTCTACACTTGTGCAAAGTAACTTAAAACATGGAAAGTTTTTACTCTGACCTACTGTTACATTACTTTTTAATAGTAATTAATGGCTTCCACCTCATAATATGGTGATTTAAGTTGGAACCTACTAACTTGTACAGAATTCATTGATCTCCTGCAGGAGAAATGTGGTTAGCGTACGACATTTTTAAAGGGTTGTTTTACTAAAGAGATGAGAACAGCAACTTTATGTGCTTGATAGAAAGAGCTGTAGTTTAATATATCTGTTTCTAATTTGATAAATAACTAAACACAATCTTTTTTGAAAATTATTTGATGTCACGTATATTGCTTCCTCAACAAAAATTTTAAATCAACATAATATTAAAGAAACAGAATATTTAGCTATCCTTCATGAGTCAGATACCCGAAAAACGGTTGCCATTTTGACAAAAATACCATTTGAATACAATATGCAGAGTTTTGTCATGATTTAGGGGGAGAGAAGGGCGGGGGGAAGATTTTTAACAAAACCTGTGCTGCAGTAACACCACCAGGCATACCGCTTTAATTGGCATGATTACATTTTAATTGGCATGAAAAAAATTTAAAGACAAGGATTTTAACTTCTAACAATAGTAAAATAGAGGGATATGGTTTTTAATATTACTTTCATCTAAGGTGAACAGTGTGGAATGGAAATACATTAGAATGAAATGTCAGTGGTGCGTACAGTTTAATCTGTGAAATTTTGTCCCCTGTGCTGCATATTACTCTGTCTCAATTGCATATTAAACAACCCTATCAAGGCAGGCATTGGCATCTGCTGTGCTGACACAAATTGTGAATTAAATGAAATTGATGTCCTCTGTCGTATATTTATGAAGACGGACCATTCTCTGAAGTATTCTGTTTATGAAGAATTTATGATTGCAAACTGTTCCAGAACAAAAAAGTGGCAATAAATTCTTTTTTGTGACCCTACCCTCCAAGGGCATTGATTTCACCTCCTGCTGCTACTTTTGTTACAGCATAAAAACAATAGCTAAATCTGGATTCCACTGAGGGTCTTCAAATTATCAATATTTGCACCATGAAAATACAAGGGTGTTGCCAAGAAAGGCTATTTTTCTGTTATGATCTCCTAAAGATACTATTTACAGAACACCACACAGCAAATGAATGTTTGTTGACTTAATTTTATTTGTGTTTTAAGCTTATTTTTGTAGGTTTAATTCATCATTATAGATTAACTCCTACTGATTCTCCAGAGTGTTTTCCATTTAAAAAAAAAAAAAGCCCTCCCAACTGCACATTCATGCCATAGTGGTTAATCTAAGAAGGCTTCTAGCATAGTGGATTGGGGCTTATTTTGACACATATATAAGAAAATCTAGCAACCAGAAATGCAAAGTGGTTAAGGGTGGGGTTGAACAATTTCCAAGTCAGGTAAAATGTGCCAACAGCACTGAGGAGGCTACCCCTTCTGAACAGCCCTCAGTCATATATGGTTTGGGGAATTATACTTTATGAAACAAAACAAAACAAAACAAAAGGAATTTAATTCTCCATGCATAATCTACTCCTGGCCTCTTTAGTATATTGATTAAACTCAGACTTCTATCTCCTGAAAATGTTATGCAGACACTAGTTTACTGTAAACTCCCATCATGAGAATTCAAATGAATTTTCATCAGTGTCCATGGTGAACTTTTCCTTCCTGTTAAAGGAAATTATAAGTGAATGAGGTCTTCTTAAGCCTCTGGTGGTGGTCAGAACAACACACATGGCTCAAGAATTCAAAAATCCTAAATGGAACAATGAGCTAATCTGAACTGAATGTCAGTTGTGAAGTAGCAGGTGCAGCCGGACACCTTCCAGGTGGCTCTTGTTACCAGCCAAACTGTGATATGTTTTTGGTACCTGAGCTAATCTATGTTTTTGTTTTTTTTTGTTGTTGGTGGTGTGTTTTTGTTTTTGTTTTTGTTTTTAATCCGATGCCTTAGAAAACCCTAGGACAGAAGATCCAGGACACAATGGCAGGGCACAGTGGGTCTGGTCCACGTGACCTGCTCTCTCCCGAAAGCGGAAGCCTGGTAAGGCAGCTGGAGGTCAGGATCAAAGAACTGAAAGGGTGGCTAAGAGATACAGAGCTTTTCATCTTCAATTCCTGTCTGAGACAAGAAAAGGAAGGAACAATGAATGCTGAGAAACAACTGCAATACTTTAAGGTAATAAAAAAACAATCCAAGTTGATAAAAAGCTTTCTTTATGGGAGGGATGAAATATTTATCAAGTACATAAAGTATTATACCCATGTATCTATGTATCACTGTGCACTCAAATGTTTCCTTGAATTTATAGACACCCTCCACGTTTCTTGTACACCAACGTCTGTGTGTGTATAAAGATGAACATTAAGCATATCAAATACACATTGTATGGGGGGGGGGAATCTCTGCTGCTTGTGTGTTTTGTGCAGTGCCTGTGGAGGGAGAGCTTTGATAAATTAAAAGCAGACCAGCAAACACTAAAGATTCCTGAGGACTTTGAAAGGCAGACCTAAATGTTCCATAAATAATGTGGCTAAAAATACTTCCATGAAGTGATATGATAAAAGCACATGATTTAATTGAATACCATTAATGCTAACAAAAAGAAACATAATTTTTACATGTGAGAGTATCAATTATTTATGGAGGGAAGAAATAAAGTAAGAGGTTCCTACATTCCAGGCATATTCCACCATAGAAAAATGCCAACCTTAGCAACACAGCTATGTGTGTGTTCACTGGACGTCCACGAAGAAGCATGTACCTCATTTGTGTCCATGGTTTATGCACCATCTATTCAAAAGCAGTTTAAAATTCAAATATTTTCTTGTATTGCCTATGCTAGTCTATTCCCTTTGAATCTTCCTGTAAGTGCAGTGATTATTTAGGCTCTGGCTGTTAACAGTCTGAGGCTCTGGGGTTACAGGATATGAACTTGGTGCCAAGAAACCTTCTGGCATAAATAGTCTCAAAGAGGAGAAAGGAGAAAACCAAGAAGGAAAGAACTTCTTAGGACCAAGGAATTGTCCCTTTTCGATGCTTTCCAGGACCAGGTTTTATTCACTCCCAGCCCCTCCCCCCACTGCCATCCCCTTGCAGCCCTGCAACCTTCCAACTGTCTATCGTAGAAGTGAGTCACATGATGGCTCCCTTTCCGTCTGCCACATAAGCAGGCTCATGTTGCTTACTTGCATAGCCTTAGAGGAGGAGCTGTCAAAGGTAAGGCCACAATACTTCCCAATAAACTGTCTGCATTACACACCTGCAAATTGCTTTGGTTGAAAACCTTCTCTTCTGCCGCTGAACTGACAAGACCAAACTGGAAATGAAATGAAAGCCTCTTTCCAAGGCAAATAGGTTTTACTCTCTAAACTCTAATGTCCAGAAGATTTGTTATTTCATCTCTACTTGTCTTGCCCTAACCCCCATCGCAGGGAGACGGAGCCTTCTGGTATTTCCCTGTGTTATTTGAACATAGCATGCACCTTGTAAAGCATCCTGGTCATTAGTAGGCTGGATGTTGTGAAATATATTTTTTCTCCACAGTGTCTATGTCACAGCATTAATGAACCAGTTAATGACCCCAGACAGCTGTGTGACCTTGGTCATGTTCCTTATGTTATCCCTTGGTGCCTCAATTTCTTCATCTAAAATATGGGATGCTGATAGTATTTATCTCACACAGTTATGAATTTATATGTATAAATTATTATTTCTGCTTTTTTTGTAATGGTACATTTAAAGGCCAGAAATCTCTTAATATTATAAACCCAAAAATGTTATACAATAATTGGAAATAAAAACAGGAAGTTTGTTATTACAATTATTTATATACCTACACCATATCTTATAGATATTTATAAACAACTCCCCCTCCCATGTTTGTTGTTATTATTATAAATGTAAGAGTGAGCTCTTCTGCATTCATTTTGCTGACGCTTCCAAAAGACATTAGCTTTATGCTTTAGCTTTGTATAGTGTCATGATTTTCAGCTATCCTAGTAACAAATTTAAGAGAGTTTAAGAAACAAAGGAGAAACAGTGAGAGAGAAAAATCTCTAGACTTCCAGATCAGTAGATAATTCCTAGGTGTCCTAGTCATTTGCTAATACTTTGTAGCCACTAGGGAAATATTCACTACATCTGAATCACTATTTACCATGTGCATTTTAGTGCCTGAAAATAATCCTAGGATTTTTATTTCAAAAGTGCCAGAGACTATCATATGCTCTTTGCTGTTTTATTTGTTTTCCTCAAAGATTGTTTTTTCTTAGGGAATTTTTATATTTTCAGTGTCGCTGGTCATCAAACTAATTGCTTTTGTACCCCATTCTTACATATTTAACTGGTTTTAAAGTAGGCATAGACATTTTTCTATCCTGCCCCTCCCACAAAAGGTAAGACTTTGATGATAATGTTCATCTCTAGATCTGATTTTCTGGCCCTATTCCATCCCCTGCCCTCCTCACCTTAGATAATCATGAACCCCACATTCTTTGTGCCCTTGCTTTCCTTTGATAGGAAAGAATATTTTTTTTATTTTATTTGTTTTTAACTTTATTAAAAGGTAATCATGCTGTCTATTATCTTTTAGGACTTCTTTTTTCATTTAATATTGTAATGACAGGATTCATTCATGTCATTGAGTATGGCTATAATTCATTTATTTTGATATTTGTATGATATTCCATTGTGAATATATACCTGTATCTAATTTCATGCTAATAGCAGCCTGTGAAGTTGGTATAGGATCTTGATTTTGCAGGTATGGAAATGGCCAGTTGAAGGTTAAGTTTTGTATGTCTAAGGCCAGAATGAGTGGTGGAATTAGGGTTTTTTTTCTTTTGTTTTCTAAACAAATTTTAAGTTTTTTATTTATTTTAAGAGACAGAGAGAGCAAGCAGGGGAGGGGCAGAAAGAGGGGGAGAAGGAGAGAATCCCAAGCAAGCTCTGCACTATCAGCATCGAGTCCTACGTGGGGCTTAATTAAACTCAGGAACCATGAGATCATGACCTGAGCAGAAACCATGAGTCAGATGCTTAACCAGCTGAGCCACCCAGACACCCCTAGAATTAGGTTTAAATCTAGGGCTGTCTGACTCTAAAGTCTATTCTCTGAACTACTATGCAAAATTGATATTTATTGATATTTACTGAATTCCCTTCAATGCTGGATGACTCAAAGAGAAGAGCAGAACAGAACTAAATGTCACTATTGCTTTGTGGTTGGTTTATCAGTCACAATCTTCAGCAACTGGGCCAGAATAGCAAATAGTTTTGGCTATTGAAGATCTTGGGAGGTGAAAATATTTGTGTTTTTATTTTACGGTTTTATACTATATCAGTGTAGACCTTTATTTTTGTAATGTGTCACTTTTTAAATTGAAACTTTCAAAATTTTTGAGATTATGGAGTCTTGATAATTCTCTATAACCTGAAACTTGGGTCCCTTCTAAAGTTTTGACCTTGAGGAATTTGATCAGATAAGCTAAGTGGATCTAGCATGATGGCACTTCTTTTTTGTTTTTTAAGAAAGCTTTATGCCTGTCTGTTGGAATAAATGTCTTTCCTAGCCAGAATTTTAAATATTTCTGAGCTGTTTACTCTTTAGTGCTTAGTGTATGATTAATCAAGTGTTCTGTATATTATCACGTTCATTGGAAGAATCAAACCAAATGTTTGTAATATAATAATAATGTAACATAATGTTTATAACCTGTCAAAATCATAATTGATAATAAGCATATGCAGAATAAAAACTTTTTACTTACCACAAATCCAAAGAACAGATACCCTCTGCCTTTTTACGTGATAAAATTTCTCAGATAGGCGTTATTAAAGAATTTTTATGTGTGGAACTCTTTGCCACAATTTGCCTCTTCTTGTGGGTTCCCAAATGTCTACTGCTGTCATTGGTCACATGGAAGACAGGCTTTATCCATAGGATTTAGCTTTATGATTCTCCATTCTCTATAATCTCAGGCTTTTAATGGAACAAACTCCTTTATATGACACCCAGAGTAATGATAGATAAGCCACAGTGCACTACCCAGGAGAACGGGTAGGAGGGTGCTGCATATGAAAAGGAAAACCTGTCCCTTTGTAGACAGAACTGTTTCCTTCTTTGAGTTTGGTCTGGGATGAGAGAAAGGATCAGGATCTTAAGTTTTCAGAAAAAGGGAAAAAGCAATTGTGGAATGTATTCTTTTTCTTTAAGGCAGTAAGTGTGATAAATGTGGGATTAGACACAAGGTGAAATTCTACCTAAGAAACAAAGAGTCAAAGCCCAGCATGGGAAGATACATGAAGATGTGAACCTGAGACCCTTGGGACAGAAATGCAAAATCGTCAAGGAGTGAACACACCATTACAATAAAATGTGGAAGGCACGTCAGAGATTTCATGAGGTCAGCTGGCGAGCTGTTTGCATGCAGTTTCAATGCCATTGCCTGGAAAGCACTACTTTTTAATGATGGCCCTTCAAAGAGAAAATAATTACCTAATCATATGTTTATTGTATTCCATAACTAAATTCATTATTCTAAAGACTCAAATTGGGGAGAAATTATTCATTACCAGCCAGAGGAGGCTGCAGCACTGGACTGGGCCCAGAATCAGCCTGGGAAGGACAAGTTTAGAGTTGCCAAGAGGCTCTGTCATCAAGAAGGTGAATGAATGAGTGGAATAGATTTGGTAAGCTTGGCAATGATTAATGCCCCAAATTTGCTTAGCAATTTAAGTTTGACCAAGCACTTTTATGCAAGCTATTATACTTAAACCTTAGACTAATTACTAATTATGTAAGTTGAAAATTGTGGTCACTTCTTTAAGAATGTTTTTATTTATTTTTATGAATGAAGAACTTGAGATGTGGAAAGTCAACATGACTTGTTTGAATCCACATAGCAACAAGGAGCAGAGACAGAGCAACAGCCATGGTCTTTGGGTTCAAATTCCAGTATTCTCCCTGTCACTCACTGATCCTTCAAAATGAACACTGAAACCTTGTTTTACTCTAAATCAAGGGTTGGCAAACATTTTCTCCAAAGGCCAGATAATATAATCTCTGTCACAGTTACTCAACTCTGCTGCTGTAGTGTAAAAGCAGCCACCAATAATATGTAAATGAATTAGTATAGTGTGTTCAATAGAACTAAGTTACAAAACTATTTACAAAAGTGGACAGTGGGTCAGGTTTGACCATCAGGCCTTAGTTTCCTGACCGTGCTCTAGATTACAAAAATTATCACAAGCATGGCAATGGTACCCTCTGCATCTCCTTTGAGGAAAGGAGGCCAAGTGGGAATTGAAGTAGAAGGAGACAAAATGTTCTTTAGTAATTTTAACAATGACACAATTACAACTGGTACTTATCACCTGCTCATAGGATGTAAGTCACAGTTTCGAAGTGTCTTACCTGCATTTGCCTATTTAATCCTTATCACCATGCTGAGGCAGGTAGTTTTTTATTCTGTATTTATAGATGAGAAAGCCAAGGCAGGGAAAATTGAAGTAATTTACTTAAGGTCATTCAGGTAGTAAGTGTTAGAGCCAATAGTCAGACCTAGTAAGTTTATTCCAGAATCTGCCACTACTTTGTAAACTCAATAGTCCCTAGGTCAAAGATCTACAAAACACACATCAACTGGTAGCCTGCTCTCACCCCATGTCTGAATACTTGACAGCCAGCTGAAGGAATCAGCAAATCAATGTTTGAAATCTTAGAAATTAAAATTTTTAGGGTACAGTCTTTAAAAGGATTTCAAATTAACTATTAAATGTGCAGCATTACTAAGTAATTACTCCGAAAAGGGATATCACTAATGTACTTAAAAAAAGAGAGAGATAAATAAAAGAGCTAAACACAGTTCTCATGCTTTAAGAAACATTTTCTCAAATCTCACTGTAATTTCCAGAAGTAAAAATTGGACCCATCTGGCCAAGACATTTAGAGGGAATTTCCCATGTCCACTGTGACCAATCTCAATGGCAGCATAAATAATCACACTGGTTGTGTCCCCGCAAACCCACATTTTTAAGATTAGGTTGAAAGACAGAAGAAAATATTTTGGAAGTTTTGAAATATGCGAAAGGAAGCTATGGTTCCTACAGGTTCAGGATCATCCCTGCTGCTGTGTCCTGGAGCCATTACAAACTTTGTAATGATGTTGTTGGCAAAGCTGCAAAGAATTACAGTGATTCAATCTGGCTGTGACAAAAGCATGCAAATGCTTTCAAAATCAACAGACATCAGACAGGATTTAATCTTTTCTATATGTCTTAGATACAATTTTTTAAAAAGCTATTATATTAACCACGTTAGGTTCATCAAAAGAAAATACTGAATTCAGCTTTTATCAGATATTTTGTCCCACCACGTATAAGAAATCCATCATCTAACACTTTGGAAGTAATTTTAAGTAACTGGATACAATCCAGAACTGTCTTTTAAAAAATTTGGCTGGGTTAAGGTTTGAATTCAAAGAGAGATTTAAATAAATGTTATACACACTACCATTTGGGTTTGGTGGGAAGATCCACAGGAAATTTTTATTGGCAGTCTTAGTGCAGCCTTCTAAAGTGAAAAAAAAAAAAAAGAAGAAAAGAAAAGGAAGAAAAAAGAAAGAAACAACAAAGACCTAATTCTTTCTGAGCACACCTTTCACTAGAAGGAGATACTGAATGATTCCCATGAAGGGGAATGAGTTGAGGATACAAAGATATAGCCGTGTACTTATTTCAAAGGTGTCATTCGTATTATTGCTATCAGGTAAACCAGATTCATGGAAATTAAAGGCTGCAATGCTAACCTAGGAAGATGAGAGGGAGATCTCACCCATCTTTACTTTATCGCTGCTTAGAAAATCAGACAGAATTACATTTAGGCTCTGAAGCCACTGTGATTAATGTTTCTATTCTTAAGTCTTAATTGATTCTTAACATTATTTCAATGTTATTTTTATTGTTAACACACTCAATTTGGGTAGAAAATGGGGAACAGAATTGTAAACTTGTCTCCATGCTCTCCACTTATCTAAGTGTAGGGTGGGAGCAGTGAATCTGTTCCACGTTAGGGAAGAAGCTTACACAGGTGAGTTCAAGATGCTTGGGTTTATCATGACTCTAACTATTTCTAATCCCTGATTTTAAGCCCCTTAGGTTTCTCATCTTACAAATAGGGATAATAAAAGCACTTAGCTCATAGAGTGGTTATAAGATACTATATATGAAAGTTGCTTGCAACTAGAGCCTGCATAGTAAGAACTCAATATATATTAGCATTATAATTACTATAGCATAAACTGGTCTTTTTTTAAAAAGTATTTATTGCTAATACAGCAAAGTAAATAGATAAGTAGTAAACATAAAGAAAAGTCCATGGGGTTTCAGTTACTTGAGGTAAGTTTTATGCTCAATAGGAAGTGAATTATCTATCTCATTGTTTGGTCATTGACCTATAATCATGTAGGTAAAACCACAAGAGGATTGTTTTCCTCTAAAGGCTAGCAAAAAAGGAAGCAATCAGTACACCTTCCAAGTTTCCCCTCTCACTTGGGAAAAGGACAGTTCTTTTGGGATGCAGTAGATCCCAGATTATCAAAGGTGGATCTCCACATCAGGCTACTTTTCGGCTTTTGAGCAAGATGGCAAAACAGCTGCTTAGAGTCCCTTTTCTTCCCCATTTTCTGTCTCCCTGACCTTCTTTTGTAAACACTCTTTTTATATCTTCATCATATTTCTCCTGGTTTACTGCTCTACACACACAATTAGAACTCCACTTAAGGAGAGAAACAAAATTTATTTTTTTAGTGTTAATATTGAGTTGTGAATCCTCTTCTGTAACTTTAGTACCACATCATTCTTTTACAGTTTACCAATTAATGGTAGTTACAGAGTACCCTTACTAGGTCATGTTTGTTGGCAACATTATGACCTAGGATTTCCAGCTGTGTGATCTCAGTAAATAATTTCTTTTTGCCTGATATTATTTATTTGTAAATTTAGGCTTTTTGTTTGAAAGGCTTCCCCTCACCTCTAGCATTCTGTGACTGTGTCGTAGCCATCTTTTTCCTTGGATGAATCTATTCAATTATAGATGTCATTTAATTCCTCTAAACAACACTTTCCATTTGCCGTAAAACTTCTGGTATACAGACAATTCTGTATTCCAGGAGTCATGTTTACTTCGTTGAGAATGATGCTTCAGAAGGACAAGGGCATCTTTTGAACCAAAGTTTGTTGCCTTTGGCACCACAGTAGCCAACTTTGTCTTTATATCCATTTCATTTCTAACATTATAATATCTTTATAATTTGAATAGACATGCGGGTCTAAAATGGGAAAGAAAAGGTTTTCCTAGTTATAAATTTCAATCAGAAAGGTGGCACAGGTAACATGAATATATATGTTTTTGTTGTTTTATACATCATCAGGACTCGGTTGATTTAAAAGTGCAAAGAATTATACAAATGGCTGGTATAGTGATGGCAAGCAAATGTACAGGTCTGTGAGAAACAGAATACAGAACACTCTTGGTTAAAATTAATGACCAGGTTGAAGAGATGCGGGATTTGAATGTAACAGAACTAACCAGAGACCCTACAATCAGAGGCATTGCCTTATTCCTTTCTCATCTATTAGGTGCCTTGAAGTCCTTCACAATATGTCTAAAGTCTTCATATATCTTTGCCTGTCATTTGGTTATCAAATTTTTAGCATGTTGTTTTAGGTGATTTTTTTTTAATAAATTGCATTCTAATCAAATCTGAAAGTCTCTATCTTTTAATAAAAAAGTAAGCCCTTTCACATATAGTTCTTTTTTTAATTTGAGAGAGAGAGAGGGGGCACATGTTTGAGCAGGGAAGGGGCAGAAGAAAAGAGAGAGAGAGAGAGAGAGAGAGAATTTTAAGCAGACTCCATGCTCAGTGTAGAGCCTGACATTGGGCTTGATCCCACAACCCTGGTATCATGACCTGAGCCAAAATCAAGAGTCAGAAGCTCAACTGATTGAGCCACCCAGGCAGCCCACATTTAGTTTCTTGATTAAGATTGCTGATCTTTTAACTCATCATGTTCCTTCATTTATTCATCCAATAAATATTTCTTGGACACCTACCATGTGGCAGGCCCTGGGCTGAGTGTTAGCAATGCATGAAGCTTACACAGTGGTCTTGTCTAAATATTTTGCTATAAGGCATGTTGTTTTCTTCATTTTTATCCTAGTGAATTGGAATTTTTTAAAAAAGATATCCCTTATATCCAAGAACAAAAATGAATCTACCTTTTATTGATGCCACTTTTAAAATGATAAATTGACTTTTCTGCATCCTCTACGCTATTTCTCCATTTTTGCTGGTATCATCTTGGATGCAGTTATTACCTAATGTTATTATTATTTTACTAATACAATGACATTCTTTCTCATACTTGCAATAATTTTTTTTATGTTTGCATTATATTTTATAGGAATGTGAAACATGATTCAGAATTCTTTATAATACTCATTTCGTTGCTCAACATCAGTTTTTTTTAATACCATGGTTTTCCATTAAAAAAAATTATTCTTAGTACTATTAGATTATCTTCTAATAATTTTTATAGGAAAAGTGCATTCTTAGTATATGCTACAAACCTTGTGTGTCAGAAAATATATTTTACTTGACCTCACAAATGAACAATAGCTTGGCCAACTGTAAAATTTTGTCATGGAGAATATAACCTTTGACCATCAAAACTGCTAATGATTCTTTTGGCATTTACAGTCATAAAGAAGAAGGCTGATTTTTGTTGCTCCATAGTAACCTTGTTTTTCACTTATCTATGGCTGGGTGTTGGTCCCTTTGTATTTCTTTTGCTGGGAACCTGGTGAGTCTTAATTGATTTTTGACAACTGAAATTTTGCTTTAGATCAGAGAGTTTTGCCTACCATTTGATTATCACAAGTTCTCCATATGTTTAGTTTAGTTCCCTCTTTCTAGAGGTCCCATTCTGTGTATATTAAGTCCCCCAGATCTTTCCTTCACTTAAAGAAACCTATTTTTATTTCTACTTTTTAATACAGAGACTTTTGGTGGAATTCTCAAGGTTTTCTGTTTTTGCAGTACCTAATTTTATAGTTTTTCACTGCAATTTTTAATTCAACAAAAGTTCTCTTCATCTTTGTACAATCTTTCCTGTTCTTGATTTGTTTCATTTGCAGAAGTGCCTACTTCAGTGCCATGGATGCAATATCTTTTTGCATATTTTTGAGAATTAGATTAAAATGTTCTAAGGTTTTCTTTTTTCTTGTACTAATTCTATTTCAAAAGGAGTCTATTAGTCTGTTGCTTTGAGTGCTCAAACTGGGCCCTCCTTTTAACTACAATGTCTATTAATCTATGTGTTGATTTTTCTATGTCTCTTTGTTCTTAAGGAGAGAGTTTTGTTTGCCAGGACTGAGTGTTAAGGTAGGTCCTCTGAGAGAGTCTGTAAGTGGCTTCCTCTACAAATATTTCAGGCCCTGACAAAAAGGAAATGGAAAATGTAGATTCCCTTGAGTTTTATGAAAATTCAAGAATGAGAAAATGTAGACCATATACAAGGGATAGCCAATTGTCCATTGATACTGAAACATGGGGTACCTATATAACTAATATCAGGTGAAGTTTAAGGCAAGCTAAGGAGTCAATATTTTTCTCATTCATCAGGGGCATCTTCAGTGTCCCAGAGCAGCAGAGTGGTCTTGCAGAGTTGTGTGTCCATCAGTGTTCAGAGAGAAAGCCCCATTAGAAGGTAACTATGCTGTAACTTAGGTGATACGTTCTGGGGACTTGAACTAGTACAATTATAGTGGAAGATAGGAGGAGGCTGGATTTAAGAGAGTCCTCCTGTTAGAGATGACAGGATTTAGAAACTGCTAATGCTGGTAGGGGTGAGGAAGTAGGAGAAAGCCTTCTCAGGACTCACTCCCACTAAGAGCTCCTCTTTTCCTGGAATGCAATTGCCTCTGCCTTCACAGTCCCCTTTAAATAAGAAAATCTTCAAGAAAAGGCATTGGAAGTAATAGAACACATGTAAGGATGGAGAGGCTCTGGTACCTAAAAAGAGAAGCCAGTTCAAGATTATTTGGAGTTAACATAATGTGCTATGGAAGTAAATGGGGCATTCCTGGGGAGGGACAAGGAAGTTCCTAGAGTGAGTGACTCTAAATTGACATCTGAAGTGAAGGAGGGGGAGTGTGAACAGAATAACATGTGCATGTGCATGGAGCTCTGGAGATAAGAGACTTCTTTGTTGTTTTGTGTACTTATTTAAATGTTATTCTTGTGTGTATAGGTATGAATCTATGTGTCTAGGGGCACCTGGGTGGCTCAGTCGGTTGAGCGTCTGACTCCGATTCAGGTCATGATCTCACAGTTTGTGAGTTTGAGCCCTGCGTGGGGCTCTGTGCTGACAGCTCAGAGCCTGGAGCCTGTTTCCGATCCTGTGTCTCCCTCTCTCTCTGCCCCTCCCCTGCTTGGGCTCTGTCTCTCTCTCTTTCTCAAAAGTAAATAAACATTAAAAAAATTTATGAATCTATGTGTCTTATCAACAAACTAGAGTGTAAACCTTTTTTAAATTAAGCTATTTTTTAAAAGCAGTATGAGGTTCACAGCAAAATTGAGGGAAAGTTACAGAGATTTCCCATATACTCCCTGTCCCTACTCATACAGAGCCTCCCCCATTATCAACATGGTACCACCAAAATGGTACATTTGTTACAGTTGATGAACTTACAATGACATATGATCACTCCAAGTTCATAGTTTGTATTACAGTTAACTCAATGCTATACATTCTGTGGGTTTAGACAACTGTATAATGATATGTATCCATCATTGTGGTTTATTATACCAAGTATTTTCACTGCACTACAGATCTTCTGTGCTCTGCCTATTTATTCCTAGCCCCCTTCCCCCTGCCCCAACCCCTGGCAATCACTGATTTTTTTTTTTAAGACAGAGAGAGACAGAGCATGAGCAGGGGAGGGGCAGAGAGAGAGAGGGAGACACAGAATCTGAAGCAAGCTCCAGGCTCTGAGCTGTCAGCACAGAGCCTGACGCAGGGCTTGAACTCACAGACTGTAAGATCATGACCTGAGCTGAAGTCGGATGCTTAACCGACTGAGCCACCCAGGCGCCCCATCACTGATTTTTTTTACTCTGCATAGTTTTGCCTTTTCCAGAATGTTGTATGGTTGGAAACATACAGTGTGTAGCCCTTTTAAACTGACTTCTTTCACTTAGCAATATGCATGTAAGATTCTCCCATGGTCTTTTCATGGCTTGGTAGCTCATTTCTTTTTAATACTTAATAATATCCCATTGTCTGATTATAACATAATTTATTAATTCATTCACCTACTGAAGGACATCTTGGTTGCTACCAAGTTTGGGCCATTATGAATAAAGCTACTATAAATATCCATATGCAGATTCTTGTGTGGAAATAAGTTTTCAACTCCTTCAGGTAAATACCAAGGAGCACGATTGCTGACTTGTATGGTAAGAGTATGTTTAGTTTTGTAAGAAACTACCAAAATTTCTTCCATAGTGCTAGTATCATTTTGCATTCCCACCAGCATTGAATAAGAGTTCTTTTTCCACATCCCCTTCAGCATTTTGTGGTGTTAGTGTTTTGAATTTTGGCCACTCTAATAGGGGTGTGTTGATATTTCATTGTTGTTTTAAGAGTATAAACTTTTTAAAAGTAGGAACCATCTTAAAGTATTTGTTTTGCATACCCTTTATAGTACCATAGGCAATGTACTTTAGAGTCACTAGATACTTAAGAAGTACTTAGCAGATTGCAGATCATCAGGAGATGGGACCTGAGATCATTTAGCTAGCTTAACCTTCTTATTCTGAAGAAGAAAAAACCAAGTCTCTGATAAATTAAATAACTACCCAACGAGAGCCAGATGTCAGCCCACATCTCCTGAATCCTAATCCAGGCCATAGTCCAATAATACCAAACCAATGATTTCATGTGAATTAATACTGATGTCTTTGCAATTTTCACAACTCAATTTTTTCTCTATAAAATAGAGATAATAAGTCTATGTTATTTGATGATTGGAAATTTAAAAAAATGATCATTACAACAGACATTGTGATTGACAAGAAATGTAGAAATGCTTGTTAATACTATGAAGTCCTATTTTAAATAGTGTTAAAAATACATATGACAATAAACCAAGACTCCTCTTGTATTGGAATTCAGAGACTTACCATCTTGACCTGCAACAGCTTCCCATTTCCAGGGGCTTTGCTCTGGAAGTTCAACTCAGTGTACAGTTTGCTATCATTTTTCACCTTCTGTTTATGTTGCACCTCCATATGAGGAGCTCAAAGAGCTTTAGAGACATTAGCTCATTAATCCTCCCCAAACCTCTCTAAGATAGGACGGAGGCATAAATCATTATTCCCATCTGGAAAAAAAAATAGCCTAAGTTATCTCTCTTAATTTCACTGATGCTCTAAACTGTTGATTAAATCCTAACTTATACCCTTACATTCAGAATATTGCATTCTCTTCCCCAAGGATATTTTTCTTTCTTTTTGAATTTAATGTCATGAGGATAAGTGTAAAAATAGATCAATGGGTCTGGTGTTAGAAGTTCTTTGAAAAGTACAGGATAGGTGGTAAACCAGGTTCTTCCTTCCCCTCAAGCTCTCCTCCTTTTCTCAAAATGTCCTTCTTTATAACCCTTCAGTCATGACAGGAGAAATGACTTTTAGGAATTAGAAGGATGTTTCAAGACCCATTCATTCCTTTATCTGTCAGCCAAGATTACCACCAAGAGAGCCAATGGATAGCCATTCAACCATGCCATCCTAATTCTCAGTAAAACACTGGTGCAATGGACTTCAAAACTTCACAAACGTAACAATGGAAGTTAAAATTTTCAATCTTGTGTGCTTTGCTTGGGCATGTGGTTCTCACTATAAAGATATTTGGAGCTAGACTTTGAATATGTTAGAACATGAGCAGAATACATGAGCAGAATCTGAGGCCAAGCAAGGTTGATTCATACAAGTGATTGCAACAAAGCACTTGCCCAATTAGTTTCCTACAGTTCAGGACAGTGAAAGGAAAAATAAATAAAAATGAAAGACGAAATGAAATTAGTATTCTTTCACTCCTACAAGTTCTCCAGAGCAGATGAGAGTCAACTTGCAACTGATTTGAGAAATACTCAAAGTTGTATTTTATTATTTTTTAGAAGTCTGTCTTAGATAGACTGATATTTTTCCTGCCTCATAACAGAACAAGATTATGTCATAATCTGATGCCAGATGTGAAATGCTAAAGGATCATTGCATTTTAGAGAAAGAATATGGAGGGAACATAAAAGTTATATGATTTACTTGAGATAATACAACTACTTATTGCCAAACTAGGCAAAGACTCTAAGTTGTGTTTTTTTCCCCTCAGTCCAAGTTGCTTCTCAGATGTTTAGTTAGAACACCTTCATGCCCTGATGACATATATTCTGCCTTGCTGCCAAAATACTAGATGAGGTGAATGAGGCCACTGCCCCCCAATATACTCATTCATCTTTTGGGGAGCAAGCAGGAGAGAGATGTGGTATCTCTTCTCAGAAGAAATGAAAACATCATCCTTCTAAAAGGAAAATTAGGGGCGCCTGGGTGGCTCAGTCGATTAAGCATCCGACTTCAGCTCAGGTCACGATCTCGCGGTCCGTGAGTTCGAGCCCCGCGTCGGGCTCTGTGCTGATGGCTCAGAGCCTGGAGCCTGCTTCCGATTCTGTGTCTCCCTCTCTCTCTGCCCCTCCCCCGTTCATGCTGTGTCTCTCTCTGTCTCAAAAATAAATAAACGTTAAAAAAAAATAAAAAAAAAAAAATAAAAGGAAAATTAACTTTATTCAGGAAAATGCTCTCAAAAAATTCTCCTGGACCTCTGCTTTATTTTAGTTATGGGAGTGTTTAAAGAATGAAGTTCTTATTACATTTCCTTTTCACAAGGTTCTGGAATATTGCTTTGAGCTAAATAATCATTATAGCAATTTACCAGTTGGCTAATATTGAGTCAGCATCTCTCTACTACCTAATATAATGGTTGAAGAGTGTGTTGCTGTTATATATTAGTTAAACTTCTAAACGACCCTGAGAGTGTGGTTAGTGTTACTGCACATCTGGGAATACTGAAAACTGGCGAGAAGGAGTCAAGTTGCCCTGGGCTTCCACCACAAAAGCAAAGGAAAAGAGCTAAGAAGCAATTTCCTAGTTATCCAAACTCACAGGAAAATGTCCTGTTTAGATGCCATAAAAATAAAATCAGAAATATGAAGTTTGTAGAGCTGTCTATACCTCAGTCTCTTCCAGGTCAGGGAGGAATAAATGAATAAACAGAAGGATCTTTCTAGTGTTGACTTTTTGTCCCTAGTATCATTTTCCTCCTTTTTAGTGTTGTTATTCCCCAAAGCCTAACTCTCTTCCTGCATTCTTATTGTGTCCCACGTGTTCTTGAATTCATTTATTTCCCATCTGCAGGATTCTGGAATAACAGTAATACTTCCCTAAAATACCAATTCCTAGCTGTTCTACTTCCAGTAACACTCCGAGCTTTGTGACAAGTGCCAAGAGTGGCTTCATAGGAAATAAACAATGTTACTCAGAGATAAATTTGGGAAAATAGGGTCTGATAGAGGAGAGAAGGAGTCAAATGTATGAATGAGAGAGCTAGAAAATACCATGCAACAGAGCTGAGCAAGTCATGAAACCAGTTAGTTCAGTAATCTGTCCTCTCCTGCGTGTTCCACACTACCCCTGGGAATTCCTCCCAGGTTATCCTTGCTCCTGTGTTCTCTCACTTTCCTTCTTTCTCCTTGCTTTTCCTTGCTATTTCATTCTTCAAGTGTGGTCTTTATGATGATCCTTCTTTTGTAGATTTGGCCTAATGGATGTATTGTGCTGTACCTTGTCACATAGAATTATTTTCTTCCTTTCCTCAAGACCAACTTGAATATTCCTTTGACCTGGCTAGTGAATACCCAACATCCATTAAAAACGAAGATGAGTTCAGGTACCTGGGTTCAACAGAGAATCTAGAGGAAGAAAATCAGCTTTCTCCATTCCCCAGAATTACTTTGAAATGATTCCCATGGAATCTAACAAGAGATAAAAAGCACAGTGGGTGTTGTAAATAGATTTCAAAATATAATAATGTAAAACTAAATGGCAATTAATACCTTATCTGCTTATGAAAAGAGTGATTGTGGAATTTTAAGAAAAGGTATTTTGTAGTATAATGGCTAAGTTGCATTTATATCCAGCACCCTTTCCCCCTTTTTGCTAAAAGTTACCTTTCTATAATTGCAGACTAGTTTAGCATCTTAACAATAATGGACATGTTTTTAAAAGATTATTGCCAAAAGTGCATTCTTTATTCCAGAGAGACTCTGTAATAGATACCAGCATTTTAGTAATGATACAAGCAATCTGTAAGCTATTACAGTTTTCTTTAGAGTAACTTAATCTTCATATTGTTTTGTATGTCTGGAATTTTAATAGTGTTTTTAATTTAGAAAAGGAAGTATATAACATATTACTAATTACATGTGAATATGAACTAAGCACACGACCACTGAGCTTGATTCTTAAAAACAAACATATTTAAAAGTACTTAACCTAATGTAGGGAAAGTCACAAAAAAATTAAAGAATACCACACAGGGATAGCAACAGTTTTTATGGAACAACAAAGCAAGGTCTGCAATTCTAAAATGGTTATTATATTTTGGTCCACAGCTAACAAAATAGCCAACAGAAATAGAAATCTCCTTTCCAAATATAATTAATGTTTTTCAACACATGAAAAGTACAAACAATTAAATGAATGTTTGTAACAAACTGATTAGCTTTTATCTTGATGACACCATTCATCCAAGAATTTATAGTATTAACCAATAGTCCTGGTGGCCCTAAGTGATCCAATCTAGTATCCAAGTGAGAGGATACTAGATTGCAAGAAAAAGTAAAAGCTTTTTCTAGGTCAAAGGTCAAATTAAGTAGGCCATGAAAGTTAAGGTAACTTGACTTTGGACCTCACTCATTTGCTGCCTCCATGAACAGAGAGGAGATGATTTTTCTTAAAAATGGAAGCACTCACTGGAAATATTTTGATTTTAAATGGTTATAAGAAATCATTTGGTGTTAGAATCTAGACTTATATTGTCATGTACAATTTTGAAACTATTTTGGCACACATCCCAGACCATCTTCAAGGAGCTGATAGAGATGTGCTTAGTAAACCAATTCAGGGGTCTTTAATGCTATTTTTAAAATCCAGCTTTTACATTAAATAAACCCGTGTGTTATTTTGAAAGAAGTTATAATCTACTTAAAACTGTCATTCTGTGTTTCTAACTTGCAATTAGGTGGTATTTCCAAAATGTCAGACCTAGATTCTGCTTCTACCATCACCATAATAAAATGTGACAGCCAAGATATTATATCAATACCTTTTCCATAATTAGCAATAAGGATCCTGCCAAGGGTTAACTAGAAAAGTTTCATAAACGTTTTTCTACAAATGGTTCTGAAGGCAGTATTATGCTTTTGAAATCTGCTAATGTAGCAAAGACTCATGACAACCAGGAGACAAATCTATGAGCAAAACTGTTTGGAGAGAATAGTTTTGTAGTGTATGATGTATGTTATGTAAATGAGCTTATTAGGACTCTCATCTATTTTATTATTGGTGACCAATTTAATAGAGGCATTTAAAAAACAATATTTCTGCCTGACTCCTAGAAATGAAGAAGATACATTGATATAATTGAGAGCAAATGATTGCATGTCGTGCCATTTAATCGTGTCATTTTTCAATTGCTATTTTTTGCACTTCACTGCATGCTTATAGAATATTTAGCTTCAATATAGATTAAGTCCCAGGGTTCACAACTGAGCTGAGTTCCTATATTGGCTGACGCTGTCTTTTAAGTTTGGAATCAGTTAAAATATGCAGACGTCATTTGCCCATATTTCCTCTAAAATATGCAATTCATCATTCATACCTCAGTTGAGGTATTTTAGTTTTTTTGTTGTTTTGAAGAATTACCCCTTTACAATTTCTGGATGGAAATTCTTAATTGCAACACTATACACTAGATACAGTTGAGGTAAGCACATAATTGGCTCAAGAATGGTGCTCTCAAGACCAAAAGATCTGCTGACCTTTGCTGGGAACTCTGATAATCATTTGCCTAATAAATGTTTCTTACTTTTGTTCAATCTCTTTTTGATTATGTATTTAATTTACATTTTTCTCAGAAAAAAGATTATCCTCCACTGTCTGCTAGAATATGAGGGTCTTGAGGGTAGAAAGTTTGTCTGTTTTGTTCACTGACGCATCTCAAACACTCAGAACAGTGCCCATTACAATAGGTGCTCAATAAATATTTGCTCAGTAAATGAATTTGTGTTTTTTCCATCTCTGCTCTCACAACCACGCTAGAATTAAGAAGAATTAAGAATAGCAGAGTACTATTTTTTTAAAGATTTTCATTTATTTTTTTTCATTTATTTTTTTAATGTTTATTTTATTTTTGAGAGAGAAGGGGAAGAGGGACAGAGAGAGAGGGAGACACAGAATCTAAAGCAGGCTCCAGGCTTTGAGCTGTCAGCACATAGCCCGACGCGAGGCTGGCACTCAGGAACTGTGAGACCATGACCTGAGCCGAAGTTGGACACTTAACCAACTGAGCCACCCAAGCGCCCCAAATGATTTTCATTGTTAAGTAATCTCTACACTCAACATGGGGCTTGAATTTACAACCCCAAGATCAAGAGACTTATGCTTTACCAACTGAGTCAGTCAGGCACCCCATAGATTACTAATTTTTAACTTAGGTCTAGAAACAGGTATAAGAGACACCTATGAAAAGTATACTGAAGTACATTGTTGGCTCTCTTATCAACAATAACTTTATGGTTGTGGCCACTTCTGGTTGGAAATAAGGGACAGGAACAGTCTTAAAATGGAGACATTTTATAAGCCTCTTCAAGCCTTTTAGAAAGGAAATGTAGCATAGTGTTTTTATGAATTAGCTCAGGATTCAAGTTGCATGGGGTAACATCCTGCCTTTGCTGCTTATTAGCCATGTTATCTTTGGTCAGTTACTTAACTCCATTTCCTCATTTGTAAAATAGGTACATGACAATAATATATATTTCATAGTGCTGTTGTGAGGATTAAATGAGCCAATACATATAAAATACCTAAAGAATGCATAGCAGAAAGAAATACACAAATAATGTTTGTCACTAGTGTATGAGATTAGTGAAAACTAAAAAAAATACTAAGAATAGTGCTCTAGCAATTTAATAATACTCAATGATTGTTGGCTATTATTTTGCAATCAAGTAAATCCTTGATTAAATATTCGAGGAGAACATAACATTTAAAAGATTTCTTATAGGTTCACATACATATAGTTAACTTAGAATGACCGTTGGTAAAATACATGAAGTACATCTGATATGTCACTTTTCTCATTTTCATATGGACACCAACAACACAATGGATTACAGTTTCATAAGATGTGTGATCGTGCATGAAACTCACCACTGCAGTAATTAGACTTAACTAACATTCTTTAATTTCTACATTTTCTTCAACTCCTTTAACAGATCCATGCTCTTCTATACATACTTTTCTGTTTATGTTTTATGATATTTCTAGAAGTAGGACAGCTATATTAAAAACAGCACTGTATTATTTTTATCATATAGCAGAATGTCTTATCTGTTGACTGAGATTTATAGGTTTGCAGTTATGACTCTATCCCAGGGAATTGTATAGCCATTACTTTAAAAAAAATAAATGAAAGCTCTAAGTTTGCCTTTATTTAAGTGTATTAATATGTGTTTGAACTCACTGTTGCAGAACTGTGATGTCTGAATGGTATTAGTAATATCATAAGATCTCTTGTCATGACACACCCTAAATGTATGTGTGGTAAATTCTCTGATTCTATTACCAGTTATGTGGCTAATAATATATACCTGGCCTTACCAAGAGATTAAAAAAATAGCTTTATTGTGATATAATTCACATACCATAAAACATAATTTCAGAATGTTTTCACCAGTCCCCAAAGAAATCCCTTAACCATTAGCAGTCATTCCTTATCCCCCACTGACTGCATCCCAAGGAAACCACTAATATACGTAGTATGCGTTTGTCTGTTCCAGACATTTTATATAAGTGGAATCATACAATTATGTGGCCTTTTTGTGTCTGGCTTCTTCACTTAGCATAATTTTTCAAGGTTCATTTATGTTGTGGTATGTATCAGTACTTTATTCCTCTTTTTTTTTTTAATGTAAGCTCTATGCCCAACACAGGGCTTGAATTCATAATCCCAAGATTAAGAATCAAAGGCTCTACCAACTGAGTCAGCTAGGTGCCCCTTTTGTTCCTTTTTATGGTCAAATAATATTCCATTGTATGAATAAAAAATACTACATTTTTTGGATGCATTCTAACAATTTTATTTTATTGTATTTCATATTTTTTTAATTTTATTTTTTATTTTTTAAAATTTACATCCAAATTAGTTAGCATATAGTGCAACAATGATTTCAGGAGTAGATTCCTTAGTGCCCCTTACCCATTTAGCCCATCTACCCTCCCACAACTCCTTTAGTAACCCTCTGTTTATTCTCCATATTTATGAGTCTCTTCTGTTTGTCCCCCTCCCTGCTTTTATATTATTTTTGTTTCCCTTCCCTTATGTTCATCTGTTTTGTCTCTTAAAGTCCTCATATGAGTGAAGTCATATGATTTTTGTCTTTCTCTGACTAATTTCACTTAGCATAATACCCTCCAGTTCCATTCACGTAGTTGCAAATGGCAAGATTTCATTCTTTTTGAATGCCGAGTAATACTCCATTGTGTGTGTGTGTGTGTGTGTGTGTGTGTGTGTATAAATTTTATTTATCCATTCATCCATCAGTGGACATTTGGGCTCTTTCCATACTTTGGTTATTATTGATAGTGCTGCTATAAACAAGGGGGTGCATGTGTCCCTTCGAAACAGCACACCTGTATCCCATGGATAAATGCCTAGTAGTGCAATTGCTGGGTCTAGGATAGTTCTATTTTTAATAACTCAAATAGAGGAACCTCCATGTTGTTTTCCAGAGTGGCTGCACCAACTTGCATTCCCACCAACAATGCAAAAGAGATCCTCTTTCTCTGCATCCTCGTCACCATCTGTTGTTGCCTGAGTTGTTAATGTTAGCCATTCTGACAGGTGTAAGGTGGTATCTCACCGTGGTTTTGATTTGTGTTTCCCTGATGATGAGACATGTTGAACATTTTTTCATGTGTCTGTCACCATCTGGATATCTTCTTTGGAGAAGTGTCTATTCATGTCTTTTGCCCATTTCTTCACTGGATTATTTGTTTTTTGGGTGCTGAGTTTGATAAGGTCTTTATAGATTTTGGATACTAACCCTTTATTTGATATTTAATTTGCAAATATCTTCTCCCATTCTGTTGGTTGCCTTTTAGTTTAGCTGATTATTTCCTTTGCTGTGTAGAAGCTTTTTATTTTGATGAGGTCCCAGTAGTTCATTTTTGCTTTTGTTTTCCTTGTTTCCTTTTGTTATCCTCCGGACACATGTTAAGTAAGAAGTTGCTGCAGCTGAGGTCAAAGAGGTTTTGACTGCTTTCTCCTTGAGGATTTTGATGGCTTCCTGTCTTACATTGAGGTCTTTCATCCATTTTGAGTTTATTTTTGTGTATGGTATAAGAAAGTGGTTCAGGTTCATTCTTCTGCATGTTGCTGTCCAGTTTTCCCAGCACCACTTGCTGAAGAGACTGTCTTTATTCCATTGGATATTCTTTCCTGCTTTGTCAAAGATGAGTTGGCCAAAAAATACTACATTTTTTAATCCATTAACCATTGATATATATATATTATATATATATAAATATATATATATAATATATATAAATATATATTAATATATAATTATATATAAATATATATTTATATATATAATATATATTAATATATATTAATATATATTATATATTAATATATATTTATATATATAAATATATTATATATTATATTTTATATATATATAAATATATATAAATATAAATATATTTATATATTTATAAAAGTATAAAATTATAAAATTATATATTTATAAAAATATAAATAAAAAAATATATATTTATATATAAAATATATAATATATATTTATATATATATTAATATATATATATTTATATATATTAATATATATATAGTTGTTTATGCTTTTTGGCTATTATGAGTAACATTGTTATGAATATTAGTCTGAAGGTTTTTGTGTATTCTTTTGGGTATTTATGACAGAAATTGCTGGATCATGTAGTAATTCTGTGTTTAACTTTTTGAGGAAATGTCATACTATTTTTTTTTTTTTTGAGAAAGAGATAGAGAAAGAGAGGTGGGAGAGGGGTAGTGAGAGAGGGAGAGAGAAAATCTTAAGCAAGCTCCACACCCAGCATGGAGCCCTAAACAGAGCTCTATCTCATAATTGTGAGATCATGACCTGAGCTGAAATTAAGAGTCAGATGCTTAACCAACTTAGCTGCTCAGTTGCTCCATGTCATACTATTTTCCAAAATGAATGCACTACTTTGCAATCTCACCAACTGTGTATGAGAATTCCAATTTCCCTATATCTTTGCCAATGTTGTTATTTTCGTCTTTTTTATTTTAGCTATCATAGTGTGGGTGAAGTAGTATCTAATTGTGGTTTAGATTTGCATTTCCCTGTTGGCTAATGATATTGAACATTTTTTCATATGTTTATTGGTCATTTGTATGTTGTCTTTGAATAAATGTCTATTGAATACTTTGCCCCTTTTTAAAAAGGGAGTTACTTATCTTTATATGGTTGAGTTTTAAGGGTTCTTTATATATTCTGGGTACAAGTCCTTTATAAGATATAGGGTTTTCAGATATTTTCTCCCATTCTGTGGGTTCTTTCAATTTTTTATGGTGTCATTTGAAGAGCAGAAGTTTTTAGTTTTGATTAAGTTGTCCAAAAGTCACTTGTACTCTTGGTGGCATCTCTAAGAAATCACTGCCTAAGAAGTCAGAAGTCACTTCTACTTTAGGTGTCCTATTTAAAAAACCATTGCCTATCCCCAGGTAATGAATATTTACTCCTATGTTTTCTTTTCAGATGTTTTTAGTTGTAGTTCTTTTTTTTAATGTTTTAATGTTTTTATCATATTTTTGAGAGAAAGAGACAGAGTGTGAGCAGGAGAGGGGCAGAAAGGGAGACACAGAATCAGAAGGAGGCTCCAGGGTCTGAGCTGTCAACATAGAGCCTGATGTGAGGCTCCAACTCATGAGCCATGAGATCATGACCTGAGCTGAAGTCAGATACTTAACCAACTGAGCCACCCAGGCACCCCAATTTTAGTTTTAGTTCTTACATTTAGGGCTATGATTCATTTGGAGTTAATTTTGTATATGATGTGAGGTGGGGGAGTTCAATTCATTCTTTTGCATGTGGATATGCAATTATCCCAGCCCCTTTTATTCAAAATGCTTTTTCTGACTTAATTGTACCAAGATCTTTTTAATTCCACTTACTTTATTGGAAAGCATTCAATCATTAATCATTAATATCCTATACTTAATCATAAAATATGCCTTTTTATGGCCTAAATTGGCCATGTTACAAACATTATCTTGTCTAAATTATTGCAGCATCAGAACACTAAGTTATGTTGTTTCTATATCTAAATGTTTTATTATGTGAGGTTACCCCCTCAGAGAAGCTTTACTGACTATCCAGTTTAAAGTAACCCCCACCACTTTCCACCATTTCACCCTATTTTATTTTATATCTCATCATTATCTGATATTTTCTTGTAGGTTTATTTATGTTTTATTTCCAGCCTCTTACCACTACCCCCCAACACACACAAATTCAAATGTAAGTTCTATGAAAGCAGAACTCTTGTTGCTCACTGCTATATCCCCATCCCTGAGAACAGTGCCTGGTACATAAGAGGCACTCAATAAGCGCATTTGGATTGTTGGATGGATGGATGGATGCATGGATAATTGAATTATGATTATCATCATTGTCCACTTGAACTTCCATCCTGTTTTAAAATGTTACCAAAATTGTAGTTTCTTGACCTTTCTTATGTGACTCTTCCAACTGTAATGCCTGACCTCTCTTCCCTCCACCTTTTTGATCTTCAGCAACTTTAACATAGTACTAGGTCCATGAACCTTAATCTATATACTCCTGCTAGTAATGATCTTTTCATCCCCCAAGTCAACGTTTACTTTGAGGAGGGAGAGTCTTTTCTTTACAGCCAAATAACAAGCACCTAAAAACAGGTGCCACATCTTATTATATTCCCCCTAATTACTAATTCCAACCTATAATGAAAAGTGTGGTGGTTAGCACATAGATGATACTCAATAAATGTTTATTGCTGTAAGAAATACCATTCATATTATCTTTGGCATCCTTGCCCCAAAATAATAATCCAGAACCAACCAGTGAAAAGCATCTTTTGAAGGCTCATAGAGGTACCAGTATTGCCTCTCATTTTCCCCACATACTGTATGTTCTTGTTAGACAATGGCTGTAGCATTAACATTATCTGCATCTGATGCTTTGTACCTTCTGAACAATCATCATGGTTTTGTTTTATTATATATACTTTCTGAGAGAAGCATCTTTAGCACAATGACACATGTATTGGAGTCATTAATTACTAAATAATTTCTTTGATAAAATTGATTAAAAGGAGAAAAATCCCCAAATATAGTATTCAAACAACCTAACATATCATCATGCTTAATAATTATACTGAAAATTCCAAAGATCATCAAGCACGTACTAATAAGATAAAGATATCTCTGGTCAAAAAGACTTATTCATTGATTGATTGATTCTTTTTCTGGCAGTAATTCAGTAACAATTAAAAAAAGAACTGAGCACCATTGGTGTGGTCTCTAGGCTCTTGGCTAACAATGTGACTCCAGAAACAGAATTGTAACTTCTATTTTATACTTCTAAAAAAAAAATCTGCTCAATTGGATTAATTCTCTTATCTATAAAACTAAGTTCCTCTGTTTCCATAGGCCAGTGTTTTCAAACTTCGGCATGCATTGCAATCACATATAGTGTTTGTTAAACCATAGCTCACTGATGCCTGTCCCAGAGTTGCAGATTCAGAACAGGTGGAGTGGCCCTAGAGCACTGGCATTTCCAAGTTTCCAGGTGATGCTAGTGCTACTTGGCCTGGAGAAGTCTCTGAGAATATTTGCTCTACAAATCTGGTCACAGGTAGCAGACTAAGAGAAGACAGTTTCCCACCTTATGAAATTAAAATGATAAAATACAGAAAGTGCAAAAAGGAAAGACAACATGAAAAAGTGTGGGGGACCCTTGCAACAAAGAGGTGGAGCTATTTACTTGTGACTATTTAAGCCAGAAGAACTTGCATGTCTTTTTCACTTTTTTCCTCTCTCTGTTATTTCCTCACTCCAACTAGATTGAAGGCAAGTATGTATCATATATGCAGGTTAAAACTTCTTTATTGTGCTTACTACAGAGAGGGCCTACTCAATAGATATTGTTAAAAACTTGATCAATCTAGAAAATAAAGTTATGTTTGCTCTTATAAATGGAATTGCTTCATAAATAGTCTTTAGTTGACAGATCATCTAATGTCCTATCACTTTGTTAATATTGACCTATTTAATGATGTTACATTAACCTGCTGAATAAAATTATGTAAGAGATATAGACACAAATTGCTTTGGAGTTTCTTAAACAGATTTTTTTTCTGCTTAGTTTTGGTATTTTAAAATTTTTATTTTCCTCTTCATCTCTCTTTTCTCTATTTAGTTCTTATGTTTTACTTATTGTGTGGTTTGGTTTTTGGTCTAATTGTAGTTCTTTTCTTGTAAGCTTATTTATATCCTTCTGTGATAGTAGATGACACTATTATTTAAGGTCAAGAATATGGGTATACAAGTAAGTATAATATTATACAATATATGTATGTATATGTGTGTATATATGCATATGTTTAATATATAATGAAAAACGAAGTATCAGTATTGGAAGTCTTACCTTTAATCGTGTTAAACTGAAGCCAATGTCAAAAAGGATGTTACATCACATTTGGCTAATAATAGAGTGGCTTAAACAGTCAAAAAGGCTGACAGAATGTCAGGAGGGGAGAAAGAAAAACCCTCATTAAAAAATAAATAAACAGGGCACCTGGGTGGCTCAGTTGGCTAAGTGTCCAACTTCTGCTCAAGTCTTGATCATGTGGTTCACCAGTTCGAGTCCTGCTTTGGGCTCTGTGCTGACAGCTCAGAGCCTGGATCCTGCTTCAGATCCTGTGTCTCCCTCTCACTCTGCCCCTCCCCTGCTCATACTCTGTCTCCTCTTTCTCAAAAATAAATAAAAATGTTAAAAATAAACAACTAAATAAATAAAAGACCCCCCCCCAAGATAGACCAAAAACATCCTTTGCATAACCATTGATTAATTGAAAACCAGACCGTTTTTATACGTGTGATAGAAAAACCTTCAGCCTGTTGGCAACTCTATTGTAACACGTCGAAAAAGATGTGTTGAGAAGGTTGGATATCTGATTATTGTAAAGGAAAACAATGACTTAGAAATTTTGATTTTTACTTTTCTACACTTATAGCAAGTCTGCCTTTTTAATAACATGAGGAAATTGAATAGAAATGTAAAATAAAGAAAATAAGAGATTAGAAATTTAAAAGTAGCACACCAAACTATATTCCACCAATTGGATTCTGAAGTGATATAAGACAATGACCTCCATACTGAGAGGTAGTCTTCTAAGAAGACATTGCCTAACAATGACCAAATAATAGGACAACTAATACAAAAACATTTGGAATCTCTTTCTTAGACATACTGATAATTAGTGGGTTTTTTTTTCTTTCTTTTTAAATTTCCTTTACTCGGGGCACCTGGGTGGCTCAGTCAGTTAAGTGACCGACTTTAGCTCAGGTCATGATCTCACACCGTTTCTGAGTTCAAGCCCCATATCGGGCTCTCTGCTGACAGCTCAGAGCCTGGAGCTGGTTTAGATTCTGTGCCTCCCTCTCTCTCTCTCTCTCTCTCTCTCTCTGCCCTTTCCCCACTCATGCTTTGTCTTTCTCTCTCAAAAGTAAATAAACATCAAAAAAATTAAAAAAAATAAATTTCCTTTACTCTTCTTGTCTTTATACTTTTCTGTGATGGCAATATGACTATGCTTGAGAATCAAGCATATCTCATCAGATATCAAGGAAAATGCTTCAGAATTGGCAATAATGAAAAACATTACAAATTTTTCTGTTCATTACTTCCTGTCCAGTTGCTTCACTGTCTCTTCTCCCTAACACACTAGGTGCTCCCGCTGCCCCAGGCTACTTGCTTCCCGAACCTTCTATCTTTATAACCACGACCATTCAGCTTGGACCATCTGGTTCCCATTATTTCCCTGGAGATTTCACCAACTCCTCCAAAAGCAACTTGCACAAACATTCTGTTAACAGGTCTCTCTCTACATTACTCTTGGTACCATGCTTATTTGTGGATAGTCCACCTTCAGTAGACCTCAGCTCCTTGAGAGAAGGAGCAGGAACTTGCTCCTGTTTGAAGCCTCCATGAATAAACCACTGCCTAGCAGACAGAAGGTACAATGCACATTTGAGGAAGTCTAAGAGGCAGGGATGAGTTTATCTTATTTCAGTGCCTTGCTTAGGTTATTTAGTTTGGATTTGTGTTTAAAAGTGCTTTTCTCTGAAAATGTAAGCCAGGAGTAGTTACAATACTTATTTGTTCCTGTGTAGTTACATTTAACATTTTTCTGTGCATAGTTTATCATGGAAATAACGTAAACTACTGACTCTAAGAAACATCACCAGAAAATGCACTGGTTTTATTGAGTATGTGTTTGTGATTATAAATAAATATGTATATTTTAATGGTTGTCATGGAAACTCATTTATGTAGAAGAATGTTATTTTATCAGTTATATCTCCTAGATATAAAAAACTATCAAAAATTATGTTGGCATTTAAAATTCTCAATTTTTGCCTCCTTTTTAAAGTAGTGTTATTTCCCACTGTACATATAGGATAAATTATTAATCCAGAATGTAGACCAAGTTCTTTAGATATTTAAAGTAAGAGAAAAAAAAAACTGTGGAATTGTGAAGATCCCAAAATTAGGTAGTGAATGTCAACATTCAATAAAATCCTATATTGAACATCAAAAACAGCTTTCACAGTTTTTTACCTGGACTGACTCACATTAAGATGTGGGTTGGGGTTCATCTGGATACTTAAATACTGGGTGCATTCTAGATACTCATAAAAAGATTATGGCCAGTGACGTTTATGAAAATTTCCCCTAGTGATCTCACATGCCCTGTTTCAGAACTTCAAAAATGCCTTTAAGGTGCATGAAGCTTATTTGGGCTACTTTGTAAATGTTACCAATGTGGCTGTGCTAGCTACACACATATGTTTAATGCTGTCCATGCCAAATTTTCATTTGGCTAAGAGACATGGGGACTTTTTGCTAGCTTGATGAATGCAGTTACTGGTCTAGTCAACTTCAAACAGAGTTTTGCAAGATCCAATTTTATGGTATGGAAATATCACTCTTGATTTTTCTAGCCCTTTATTGTTAACAAATGTATAACAAAACAAAACAAAGAAATCCTCAATATTCATATTCATAGGACTCATTTCAATGAATTTCAGTTGGCTATATTATTATCTTGAAGTGTTAATATTGGATCAAAATTTGGCAGGTATTAATTGGACTTGACAGTTTGACTTGCTCAACAGTTCTAGAGCAAGAGAGCAAATTGTGTGTGTGTGTGAAAGAGAGAGAGAGAGAGGGAGAGAGAGAGAATGTATTTAGGAGGGGGAAGTTAGCAGGATGGGAGGAGATGGAAACAATGCTTTTTGCTTTGATAGGCCCTCAAGTTTTATCTTTGAATGTCTAGGGGTTTCTCCTCATTCAGCCTTGAACAAATGAATAGCATCAGTAAAGAAATTTGTCAGACCTGGTGGTTATATTAGGAGTTATGTAGGAAAATAATAATGAATGCTAGGAAAATAAATAAGGGTAAGTTCAGGAAACATAACTAAAAATGCTGCACTGGTGTAAATTGAATAATAAAATTCCTAGTCATATTTTGCCATAAATAGAGGTTTGGGAATTTGTCATTCACCTTATTTAAAATTCAGAAATATTAAAGGTACAGTGTTCTTTCATTACAGAAATAATAGAATTTCAGCTATTACGGAGCTAGGGTCATTTAAATGGCTACTGCATGTATTATATCAGTAAGTGGAACATCTGTATGAAATGTCCACCTGCTGATCTACTACCACTCTGTGCACATTTCAATGAACCGCATTTAATCATTTTAAGACTTCTACTAATGAAGCCTTATCTAGATTAACATTTTAAGCACAAATACTTTTAGGCATTAAAACTCTCACACTAAATGAAATTGCATTGTCTTGTTTACCCTTGTTGATTAATAAGCAATCTGTTAACTGTTAGAACAGTCCAATTGTAGCAGTAGAAGGAGATTAGTAATTCAGTGATGTTTGTGGATATAATCATCATTTCTCCTGAAGGCTTTGAATTAGAATATCACTTACACACTATCCGTAGGCAAAGAAAAGATATAATATTTTTAGACATGTGTACCCACTATTTTGCTTGAATCGTTCAGCTTAGGGTCACTGCAGCAATACAAATGCTTCTGGGGGCAAAATGCTATTTTGATGCATGCATATCCTTCTTAAATTGTGTGAATGTCTATTAAAAGAAACAGCAACCAACAAATAGTGCAGTAATAATCCAGTATCCTAATTTCTGTTCTCAGAACATTATTGCTTTGTTAATCAAGCTTCGGAAGAGAAATGTTGCTTATCCATTTTTCCCCAATAATAGATGTTAGGTATGAAACTTCTCTGCAATCTTATTTAACTTATTCCCAGCCAGTAGAAAACTAAACTTTTGGCCTCAGAAAATCTAGGAGTAAGTTTGGAAAATTTCCATTTCCTTTTGAAGCACTTTTCTATCTTTTGTGTTTCCTGTCACCTGGAATTAAAGCAGGTCAATCTGTTTGGCATTCATATGACCTAAATTTCATTAAGTTGTAAATTGTTAATCACCTAGGTGTCCAGGTGGGACCCAGCATTTTAGATGGAGAAATCATTGAAAAAAAGGGAAGAAGAGTGGGATGCAGCTAAATTCTTTGGCATTAGTTGGGTATCAGTAGACGGTCTCCAATCTAAAGGCAACTCCAGAGCCATTCTTGTCTTATTCATAGCCAAGCGTATCACTATAATTTGAAATTATGGTGGAAGTAGGTGTTTCAATTTGGGGGGAATTATGCTTTATAAACACCCACGGATGAAGCCCTTTCTGTGTTGCAGTCCCTCTGTGGTGAAATCAAACAGCGACGACGTGGAGTGGCCTCCATCCTGCGATTGTGCCAGCATCTTCTGGATGACCGGGACACTTGCAATCTGAACGCAGACCACCAGCCCATGCAACTGATCATTGTAAATCTTGAAAGAAGATGGGAAGCCATTGTCATGCAAGCTGTTCAGTGGCAAACACGGCTACAAAAGAAGATGGGAAAGGAGTCTGTGAGTGATATTTTTTTTTTAAGCATAATGGTCTCTTATTTTTCTCAGAAAAAAATTATTTCAGAACTTGGAAAATGTATTCATCTTACAAGTCGTTTTGTGAAAGAAAGGGATAGATCTCTCCACTAGATGAAATTCCATTTGTCATAGCACAGAGATTTATTTGCCTACCAATAAGAAGTGTTTCAGTGTATCTCATTGTCTTGAAAAAAATCACAGGAAGAGTTGGCTTAATCTTGCCAAACTAAGCCATTAATTCCTTCAGTCATTCCTTCACCGGTGATATTCTTTAATCATAAAATACCCCATGAAGATTTTGTTAGAAGGCGGCTTTCTACTCTGAAAGCACGTGTAGCAATGTGTATGCTCTATGAGGCATTGCTCTATGAGGCAATGACATAAAGTATACTGCTTACCTTTTCATTACATGATGACTTAACACTGTTCGTACAACAAACTCCATTTCTTTTGCTTAGAGCTTCTTTTGATAGATATGCATTGCTGAGAGCTAGAAAGTTTCCTCTGTGAATTCTAATGCAGTGTTCAAGGTAGGGGTAGGGTCCCTTTTAAGAATTTTCCAAGTTGATTATAAGTTCAAACCATTGATACATGAAGGAAATATATGTGACTAAGGTTGTTTAATAATAGTAGAGAATAAGTTCTTGTCCAGAAAACCTTCATATTCTTAATAGAAAAGATTTATTGATAAAACAATTACATTCCCCAAATGACTTTGAAGTCACTGACCATTAGTTGAATACCTAATTTTCATGTTTGACTTACATAAATGAAACACATACATACATACATGGAATGGAAAGTTATTGTTATATGTTTATATTATCAGTTCTATGGGTTTGGAAAGTCCAAGATTCAAAATTGAAAAATCAAATGTAATAATCCTGCCACTGAAAAAAGTCTTCTCCTGTGAATTCTAATTTTAACAAATTCTTAATATTTGCTGTCTGATGTGTTTGGCATTGGGGACTGGGAACAGAAGGGACAATGAATCAGTAAGCCTTCTCACTTTTTCTGCATCTGCAGCTATGTTGAGTCTAGGGGGTGATTGTATCATCAACAGTTCAATTTAATTGTTTTGAGCTGAAGTTGTTAAATTTCTTAAGACTTCAAGTTATTACCAGTAATCAGAGTCTATATAATTGGATGTCTTTCCTGGAAAAGACCTATGAAGCTATTTAGCTAGTGTGTTTTTTCTTTCTTTCTTTCTTTCTTTCTTTCTTTCTTTCTTTCTTTCTTTCAGTGTTTGGAAGGGCAAAAGAGGTTATTTTTTATTCTATAGTTTTGAAGCCTCTAAGCATAGTAGTGACCATAATAAAACTTACACAAAAACCATCTGCACCTGGAGAAGCTCTGACATTTTGGAAGCATTCAAGCTGCTTTGGAGGAGACAAAAATGGCTTTCTTTGGGGATTTACTTGAAATCATATGATCAGGGTTGCAGGACTAGATCTCTGTGGACTAGATGTAGACATTTTTATCCTGCTTCTGTGGTAGAAGTAAGCTTTCATTTTAAAACCCCGGCTACTTCTTAGAGGCTCAAGCTAACACATAGAGGTAGATATAAATTGCAGGTAGAGAAAAGTCTCCCCTTTTCTTTAGGTTGTCTACTGAGTGTGTAGGCTTTTGGAATGATGGAGGTAGCAAATAAGGTCTGTGCTAAACAAGGTTGAAAATCACTGTCAAGAAAAGGATAGAACAGAGTAAGACTAATGGCAACAATTCAGTCAGCAGAGGGTACCTAATTAAGTTGGAGATATTTCTTGCTTCTGATCTTTGTTGTTTAGTAAAGAGTCCATATTGCTTTGATGGGCAAGCAACAATTGACCATTGTGGGAGGCTACCTATGCAGAAAATCAGAAGTCTCTAAGTGGTCTGTTTGCTTGTTTATCATATGCCTCACCCTCATGACATCCCCTTGGTCCTTCATGCACAGGGACTTTCAGTGTCTGTTTGCAAGGCCTGGGACGTACTTGCACATGGTAGATGTTTGACAGATATTTGCTAAATGAATGAGTACATGCTTTTATTTAATACATTTTCTTTTATTCTGACATTTGGTTTAAAACTATATCTACATTCATGATCATGGTTCATATTCCTCCAAAATGGCTTTGAGTATTATTACATTTCTATAAGACTATTCACCTTCATGAGACCACCAAGAAGATGCCTTTTGACCTGTGTGATGGTGATGTTTCCAATGATAGTGACAATGTTTCCAAGTTCTAAAACATGATGTGAAGTATCTGGTGGTATACTCTTTTCTTCAAAAGTTATTTCTGAAGGAAATTCTGTATGAGCTATTGGATAAAAATGTGGACTAGGTCAATTTGATACCACACATTAGTAAAAGAAAGTATAAGAACCGCATAATCCTCTCGATATAGAAAAAGCATTTGACAAAATACACAGCATCCTTTCTTGATAAAAACTCTCAAGAAATTAGGGATAGAAGGATCATACCTCAAGATCACAAAGGCCATATATGAAAGACCCACCACTAATATCATCCTCAATGGGAAAAAACTGAGAACTTTCCCCCTAAGGTCAGGAACTCAACAAGGATGTCCACTCTCACCACTGTTATTCAACATAGTGTTGGAAGTCCTAGCTTCAGCAATCAGACAACAAAAAGAAATAAAAGGCATCCAAATTGGCAAGGAGTGAGTCACACTTTCACTCTTTGCAGACAACATGATACTCTATGTGGAAAACCAAAAGACTCCACAAAAAAACCGCTAGAACTGATCCATGAATATGCTAGAGTCACAGGATATAAAATTAATGCATAGAAATCGGTTGCATTTCTATACACCAATAATGAAGCAGCAGAAAGAGAAATCAAGGAATCAATCCCATTTACATTTGCACTAAAAACCATAAAATACCTAGGAAATAAACCTAACAAAAGAGGTGAAAAATCTATACACTGAAAACTATAGAAAGCTTATGAAAGAAATTGAAGAAGACACAAAAAATGGAAAAAAATTCTAATCTATGCTCATGGATTAGAAGATCAAGCATTGTTAAAATGTCAAAACTACACAAAGCAATCTACATATTCAATGCAATATCTATCAAAATAACACCAGCTTTTTCACAGAGCTAGAACAAATAATCCTAAAATTTGTATGGAACCAGAAAAGACCCTGAATAGCCAAAGCAATCATGAAAAAGAAAACCAAAGCTGGAAGTATCACAATTCTAGACTTCAATCTATATTACAAAGCTGTAATCATCAATATAGTATAGTACTGGCACAAGAACAGACACTCAGATCAATGGGACAGAATAGAGAACCCAGAAATGGACCCACAAACATATGGCCAACTAATCTTGGACAAAGCAAGAAAGAATATCCAGTGGAGTAAAGACAGTCTCTTTAGCAAATGGTTTTGGCAAAACTGGACGGCAACATGCAGAAGAATGACCAGGACCACTTTCTTACAATGTGCACAAAAATAAACTCAAAATGGATGAAAGACCTAAGTGTATTACAGGAAGCCATCAAAATCCTAAAGGAGAAAACAGGCAACATCCTCTTTGACCTTGGCCACAGCAACTTCTTACTTGACATGTCTCCAGAGGCAAGGGAAACAAAAGCAAAAATGAACTATTGAGACCTCATCAAGATAAAAAGCCTCTGCAGGGGCACCTGGGTGGCGCAGTCGGTTAAGCGTCCGACTTCAGCCAGGTCACGATCTCACGGTCCGTGAGTTCGAGCCCCGCGTCGGGCTCTGGGCTGATGGCTCAGAGCCTGGAGCCTGTTTCCGATTCTGTGTCTCCCTCTCTCTCTGTCCCTCCCCCGTTCATGCTCTGTCTCTCTCTGTCCCAAAAATAAAAAAAAAATAAAAATAAACGTTGAAAAAAAAAAAAAGCCTCTGCATAGTGATGGAAACAATCAGTAATACTAAAAGGCAACCAATGGAATGGGAGAAGATATTTGCAAATGACATATCAGATAAAGGGTTAGTCTCCAAAATCTATAAAGAATTCATCAAATTCAACACCCAAAAAACAAATAATCCAGTGAAGAAATGGGCCAAAGATATGAATAGACACTTTTCCAAAGAAGACATCCAGATGGCTGACACATGAAAAAATGTTCAACATCACTCATCATCAGGGAAGTACAAATCAAAACCTCAATGAGATACCACCTCACACCAGTCAGAATGGCTAACATTAACAACTCTAGCAATGACAGGTTTTGGCAAGGATGCAGAGAAAGAGGGTCTCTTTTGCATTGCTGGTGGAAATGCAAACTGGTGCAGCCACACTGGAAAACAGTATGGAGGTTCCTCAAAAAATAAAAAATAGAACTTCCCTACAATCTAGCATTTGCCCTACTAGGTATTTATCCATAGGATACAAAAATGCTGATTCGAAGGGGCACATGCACCCCAATGTTTATAGCAGCACTATTGACAATAGCCAAAGAATGGAAAGAGCCCAAATGTCCATTGAGTGATGAATGGATAAGGAAGATGTGGTATATATATAAAATGACATATTACTCAATGAAAAAGAATTGAATCAAAAAGAATAAATCTTGCCATTTGCAACAATGTGGATGGAACTAGAGTGTATTATGCTAAGTGAAATAAATCAGTCAGTGAAAGACAAATACCATATGACTTCACTCATATGTGGACTTTAAGATACAAAAGTGATGAACATAAAGGAAGGGAAGCAAAAATAATATAAAAACAAGGAGGGAGACAAACCATAAGAGACTCTCATATACAGAGAACAAATGGGTGTGGTGTTGGGCAGTGGGGGGATGAGCTAAATGGACAAGGGGCCTTAAGGAGGACACTTGTTGGGAAGAGCACTGGGTGTTATATACAAGTGATGAATCACTGAATTCTATTCCTGAAATCATTATTACACTATATGGTAACTAACTGGGATTTAAATTTTTTTAAATGTGGACTAGGTTCTGATACTGCAAATTAGAAGCTCTGATTCAGTCACTGTGTTATAGGATTGTCTTCATTAGTCATTTTGGAAATAGCTTATATAAGAGATGTCACTTAATCACATATGCAGTATTCCTTATGGTTCAATTGACATCTGTTTGTGTGATGATTCGATTACTATTGGTCTTCTCCATTGGTCTGAAGAAAGCAGCCACATAGCCAGTTTCTGTTCACCTCTGTATTCCTAAAACTTCACATATGGTTTAATAGGTACTTCATAATATTTGTTAAATAAGTGAATTTTCTCTAAGAGATGCTCTATAGTAGTCAGTGTTAGAGATCCAGCAGTAAATTAGATCCCTTCCCCTTCCTTAAAAAGCACAGCTCGAAAGATAATACAAATGTACAAATAACTATCATACTAGGTAATATTCATAGCTAATTACAGACAAAAATATGGAAAAACTTTCCATAATATTCAGAAAAATTTAGGTAAGTGTATAAATGTCAAACTTCCCTATTACCCCTAACTAGGTAAATAATGAATATATTTATCTCTTTTTCAAAAGTTACAAGAAAGCAAGAGATCTTGTATAAAACCTCCAAAGCACCTTTCTCCCTTATCAAGTATCTTGACAAATCCCAAAAGTCTTTTTCCCTTATCAAGATTTTGAAATTGCATAATTATTTTACATTACACTTGTTCTTCATACATTTAAACTCTTTACCCAGACTTACTTTTGTGTGTTTGTGTTTGTGTGTGTGTGTGTGTGTGTGTGTGTGTGTTAACTGTAATATTGATGTGTGTACATACTTTTCAAGCTTTAATTCTAATTTTCATTTGAATTGTATCTTTTGGTTTTTTTCTTTCCTAGTCTTCTGCCTTCTTTCTTTGTGAGCCAAAGAAACTTGAGCTTTGTTCCTTTTATTCCTTTCATTGATTCAGGCCCATATCTTGACTGACAGTACTATACATTTATGTTACCTTAAGCCATCCCATCTTCCAAAATAGCATTCTGAATTTATTATGTGTTTATTATAGAGAACCAAGATTTTACCAGTTTAAATATCACTTCTTACAATATATGAAAATTAAAATGTATAAGACAATCCATAGTAATGACAATCATCCATACCAATAATCTATAAATTTACTCAGAACAGTGTTTCTTATCTTTTAATAAAGAGGCCATAACTCCTTGATGAAGGCTGTGGGCCTTCTTCCTCTTAAAATACATAAGCAGATATCCACTTTCAGCCAAGATAAAGTATGAGATCACATTTACCCTTGTACCTGAAACAACTAAAAAACTGGGCAAAATCACATTAATTTTTTTTTTTAGTTTTGAGAGAGAGAGAGAGAGAGAGAGAGAGAGCAAGTGGGGAGAGGCAGAGAGAGAGAGGAAGACACAGAATCTGAATTGGCTCCAGGCTCTGAGTTGTCAGCACAGAGACCAATGTTGGGCTTGAACCCATGAACCATGAGATCATGACCTGAGCCAAAGTCATCCACTTAGCTGACTGAGCCACCCAGGTGCTCCCAAAATCACAAATTTTAACCTTGCATTTGAAATGAATGAAGTGATACTATGGTTACCCAATTTTCTGCCTAGAAATTCCAAGGCACAGCATATGGAGAGGAAGTCTATGCAGATTCTGGCAGTCTCACTGAGTTGAAGAGACAGGTCTGGGAGTCTGAGGAGGCCAAGACAGCTAAATGTGCTATAGGACTATATCTATTTTGCTATTTGCTATAGAGTACTAGAGAGGAGAGAGCTGTGGAGAGAAGCTAACTTCCAAGAAGTTAGACAAAAATATTGTGCATATTAAGTATAAACATTGAAGATATCTGTCAAAAATCAAACTTTTACAGATAAAAACTATAATAACTGAGATGAAAACTACACTGAGTGGTATTAACAGCCAATTAAATATTGTAGAAGTGATTCATAAACCTGAAAACGTAACAATAGAAACTGTCTAAAATGAAACACAGAGGAAAATAAGACAAAATAGAAAACAATGCATGAGTGAGCTGTGAGATAACTTTAAGCAACACAATATATATGTAATTGGAATCCCTAAAAGAAAGGACATAAAGAGAAACAATTTTTGAAGAAATAATGGCCAAATTTTCCAAATTTGATGAAAAGTATAAACTTATACTTGTCAGTAGACTTTAGGCACAATAAACATGAAAAAACTACACAAGGGACATCATAACCAAATTGATTAAAACCAGTGATAAGGGAATACCTTCAAAGCATGCAGAGAAAACAGAGTTATTATTAAGAGTTATAGCAGACTTATTAAGAGTTATTATTATTAAGAGTTATAGCAGAATTCTTTTTCAAAACAATGCAGATCAGGAGACAGTGGAGCAACATCTTTAAAGTATTGGGAAAAAATAACAACCAAGAATTCTACACACAGAGAAATATTCAAAGAGAAAGATAAAAACAGTTTTCAGACATCAAAAGAAGAAAAAAATTATCACCAGCAGAGCTGCATTACAAGAAATGTTAAGAGAAATTCTGCAGGCAAAAGAAAAATGCTATCAGTGGGAAACTTGAATCTGTACAGAGGAATGTTAAGTACTGGAAATGGCTACTATGTAGGTTAATATGAAACTATTTTTGTATTATTTAAATCTCTTGAATTGATAATAGGTTGTTTAAAACAAGATAGTAGCAATGTATTGCAGGATTTACAAAACATGTAGAAGTAAAACATATGACAACAATATCACAAAGACCAGGAAATGGAATTATACTGTTGAATGGTTCTTATATTACATGTGGTAGTTTAATATCATTTAAAGATAGATTGTGAAAACATAAAATGTATACTATGACAAGAAACTGTATCTAATAGTCCATCAAGGGAAATGAAATCATTAACCATAAACACACACACACACACACCCACACACACACACACACACAGTGCAGGAAAAAAGGGAAAATGGGAATAAAGCACAGGTGTAACAAAGAGAAAGAAGTAAGGTGGAAGATTAAACCAATCATATAAGTAATTCTACTAAGTGTAAATGGACTAAAAACTTCAATTGAAAGGCAGTAATTGTCAGGTTGGATTAAAAAAACAAGATTGAGCTATATGTTGTCTATAATAAACCCACCTTAATTATAGACAAAATAGGTTAAGTATGGAAAAACATACATTAAACTAACACAACTGTTAATATGTAACAGATTTGATTTCAAAGCAAAAATATTATAAGATATAAAGAAGGACACTTTTTTTTAATGATAAAGATGTTAATTAATTTAGAGGACACACCATTAGTAAATGTTGATGTTCTAATAACAGAACTTACATGAGTCAAAAACTGATACAAGTAGGCAGGGATACACAGTTTTGGAAAGAGATTCCAACACTTTTCCTCAATAATTGGCAGCATAAGCAGACAGAAAATCAGTAAGAATATAAAAGCCATAAACACTCCATAAATGAACTTTATCTAACTGACATTTAAAACACCTCATCCCGCAACAAAAAATATACTTTATTTTCAAGTGCACACAGAACATCTACCAAAAATTACTCTTTTCTGAACCACAGAATAAGTCTAAAATGTAAAACGACTCATATTATACAAAGTATGCTCTCTTATTATAATGGAATTAATTTAGAAATAAATAATAGGCATATATTTATAAAATCCTCAAATATATGGAAACTAAATAGCAAATTTATATACAACTCATGGAACAAAGAAGAAATTAGAAGGGGAAATTATCAAGTGTTTTTGTACTGAATAGAAATAGAAAAAAATTAAAATTTGTGCCACCAAAATTTGCTATTAAAATAATGATCTTAGCTTTCACCATATGCAACTAGAAAAATAAGGGCAAATTAAACACAAAGTAGGTAGAAGAAGGGGGGGGGGAGGAAATAAATATCAGAGCAGAAATCACTAATTGAAAACAGAAAAACAATAGAGAAAAAAAATCAATGAAATAAAAAAACCTGTTTTATTGAAAAGATAAAAGCTTTATCAAGACTGATCAGGGAATATGGAGAAAATACACAAATTATCAACATCAGGAATAATAGATAGACATCACTACATATTCTACTAATATTAAAAAATATGAAGGGAATATTATGAATAATTATGCCATTAAGTTCAACTATTTAGATAAAATAATGTAGAAACTTTATCAACTTAATAAAGGATGTATACAAATAATCTATTTTTTATTTTTTATTTATTAAAGTTTATTTATTTTTTTAGAGAGAGAGAGTGAGTGGGATAGGGACAGAGAGAGAATCCCAGGCAGGCTGTACATGGTCAGCATGGAGCCCGATGTGGGGCTTGAACCCATGAACCATGAGATCATGACCTGAACCAAAATCAAGAATTGGATGCTTAACAGACTAAACCCTGCAGTAATAACCCCTACAAATAATCTAAAGCTAGCATATTTAATGGTAAAAGACTGAATACTTTTCTCCTAATATCAGTAGAAGGCAAGGATGTCCATTTTCACCATTTCTATTTAACATTGCACTGGAAGTTTTAGCCCATACAAGAAAGCAAGGAAAAAAGGAATTAAAGGCATGCCACTTGGAAGATAAGGGACCAAATTATCTTTACTCACATGCTTCATGATCATCTATGTAGAAAATGCTATAGATTCTCCAAAAAAAAAGATCCTAGGGCTAGTAAAAGACTTTAATAAAGTTATAGTATACAAAACCAATATACAAACATCAATTGTATTTTTATGTGCTATCCATGAACAACCAGAATTTGAAATTAAAAAACCAGTATCATTTATAATAACAGCAAAAATACGAAATACTTAGGGATATATCTCACAAAATACATGAAGACCTATTCTCTCAAAATTACAAAATATTGGTGACAGAAATTAAATAACTAAATGAGTGATGAAGTATACTATGCTCATGGATCATAAGGCACAATATTAAGATATCAATTCTCCCCAGATTTATCTGTAAGATCAATGTAATTCAAATGACATTTCAAGTAATGTATTTTGTAGAAATTTATAAGCTGATTCTAAAATTCACATGGAAATGCAAAGGCATTAGAATAGTGAAAACAATTTTGGAAAAGATGAATAAAGTTAAAAGACTTACACCTCCTGATTTCAAGACTTAAAACAAAGCTACAGTGTTTGGGAGAGTATGGCTTTAGTGTCAAGGCCAAGAAATAGATCAATAGAACAGGGTAGATATTTCAGAAATAGAGCTGCACAAAAATGGTCAATTGATTTTTGACAAAGATGCAAAGGCAATTCCAAGGGTAGTCCTTCACCAAATGATCCTGGAACAATTTAACATCTATATGCACAAATATGAAATTGAACTCCATATTGCATGCACCATCCTGAAAAATTGAAGTCAGGGAATCTGGGTGACTCAGTCAGTTGAGCATCTGACTCTTGATTTCGGCTCAGGTCATGATCTCATGGTTTGTGAGTTTGAGCTCCGCACCAGGCTCTGCACTGACAGTGTGAGGCCTGTTTGGAATTCTCTCTCTCCTCTCTCTTTTCCCCTTCCCTACTCTCTCTCTCTCTCTCTCTGTCTCTCAAAATAAATAAATAAATAAACATTTTTTAAAAAAGTTTAAAAATAAATGAAGTCAGAATGGATCATAGATCTAAATGTAAATGTAAAACAAAATAGAAAAAAATTATAGGGTAAAATCTTTGTGACCACTGGAGGAATTATGAAGTGTAATGAGGAAAATTTTGGGGACGGTAAATATAGTCATGATCTTGATTGTAGTGATAGTTTTGTGGGTATATTTATATGTCAAAATGTATAAAATTGTACATTTTAAGTTATGCAGTTATTTTATGCCAATTATACCTCAATAAGACTATTTTAAAAACACATGGGGATATACAGAATTTTACATGTAGTTATAAATGGGTTGATAGATTGCCCTGAAGCCTGACAGTGAGTATCCTTGCTTTGGAGTAAGTAAATAAAATGAGCATCCCTTTTCTGAAGGGCCAAAAAACAACAGCAACAAAAATAATAATAGCTAACATAGTAACACTTACTAGGTGTTAGGCCCTTTTCTGTTACATGTTAATTCATCTAAGACTTTTAATAGTCATATGATATATGTACTATTATCCTCTCAATTTTGCATAAGAAAAGTTGAAGCAGAGTTTCAGCAACTTTTCCAAAGTGACCCAGCTAGTTTGTAACTGATCTGTCAAAGCCTAGACATCTTGGCTCCAGAGTCACTGTCCTGAATCAGCATCCTAAATTGTCTCTTTAAGATAAGTTCTTTTTTAATGATATGAATGTTGCATATGCATCCACTCTTGTTTTAATTAAGTAAATTAACAGGAGTTTTATAAATACGTATTAAGTCTATTGGATTTTGAAATTAGGTAATTCCATTTTTCCAATACAATTTAGGAAATTATGGATCAAATTTATTCATTATCACAAGTGATATGTGAAGAAGTTTTAATTGCCAAAAATTAACCATCTCTAACTCATTTATGAAAAGGAGTAATATTTTTTTTACAAGTATCAATGTACTATGAGGGTCCTATAACCTTTGGCAAATGAGATAAAAAGAACAAATGTCCCAAAGCTTCAGAAGGCATACATTGTTCCCATAAATACGTTTGAATAAAAAGTTACAGCTGCAATGTAGAATATGGTATCCACTGGCCATATGTGGCTATCTAAATTTAAATTAATTAAAATTACATAAAATAAAAAGATTAGTTTCTTATTGACACTAGCCATATTTGAAGTTCTTGTAGTTATATGCAGTTATTGGTTACTGTACTGAATAGCACAGGCAATTTCCATCATTGTACAAAGTTCTATTGGACAGCACTAGTTTACAGTGCCAAGATTTGTAACAGTTGCTCTCAGAGTCTAGTGTACATATGAATTACCTGGGTATCTTGTGTATTTTTTTTATTTTTTTATTATATGAAATTTATTGTCAAATTAGTTTCCATACAACACCCAGTGCTCATCCCAAAAGATGCCCTCTTCAATGCCCATCACCCCTCCCTCCCACCCCCCATCAACCCTCAGTTTGTTCTCAGTTTTGAAGAGTCTCTTATGCTTTGGCTCTCTCTCCCACTCTAACCTCTTTTTTTTCTTTTTTTTCCTTCCCCTCCCCGATGGGTTTCTGTTAAGTTTCTCAGGATCCACATAAGAGTGAAACCATATGCTATCTGTCTTTCTCTGTATGGCTTATTTCACTTAGCATCACACTCTCCAGTTCCATCCATGTTGCTACAAAGGGCCATATTTCATTCTTTCTCATTGCCACGTAGTACTCCATTGTGTATATAAACCACAATTTCTTTATCCATTCATCAGTTGATGGACATTTAGGCTCTTTCCACAATTTGGCTATTGTTGAGAGTGCTGCTATAAACATTGGGGTGCAAGGGCCCCTATGCATCAGTACTCCTGTATCCCTTGGGTAAATTCCTAGCAGTGCTACTGCTGGGTCATAGGGTAGGTCTATTTTTACTTTTTTGAGGAACCTCCACACTGTTTTCCAGAGCGGCTGCACCAGTTTGCATTCCCACTAACAGTGCAAGAGGGTTCCCGTTTCTCCACACCCTCTCCAGCATCTATAGTCTCCTGATTTGTTCATTTTGGCCACTCTGACTGGCGTGAGGTGATATCTGAGTGTGGTTTTGATTTGTATTTGAAAAGGAGTAATATTTTATACAGAACCTTAAGAAAGAGAACTAAGCAAGCATTTTCCCTTTTACAATACCAGGAAAAAATAAAAAAGAGAATTTGGTTTGCCATGTGAGTTGGTTAACCACTGATATTTCATTGACACTTATTTATTTAAACATTTTTTTTAAGAACTTGGAGGTTCTTATTAATTCACAATTGCTTCACAGAAACTCCTGACTTTCATGGAATTTGTACCAAGAAGGTCAGTTTTCCAGTGGTGAATTCTATATATCACAAGTCAGATTTCTTTTTTCAAATGCCATCTCAATAAACCTTTACCAGACAGGTTTGGTCTAATATTGACCAATTCCCTTAGGGAAACCCAACATTCCTAAAACAAGGTATCAAACATTGTGAGGGCATGTGTCTCTCAGTTTATTTTATTTTCTCAAATTATTTTTTTTGATTATCTGGACAATATCCCTATAAAAAGCCAAGGAGTATTAAGTGTCAGTCACTAAAAGGATGGGGCTGTTGTGTTATTTGCTAGCAGTATTGAATGTGTACTTTGTCTTAGTCACTGGGTTACCATCCATTGTGTCATTTAATCGTGATAACATTGTAGATGACGAAACTAACTTTTTGAAAGATTAATTACCCACGGTCATAGAACTAGTAAGTGGAGGAAAAAGATCTGGATCCATGAATATGTGACTCCAGGGCTTTAAGCTCTTTCACAGCTCTTAAAGGCTTTATTGATATAATTTCTTGCCTCACCACCACCCCCAATAATCTTATTTTTCCTTTATATTAGAAACTTCCTAGAAATCTTTTTCGAATTGCATCCAAGAAAAATCATATAAACAAATGGCAACACAGTAATTTCTGTTAACATACTATTTTTTATTAGAAGGTCAGTCCTAAGACTTTGTAAATGATATGTTGAAGATCTAAAGACTCAAGCTAAGTTGGATTTAGTTAGAGGATTCCATTTGAAAGTAAACCCAGTGCTTCCCTGCACTCTTATCCATTGGCTCTCATGTAAAGAAAGAATTGGATTCATTGGAAAAAATACACGGATATAGTTAAGTATTGGATTATTTGGAAAAAATAAATCAAATAATGAAAAATCACTGAATAAAAAAGAAAAATATTTGATAGGAAAAAAGTTGCTTTTGAAAAATGGAAAAATTTGAATAATAGAGTAAAGTTTAGATTTCGGCATGTATTTTTATGACTGAAATGTTTTGGTTATGATCATCACACATCATCATTCCATATTTTTTTACTCTAAAAGTATTTCTAAAAGTAATAGGATGACTTCTTTGTAAAATTTTCTTGAGTTTGCTATTGAATTCAAAGACAAAAATAAAGGGGAAAATGACATGACAGTTAATCTATGCAAGAAGCTAGATTAGAAAAGACTTCAAAAGTGATGCAAATACAAGGCTTTTGGGATGTTGATTGGAAATAAGTCTGGGTTTCTGCCATAAGTATCCCTGCGTTGCCAGTTTTTAAAAGTTGTAGTAATCAAAACAGTATGGTACTGGCACAGACACAGACACATAGATCAACAGACTAGAATAGAAAGCCCAGAAATAAACTCATGATTATATGGTCAATTAATCTTTGACAAAGGAGACCAGAATACACAATGGGAAAAAGAGAGTCTCTTCCACACATGGCATTGGGAAAACTGGACAACTACATGTAAAAGAATAAAACTGGACCACTTTCTTACACCACATACAAAACCAACTAAAATGAATTAAGGACCTAAATGAAACCATAAAATTCTAGGAGAGCACATACAGCAATTTCTCTGACATTGGCTGTAAGAATATTTTTCTAGATATGTCTCCTGAGGCAAGTGGGGAAAAAAAGCAAAAATAAGCTGTTGGAACTTCATCAAAACAAAAAGCTTCTGCACAGCAAAGGAAATGATCAACAAAACTAAAGGACAACCTACTGAAGGGGAGAAGATATTTTCAAATGTCATATGTGATAAAGGATTAGTGTCCAAAATATATAAAGAACTTGTACAGCTCAACACCCAAAAAAATTTTTTTTATTTAAAAAAAGGGGCAGAAGATATGAACAGACATTTTTCCAAAGAAGACATACAGATGGCTAACAAACCCATGAAAAGATGCTCAAAAGCACTCATCATCAGGGAAATACAAACCAAAACCAAAATGAAATACCATTTCACACCTGTCAAAATAGCTAAAATCAAAAATTCAAGAAACAGCAGGTGTTGGCATGGATATGAAGAAAAAGGAACACTCTTGCACTGTTGGTGGAAATAGAAATTTGTGCAGCCACTGTGGAACACAGTATGGAGGTTCCTAAAAAAATTAAAAATAGAACTACCCTATGATCCAGTAATTACACTATTGAGTATTTGCTCAAAGAAAACAAAAGCACTAATTCTAAGGGATGCATACACCCCTATGTTTATTGCAGCATTGTTTACAATAGCCAAATTATAGAAGCAGCCTAAGTGTCCATCAATAGATGAATGGATAAAGAAAGTGTGCTATAAATATACAATGGAATATTATTCAGCTATCAAAAAAGAATGAAATTTTGCCTTTTGCAACAATATAGATGGATCTACCAAGTATAGTGCTAAGAGAAATAAGCCAGTCAGAGAAAGACAAATACCATATAACTTCATTCATATGTGGAATTTAAGAAACAAAACAAATGAACAAAGGGAAAAAAAAAAGACAAAAAAAATTTTAACTGTAGAGAACAAATAGAAGGTGGTAGGTGGGGGAGATGGGTGAAATAGGTGAAGGGCATTAAGAGTACACTTATCTTGATGAGCACTAATATATGGAATTGTTGAATTGCTGTATTGCACAACTGAAACTAATATAATCCTGGATGTTAACTACAGGAATTAAAATAAAATAATTGCAGATAGTGATAAGTGTTATGAGGAAAAACAATAACTAAATAAACATACATACAGTTGACCCTTCAACAACATGGGTTTGAGCTGCACAGGTCCACTTATATGCACATTCTTTTTCCAGTAAATAGGAAAAATTTTTAGAGATTTGCAACAAATTGAAAAAACTAGCAGATGAACTGTGTAGCATAACAACACCAAAATTAATTAATTAATTAATTAATTAATTAAATAAAATAAAATAGAGTGAGAAAGTTAGGTAAAAAAATCTTTGCTCAAGACAGTGGCATAGGAGGGTCTTGAGCTTACTTCTATCAATGGACAAAATAAATATACAACTACATATGGAATAATTTCTTCAGAAAAAAGCCCTAAGAACTGTATAAACAGAGCCTCCCCAATGAGAGACAAAGGGATAGCATGAAGATGGGTGGGAGTGGCAGAGACAAGGTCTTGCCAAAGAAAGAAAAACTGCATCTTAGGTGTAGCAATCCACAGTTGGGAGGCATATTAGAAGGAGAGAACTTTCCTCTAAGGACCAAGGTACCCCACATCAGGCACTTCAACCCTTAAATCCTGCACAGGAGAAATGAGCCCCCCAAAAGCTAGGTTTTGAAAACTAACAGGGATTATGTTCAGGAGAACCTACTCTCAAAGAGCTCATGTGCCGTCTCATGCACCCTGACACTTAATGATAAAACACCAGTTTTAGGAAGAGGACCTAGAACACAGATGGGAGAGACCCACTTTCACCTGTGGTGTTAGCCACACAGGGAAGAATCTGCTGAGACACTCTTTGGGGATGTAGACAATGTTGGATGCCACTTTTGCAGTCCTATTCTACCTTACCAGTGCCAATACTGGTGGGCACGATCTGGGAGCTCTCACTCTAGCCTGCTAATGTGGGCAAGTGCAGTTTGCTGACAGCCCAAGCCACTGCCACAGTTGCAGCAGCACCATGGTGTCTCAGCCAGCTGGGTCCGGGGGACAGACCTGCCCACCACTGTGGTCACAGTGGCAGTTGTAGTGCCCTAGCTAGCTAGACCAATGTGGAGCCCTTCTCATGGCTACAGTGGGGTGCGGGGTGGCATTGGGGGGTGAGGAGAGACCTCACCCACTGCTATAGCCACAACAAAAAATGTGGTGCCCCAACAACCTGTGCCAGGGAGAGAACATGCCTGTTACCACATCAGCATCCACAGTGGCAGCCACAGCACCCCAACCAGCCTAACTAGGACAGAGCCTTTCCCTTAAGTGCAACCCCAGCCTCCTGGGTCAGGAGAGAACACTTCTTCCACTTCAGTGGCAGCTGTAGTACCCCAGCCAGTTGGGCAGGGCAGAGAGCTCTGTCCACTGCTACACCACAGCCACTGCCCCACCACAAAATGTGGGCACACATAGCACACACAGGAGATTTCCTTTGAGCACCTGGCTCTGGTGATCAGGGGAAGACTATGCTTCTGATCCCCATAGGACACCTATATAAGATCACTTCTTCAAGACTGAGAGAGGTAGCTGATGTGCCTAATACTCAGAAATAAACACATAGAGTCAGACAAAATGAGGAGACAAAGGAATATATTTCAAAAGAAATAATAATGCAAAACCTCAGAAAAAGACCTTAATGAAATAGAGCTAAGTAATCTACCTGATAAATAGTTCAAAGTAATGGTCATAAGAATGCTCACAAGACTCAGAAGAATGGATGAACACAGTGAGAACTTCAACAAAGAGATAGAAAATATAAGAAAGTACCAATTAGAGATGGACAATATAGTAACTAAAATGAAAAACAGACTAGAGGGAATCAACAGCAGATTAGATGGTACAGAACAGATCAGTGACCTGGAAAACAAAGTGAAAAAAGAATTTTAAAAAATGAGGATGGTGTGGCGGAGGGGGCGGGGGGGGACACCTGGGTGTCTCGGTTAAGTGTCTGACTTGGGCTCCTGTCAAGATCTTGCAGTTCCTGGGTTTGAGTCCCATGTCAGGCTCTATGCTGACAGCTCCAAGCCTGGAGCCTGCTTCAGATTCTGTGTCTCCCTCTCTCTCTGCCTCTTCCCCACTCATACTCTGTCTCTCTTTCTCTCAAAAATAAATGAGTTTAAAAAAATTGTTTTAAATGAGGATGGGACACCTGGGTAGATCAGTTGATTAAGCACCCAACTCTTGATTTTGGCTCAGGTCATGATCTCACAGTCAATGGGATCAGGTCCCACATCAGGGTCTGTGCTGATAGCACAGAGCCTGCTTGGGATTCTCTCTCTCTCTCTCTCTCTCTCTCTCTCCCCCTCTCTCTCTACCCTTCCCCCACTCATACTTTCTTTCTCTCTTGAAAATAAATAAATATATTTTAAAAAATTAAAAAATGATAATATTTTAAGGACCTCTGGGACAACACCAAGCATACTAACATTAGCATTTAAGAGGTCCCAGAAGGAGAGGGAAAAGAGAAAGGGGCTGAAAACTTCCCTAACCTAGGAAACAGATATCAAAGCTCAGAAATCACAAGAAAGTCTCAAACAAAATAAAATCAAAGAGATACAGATCAAGCAAGACACATTATAATTAAAATGTCAAATTAAAAAAAAAAAGAAAGAATCTTAAAAGCAACAAGAGAAAAACAACTAGTTAGATACAAGGGGATTCTCATAAGGTTATCAGCTTATTTTTCAGCAGAAATTTTGCCGGCCAGAAGGGAGTGGCAAGGTATATTCAAAGTACTGAAAGGAAAAAACACAGCACAGATTATTCTACCTCACAAAATTATCATTCAAAATTGAAGTGATAGTTTCCAAGACAAGCAAAAAGTAAAGGAGTTCATCATCATTTAACCAGTCTTACAAGAAATGTTAAAGGTACTCCTTTAAGCAGTAAAAAAAGACCATAAATGAAAGACAAAAATTTCACTGGTAAAGGCAATTATATAATAAAGGTAGTGGATCAACCTCTTATAAAACAAGTGTGAAGGTTAAAACACAAAAGGAAAATCAACTTTTTCTATAATAATTATTAATTTTGTAATACACAAAATAAAAAGATGTAAAGTATGATGACAAAAACATAAAACATGGGGAGGGGCTCAGTAAAAATATAGCACTTTTAGAATGTGATTGAACTTAAGCAACCATCAGCCTAAAATAGACTGCTATACATCAGATTTTTCTATATGAATGTATGGTAACCACAAACAAAAAACCTATAATAGGTCCTCAGAAACAAAGTGAAGGGAGTCCAAACATAGGAAACTAAAGAAAAGAATTAAGCCAGAAGGATGAAGAACAGGAAATAAAAGGAATAAAGAAGAGGAGCTACAAAACAACCAGAAAACAATTAACAAATGGCAATAAGTACAAACCTATAATAATTTTTTAATGTAAATAGACTAAATTCTCTAATCAAAAGGCATAGGGTGGCTGGATGGATTAAAAAAAAAAAGCAAAAACCATCTATATGTTGCCTACAAGAGATTCACTTCAGATCTAAAAATACACAAAGACCACAAATGATGTTATGAAAAAAGATGTTCTATGCAAATAGAAAGAAAAAGAAAACGGGGGTAGCAATACTTATACTAAAAAAATAGACTTTAAAACAAAGACTGCAATAAAAGACAAAAAAGGACAAATAAAAGGACAATAAAAGACAAAAATGGCAAATGGGTCAATCCAACAAGAGGGTATAAAATTTGTAAATATTTATGCATTCAACAGAAAGCACCTAAAATATATAAGGCAAGTATTAACAGATATAAAGGGAGAAATTGACAACAAAACAATAATAGTGAGAGACTTTAACACTTCACTTACATCAATGGGTAGATCACCCCCAGGTAGAAAATCAAAAAAAACCACTGGCTTTAAATGACACATTAAAACCAAATGGATTTAATAGATATATACAGAACATTTAATCTAAAAACAGGAGAACATATTCTTTTAAGGTGAATGTGGAACATTCTCTAGGATACACCACATGTTAGACCACAAAACAAGTTATCAATAGATTTAAGAAGACTGAAATCATATCAAGCATCTTTTTCTGACCACAACAGTATGAAACTAGAAATTAGTTACAAGAAGAAAAATGCAAAACAAAACAAACACATGGAGACTAAACAACACACTATTAAACAACCAGTGGGTCAGTGAAGAAATAAAAGAGGAAATCAAAAAAATGAAAATGGAAACATAATATTCCAGAATCTATGAGACATAGCAAAAGCTGTTCTAAGAGGGAAATTCATAGCAATACAAGCTTACCTAGAATATCAAGAACATTTTCAAATAAACAATCTACTTTACACCTAAAGGAATTAGTAAAAGTAAAAACAAAGCCCAACATTAATAGAAAGAAAAAAATAAAGATCAGGGTGGAAACAAATGAAATAGAGAGACCAAAAAGGAGAAAAAGTCAATGAACCAAGAGCTGGTTCTTTGAAAAGATAAACAAAATTGATAAACCTATAACCAGACTCATCAAGATAAAAAGAGAGAGGTGCAAAATAAATAAAATCAGAAATGAAGGAAGAAAAGTTACAACCATAGAAATACAAAGGACCTTAAGAGATTACTACCAACATTATTTACTGACAAAGTAAAGTAAACCTAGAGGAAATGGCTAAGTTCCTAGAAACACACAATCTTCTAAGATTGAATCTTGAAGAAATAGAAAATCTAAATAGACCAATTACTAGCCAAGGAGATTGAATCGGTAATCAACCACCGCCCTTCATGCCCCTGCAGCAAAAGTTCAGGATCAGATGCCTTCACAGATGAATTCTATCAAACATTTAAAAAGTGTTATTACCTGTATTTCTCAAATTATTCCAAAAAAATTGAGGAGGAAGGAATGCTTTTAAACTCATTTAATGAGGTCAGCATTACCCAGATACAAAAGCCAGACAAAGATGCTACAAAAAAAGGAAATTACTGGCCAATATCCCTGATGAACATAGATGCAAAAATCCTCAACAAAATATGAGCAAACTGAATTCAACAATATATTAAATGGAGTATAAATCATGATCAAGTGGAATTTATTCCAAGTATGCAAGGATGATTTAACATCTGCAAATCAATCAACATGATACAGCACATTAACACAAAGAAGGGGAGAAAAATCATATAGTTATCTCAATACATGCAGAAAAAGCATGTGAGAAAATTCAATATCCAGTTATGATAAAAAGTCTCAACAAAGTAACTATAGAGAGAACATACCTCAACATAATAAATGCCATATATGACAAACCCAAAGGTATCATCACAGTGTTTTTTCTAAGACCAGAAACAAAGAAGAATGCCCAATCTTAGCACTATTATTGAACAATGTGTTGGAGTTGCCCCCCACCCCCCTCACTTAGGCAAGAAAAAGAAAGAAAACGCATCCAAATTGGAAAGGAAGTAGTAAAACTGTCACTATTTGCAAATGGCATGATACTATCTAGAGAAAGTCCTAACAATCACACCAAAAAATTGTTAGAACTAATAAATGACTTCCGTAAAATTGCAGGATACAAAATTCATATTCAGAAATCTGTTGGTTTCTATACACTAATAACAAACTACTGAAAAGATGAATTAAGTAAACAATGCCACTTACAGTTACATCAAAAAAGAATAAAATACTTAGGACTAAAATTAACTAAGGAGGTGAAAGACCTTTACTCTGAACACTTTAAGACATTGATGAAAGAAACTGAAAATGATACACATATATGGGAAGATTACTCATGGATTGGGAGAATAAATATTGTTAAAATGTCCAGACTTTCCAAAGCAACCTAAAGATCTACAATCTCCTATCAAAATCTCAGTGGCATATTTTTCACAGAACTCAAATTTGTATGAACAAATAATCCTATAATTTGAGTGAAAACACAAAAGATCCCAAGTAGCTAAAGCTATCTTGATAAAGAAGAGCAAAGCTGGCAGCATCACTCTTGCAGATTTCAAACTATACTCTCCAAAACTATAGTAATCAAAACAGTATGGAGCCGGCACAAAAAGAGACCCATAGATCAATGAAACATACTACAGAGCCCAGAAATAAACACACGTATATATTCAATTGATTTACAACAAAGGAGTCAAGAATATACAATAGTAAAAGACATTCTCTTCAATAAATGGTGTTGGGAAAACTGGAAAGCTACGTGCAAAACAATAAAATGGACTGCTTTCTTACAGTATATACAAAAATAAACTCAGAATGGATTAAAGACCTAAATGTGAGACCTAAAACCATGAAGTTCCTAGAAGAAAACATTGGCAGTAATTTCTTTGACATTGGTCATAGATTTTGGCTAACATGTTTCTAGATATGACTGCTCAGGCAAGGGAAACAAAAACAAAAATAAACTACTGGGACTACACCAAAATAAAAAGTCTTTGCACAGTGAAAGAAATCATTAACAAAATGAAAAGACAACATACTGAATAGGAGAAGATATACAGAGAACTCATACAACTCAACACGAAAAAAACAAATAATCCGATTAAAAAGTAGACACAGGGCTTAAACAGACATTTTTCCAAAGAACACATACAGATGGCCAATAGACACATGAAAAGATGCTCAACATCACTAATCTTCAGGGAAATGCAAATCAAAGCCACAGTGCAATATCAACTCACACCTGTCAGAATAGCTAGAAGCAAAAAGATAAGAAATAACAAGTATAGGCAAGGATGTGGAGGAAAAGTAACCTTTGTGCACTGTTGGTATGAAAGCAAATTGGTAAAGCCACGATGGAAAACAGTATGGAGGTTCCTAAAAATATTAAAAATAGAACTATCATATGATCCAGTAATTCCACTGCTGGGTATTTACCCAAAGAAAACAAAAACATTAATCTGAAAAGATATATGCCTATATATCAACTCACCCCTATGTTTATTGCAGCATTATTTACAATAGTCAAGTTATGAAAACAACTCGTGTCCAGTTATGAAAGCAACTCGTGTCCATCAATAGATGAATGGATAGGGGCGCCTGGGTGGCGCAGTCGGTTAAGCATCCGACTTCAGCCAGGTCACGATCTCGCGGTCCGTGAGTTCGAGCCCCGCGTCAGGCTCTGGGCTGATGGCTCGGAGCCTGGAGCCTGTTTCCGATTCTGTGTCTCCCTCTCTCTCTGCCCCTCCCCCGTTCATGCTCTGTCTCTCTCTGTCCCAAAAATAAATAAAAAAAAAAAAAGTTGAAAAAAAAAATAGATGAATGGATAAAGAAAATGTAGTATATGTATATATGTAATGGAATATTAATAACAGTAAAAAAATGAGATCTTGCCATTTGCAACAAAATGGATAGACCTAATGTTAAGTGAAATAAATCCGAGAAAAAAACACTCTTACATACAGAGAACAAACTGGTGGTTTCCAGAGAGGAGGTGAATAGGGGAAGAGATAGATGATAGATAGATTGGTAGGTAGGTAGGTAGGTAGGTAGATAGATAGGTAGATAGATAGATAGGATTAAGAGACACAAACTTCAAGTTACAAAATAAATAAGTCACAGAGATGAAAAATGCAGTGTAGGTGTAGGGAATATAGTCAGTTATATTGTAAAAATGGTGTTCAGTGACAGATGATTATTACACTTGTCCAGTGAGCAGTGAGTAATATATAGAATTGTTGAATCCCTATGTTGTATCCCTGAAACTAATATAACACGGCATGGTAATTATATTTCAATAGAAAGTTTTTTTAAAAAACTAAAAATGGATTAAAGATATAAATGTAAGACCTGAATCCATGGAACTCCTAGAAGAAACATAGGTGGTAAGTAAGCTATTTGATGTCAGTCATAGCAATATTTTCTTGCCTCTGTCTCCTCAGGCAAGTACAACAAAATCCATGAAACAAATGTGACTGCACCAAACTAAAAAGTTTTTGCACAGTAAAGGAAATCATCAACAGAACCAAAAGGCAATTTACTGAATGGGGGAAGATATGTCTGATAAGAGGTTAACATGCAAAGTACATATATAAAGTACTCACATAATTCAATATTGAAAAAAATATTAAAAATGGACAGAAAAACTAAATAGACATTTTCTAAAGAACACATACAGATGGCCAACAGGCACATGAAAAGATGCTCGACATCACTCATCATCAGGGAAATGCCAATCAGAACCATAATGAGATATCACCTCACACATGTCAGAATGACTATTATCAAAAAGTCAAGAAATTAATGTTGGCAAAGACATGGAGAAAAGGGAACCCTTGTGCACCGTTGGTCGGAATTGAAATTAGTACAGCCTCTATGAAAATCAGTATGGAGTTTCCTCAAAAAATTAAAAATAGTACCACCACATGATTCAGCAATTTCACTTCTAGTTATTTATTTGAAAACAATGAAAACACTAATTGGAAAAGACATATGTACCTCAACGCTCATCACAGAATTATTTATAATAGCCAGCCAAGATATGGAAGCAACCTAAGTGTCTATTAATAGATGAATAGATTAAAAAAAAAAGTGTGTATATATGTAATGGGATATTTCTCAGCCATAAAAAAGAATAAAATCTTGCCATTTGTGATGACACGGATGAACCTAGTAGTTTTATACTATGTGATTTAAATCAGACTGAGAAAGACAAGTAACATATAATTTCACATATTTGTGGAATCTGAAAAGCAAAACAAATAAACGAACAAAACAAAATAGAAACAGACTCATAGATAAAGAAAACAAACTGGCGGTTGCCAAAGGGGAGGAGGGTGTGAGTAGGGAAATTGGTGAAGGCAATTGAGAGATACAGTCTTTCAGTTATGAAATAAATACAACCCTGGAGTGTAATGTACAGCGAGGGGAATCTGTCAATAGTATTCTAAAAACCTTGCACGGTGAGAGAAGGTACCTACGCTTATTGTGGCAATTATTTTATAATGTATATAAATGTCAAATCACTGTTGTACACCTGAAAATAATATAGTATTGTATGTCTTTTATATTTCAATTAAAAAATAAAAATTGAAAAATAAAATAGATCTTTGAACAGTACAATTCCTCCTTTCTCTTACCATTTTCCCAATTTAGTTTCCTCTATCATCTGCAGCATATGAACAAATGTTTTACCAATTTGGAAACACTCAAACTAAATCAAGATATAAACTAATAAGTAAAAGGACAGAAAATTTTCTTCCGCTTTTAGAAATCTGAAAATGTGATTTTTTTCAAATATAAAACCTTGTGAAGACACAGGGATCATTCTCAGAAAATGAAACTGGTTTGACATAGTGTTAAATTATATTTATGGATAATGGCCCAAATAATTTTCTAAGTCATTCCTAGATTTTCATGGAGAATGACCAGGAGTCATTCATCATGACTACAGACACCACTGGCATTGGATGGATGGGTTGGGGAGACAGTAAGAGTGCATAGAACCAACAATGGCTTTTTCCCGACAAACATTAGTCGTGTCCTCATTGGGCAACACTATGTATTATAACCATTGTATAGTGGTCTCACCTTCACATTCATGCTGGGACCAATCTCTGTAAAATATTATCATGCTTGTAATAGAAGTCTGTAACGTACTCAGTACAGTTCTGCTTAGCCCTTTTTGAAACCCAAACTGTTAAAATTTATCTTTTCTATCTCTGTTTCCTCACCTAACTCATCATATAAGGTTTCTGAATGGTCCCATCACTACTTTCCTAGTTAGGAGGAGTAGTTGTCAGTAATAAATAAATCATTATTGCTTTTCAAACCGATGTTTTAAACAGAAAAATCTGTATTCTTTTGAAATACCTTTAGTTTAGCAAATGTACCTTTGACTCCTTACTGAATTTAGGATTTTACGTTTTTATTCTTTTTTTCCTTTTGCCTTGGCATTCCAGAGCTCTGGCATTGAAAACAGAACCTTGCATTCAGAAAACCCTTGCACAGTTATTGGCCTTGAAAGTATGCAACACATCTAGCCACATAATTGAAAATAATAAGGCCACGATAAATGGGATGGCCCCAGGGTAAAACACCCAAGGGATTCAATTGGTGTCACTTTGCATCAATGTCCATGCATCATGGTAATTGAGGTAACATAACCAATTACCACATTTTAATTAGAGTTCTAAGAACTTGAGAAAATTTGCAATGATGAGACAGCTTACTTTTAAAAGGAAAAAGAAAAAGAGGGAAGGAAAGAAGGATGGAAGGATGGAAGGAAGGAAGTGAAGGAAGGAAGAAAAGGGGGGAACCTATATATTTTGTTACTCAAGCTTATTTCATGCAAGCCAATGTTACATAAAATTGTATTTTGTGAGTCTTCTTTATTTCTAATGATTTTTCTCTCTCTTGATCTTATTTGGTGATGTGCTTTGAAAAACCAAGTATTTTAAAATGCTATTTTGTGAGTAAAGTAATAGCACTCTCACCCAAATATGACTGATGGTTTTAGAAATTTATGACCAAGGAAATTCTCTAGAAAGTGGCCTTGGCTTATGATTTCATTTCCCAACTGTTTCTCACCATTGTAACTTGGAGATTCATTCTAAGTTTCAAGTCAGTGTCTGAACACAGTGACACATTGTTAAATTACATATTTCTCTGGCTCTGGTTGATAAACAAAAATAGACCTAGATTCCTTGCCCACCCCCTCAAAAAAATTAAAAGCAGAAAAAATTACTGCATTTAGAAAATAATTTTGACTTGTGGCAATTATTTTTATAAGGCTAGAGTTTAAGTGAAAAACCTCCTGTAAAATTTTAGTGCTGCTACATAATCAAGTAATTATGTAATTACTTGTACTTAATTACTTACAAGAGAGATGGTTGTTAAAAAATCTTTATACATGTCAAAAACAGCTTTCTTCTTTAGAGTATTTCTAGCCAAGCTTTAAATACCAAAAAGCTCTTTTAAAAGTAATTTCCAATAAATTTCTTTTTCTTTCATGAATTCCTTACTATTTTCTTTTTCAAGTAGATGAAGTGCATTATATACAGTTTTATATGCCCTCCCTCCTGTTTCCACTCAGCCAAGAAAGAAAGAAAGAAAGAAAGAAAGAAAGAAAGAAAGAAAGAAAGAAAAGAAAGAAAGAAAGGGAGAGAGGAAGGAAGAAAGAAGGAAAGAAAGAAAGAAATGACTTTTTAATGTTTATTTTTTGAGAGAGAGATAGAGAGCAAATAGGGGAGGGGCAGAGAGAGATTGGGAGAGAGAAAATCCCAAGCAGACTCCACACTATCCGTGCAGATCCAGATGCAGGGCTCGAACTCAGGAACTGTGAGATCATGACCTGAACTAAAACCAAGAGTTGGATGCTTAACCATCTAACCCACCCACGTACCCCAAATTATAGTTGAAGGGGTTAATGTTAAATATAAGATCTGTGTCCTTAATATAAGGATTTTCAGTAGACAGAGTAGGAGAAATTACCTCTCCTTGAATATTGCTGCAGTAGAATGTGGTAACTAAGAGCTTGGGCCAGACTTGGCCCCTTAGCAGCAAAGTGATTATGGCAAATTATTTAATTTTTCTATGCCTCATTTTCTTCATCTGTAAGATAGAGATAACAACAACATCTACCTCAGTTTATGTGAGGTTTAAATGAATTAATAGTTGGGAAGTTCTTTTTTTTTTAATGTTGTTATTACTTACTTTTATAGAGAGCGAGTGGGGGAGGGGCAGAGAGCGAGGGAGACACAGAATCCGAAGTAGGCTCCAGCCCCTGAGCTGTCAGCACAGAGTCCAACTTGGAGCTGGAACCCACAAACTCGAGATCCAGATCTGAGCCGAAGTTGGATGCTTAGCCAACTGAGCCACCGAGGCACCCCAATAGCTGGAAAGTTCTTTGAACAACTGCTACCTCAATGAATGTTAGCAACTATTATTATTTACTACAGGGGCTGAGTCTTATTTACCTTTGTAATTGTCTAGAAATTAATACATTGCCTGGCATACTGAACAATCAACATATTTTTACTTAATAAACACATGAACAAATGGCAGAGAAGTGAGTAGTTAAGGAAATCTTGAATGATAGATTCTATGGTTAACATAACCTCCTCTCATCTTTAGCCTCCTTTCCAGCCAGAATTGGCCAAACCTAAATCAGTTGAATTAATTCCAGACACACCCCTCTCAGCCCTGGTTGATTTGATTTTCTCCATTGTTCTCTTATTTCTACTTTAATTGATGTCTCCTTCCGCATTAGGCTTAAATTGCTTCCCCCCCACCCCACCTCAGTTTTCTAAAATAGGAGCTTAGTTTATTAATTTTTAGGTCTTTCTTCTTTCCTAATATATGCATTTAATGCTATAATTTCCCTCTAAGCACTACGTTTGCTGTATCTCATGATCTTGATGAATTGTATTTTAATCTTTAGCTTTAATATTAAAAAAATTCTCTTGACACTTGCTTAACCCAAATGTTGTTTAGAAATACATCGTTTTGGGGTGCCTAGGTGGCTCAGTTGGTAAAGCGTCCAACTTCGCTCAGGTCATGATCTCGGGATCTGTGGGTTCGAGCCCTACATCAGGCTCTGTGCTGATGGCTCAGAGCCTGGAGCCTGCTTCGGATTCTGTGTCTCCCTCTCTCTCTGCCCCTCCCCCACTCATGCTCTGTCTATCTCTCTCTCTCTGCAAAAATAAATAAACTTAAAAAAAAAAGAAAGAATGTTGTTTAATTTCCATAATTTGAGGATTTTTCAGCTGTCTTTCTGTTAATGATTTCTAGTTTAATTCCACTGTGGTCTGAGAGCATACATTCATTGTATGTAAGATCTTTGTTCTTTTAAATTTGTTAAAGTGTGTATTATGGCTCAGAATATGGTCCGCCCTGGTGAATGTTCCATGTGAGTTTGAGAAGAATTTGTATTCTGTTGTTTTTGAATGAAATTTCTATAGATGTTAATTAGAACCAGTTGCTTGACAGTGGTGTTGAAGTCAACTGTATCCTTACTGGTTTTCTGCCTGATTGATACATTAATTACTGAAAAAAATAGAACTAAAATTGAAATTTACTATAACAAAGAATTTTCTACTTTTCCATGCATTTCTCAGTTTTTGCCTTACATAGTTTGATGTCTTTTTGTTAGAAGTCTAGGATTGGGAATTCTTCTTGGATCCTTGGATTCTTCTGATCCCTTTATTATTATGTAATGCTCTTTATCTCTGACAACTTTTCTTGTTTTTGAGTCTGCTTTGTCTGAAATTTATATAACTACTCCAGCTTACTTTTGATTGGTATTAGCGTAGTATATCTTTTTCTATTCTTTTAACCTTTCTGAGTTTTTGTATTTGAAGTGGGGTTCTGTAGACAACATGTAGTTGGATCTTATTCTTTTATCTACTCTGAAAATCTCTTTTATTTTATTTTTTATTTTTTTTCAATATATGAAGTTTATTGTCAAATTGGTTTCCATACAACACCCAGTGCTCATCCCAAAGGGTGCCCTCCTCAATACCCATCACACACCCTCCCCTCCCTCCCACCCCCCATCAGCCCTCAGTTTGTTCTCAGTTTTTAACAGTCTCTTATGCTTTGGCTCTCTTCCACTCTAGCCTCTTTTTTTTTTTTTTCCTTCCCCTCCCCGATGGGTTTCTGTTAAGTTTCTCAGGATCCACATAAGAGTGAAACCATATGGTATCTGTCTTTCTCTGTATGGCTTATTTCACTTAGCATCACACTCTCCAGTTCCATCCATGTTGCTACAAAGGGCCATATTTCATTCTTTCTCATTGCCACGTAGTACTCCATTGTGTATATAAACCACAATTTCTTTATCCATTCATCAGTTGATGGACATTTAGGCTCTTTCCACAATTTGGCTATTGTTGAGAGTGCTGCTATAAACATTGGGGTGCAAGGGCCCCTATGCATCAGTACTCCTGTATCCCTCGGGTAAATTTCCTAGCAGTGCTATTGCTGGGTCATAGGGTAGGTATATTTTTACTTTTTTGAGGAACCTCCACACTCTTTTCCAGAGTGGCTGCACCAATTTGCATTCCCACCAACAGTGCAAGAGGGTTCCCATTTCTCTACATCCTCTCCAGCATCTATAGTCTCCTGATTTGTTCATTTTGGCCACTCTGACTGGCATGAGGTGATATCTGAGTGTGGTTTTGATTTGTATTTCCCTGATGAGGAGCGACGTTGAGCATCTTTTCATGTGCCTGTTGGCCATCTGGATGTCTTCTTTAGAGAAGTGTCTATTGCACAGCAAAGGAAACAACCAACAAAACTAAAAGGCAACCAACGGAATGGGAAAAGATATTTGCAAATGACACATCGGACAAAGGGCTAGTATCCAAAATCTATAAAGAGCTCATCAAACTCCACACCAGAAAAACAAATAACCCAGTGAAGAAATGGGCAGAAAACATGAATAGACACTTCTCTAAAGAAGACATCCGGATGGCCAACAGGCACATGAAAAGATGTTCAACGTCGCTCCTTATCAGGGAAATACAAATCAAAACCACACTCAGATACCACCTCACGCTAGTCAGAGTGGCCAAAATGAAGAAATCAGGAGACTATAGATGCTGGAGAGGATGTGGAGAAACAGGAACCCTCTTGCACTGTTGGTGGGAATGCAAATTGGTGCAGCCGCTCTGGAAAGCAGTGTGGAGGTTCCTCAGAAAATTAAAAATAGACCTACCCTATGACCCAGCAATAGCACTGCTAGGAATTTATCCAAGGGATACAGGAGTACTGATGCATAGGGGCACCTGTACCCCAATGTTTATAGCGGCACTCTCAACAATAGCCAAATTATGGAAAGAGCCTAAATGTCCATCAACTGATGAATGGATAAAGAAATTGTGGTTTATATACACAATGGAATACTACGTGGCAATGAGAAAAAATGAAATATGGCCTTTTGTAGCAACATGGATGGAACTGGAGAGTGTGATGCTAAGTGAAATAAGCCATACAGAGAAAGACAGATACCATATGGTTTCACTCTTATGTGGATCCTGAGAAACATAACAGAAACCCATCGGGGAGGGGAAGGAAAAAAAAAAAAAAAAAAGAGGTTAGAGTGGGAGAGAGCCAAAGCATTAGAGACTGTTAAAAACTGAGAACAAACTGAGGGTTGATGGGGGGTGGGAGGGAGGGCAGGGTGGGTGATGGGTATTGAGGAGGGCACCTTTTGGGATGAGCACTGGGTGTTGTATGGAAACCAATTTGACAGTAAATTTCATATATTAAAAAATTAAAAAAAAAAAAAAAAAAGATAAAATCTCCAAAAAAAAAAAAAAAAAAAAAAAAAAGAAAAATTGATCAGATATTGGGCCACAAAAGAAAATATGCACAAATTTCACAAGTTGAATCATATAGAGGAACTCCTTTGATGACAATACGATAATAGAGAAAAGTAATCATGAAAAATGCCTATTCAGGTACTTTGTTTCATTTTTTATTTGGATTGTTTGCTCTTTTACTTTTGAGTTGTAGTAGTTCCTTATTTTCTCATATTCTGTAGGTTTCCTTTTCATTTTGTTGATCATTCATGTGGTTGTGTGGAAAATTTTTATTATCTTTTCATTGAAGAAATTTATTTGTTCATTTATCATATTCCTTGCAGAGAATTTTGCTGTGAATAGAACATTCAAAAATTGTTGTTAAATATATAGTTTTTGATAACTACTCTGACTTACAGTATTATGGACATTCAGGGGATGTAAAAATGAAGGAGGTACAGTTTTTGTTCTCATGGAGTTATTAGTGTATTATGCAATATGAAACAACTAGAATATTGCACATTAAAATACCAAATGTTGTATACCCAAAAAAAAAAAAAAAAAAAAAAAAGAGAAGTGTCTATTCATGTTTTCTGTCCATTTCTTCACTGGGTTATTTGCTTTTTGGGTGTGGAGTTTGGTGAGCTCTTTATAGATTGAAAATCTCTTTTAATTGCAGTACTTAGACTATTCACACTTAAAGTGATTATTAATAGAGTTGGATTAATATCTGTAATTAATATCTGTAACTGTTTTCTGTTCATTGCGTTTGTTCTTTGTTTCTTTTCCTCATTTTCCTGCTTTATAAAATTTAAAAATTTTTTAACATTTATTTATTTTTGAGAGACAGAGCATGAGTGGGAGAGGGGCAGAGAGAGAGGGAGACACAGAATCCACAGCAGGCTCCAGGCTCTGAGCTGTCAGCACAAATCCTGACGTGGAGCCCAAACTCATGAACTGTGAGATCATGACCTGAGCCGAAGTCAGACGCTTAACTGACTCAGCCACCCAGGCACCGCTGCTTTTTAAAATTTTAATGGAACATTTTACCTTTCATTTTGTCTTCTCTTTTAGCATATCAGAACATTTTAGTGGTTGTCCTAGATCTATCAATATATACATTTAACTAATCCAAGCCTGCCTTCAAATAACACTCTTTTCACATATGTAGTACAGATGACTTATAACATAGTATTCTCTATTCCTTCCTCCTATTTCTTATGACATCACTGTCATTCGTTTCCTAAAACATTGTTACTATTACTACTTTAAGTAAACAGTATCTTTTAGCTCAGTTAAGAATAGGAGAAATGATTTTATTTTACCTTCATTTATTCCTTCTGTATTGTTTTTTCCTTTACAGAGATTCCAAGTTTCTGATCTATGTAATTTAACTTATTCCTGAAGAACTTCTTTTAACATTTCTTGCAGGGAAAATCTGATGACAATGAATCTCCTCAGTTTTTGTTTGTCTGGGAAAGTCTTTATTTCTCCTTCACTTTTTAACAAATGATTATTTATTTTGAGAGAGAGAGAGAATTTGCACACACATGAGCAGGAGAAGAGCAGAGACAGAGGGAGAGAGAGAATCCCAAGTGGGTTCTACACTGTCAGCACAGAGCCTGATGCAGGCTCAATCCCATGAACCATGAGATCATGACCTGAGCTGTACCTCACGAACCATGTGATCATGACCTGAGCTGAAGTTGGACCCTCAACTGACTGAGCCACCCAGGTGCCCCTCTTGTGATAATTTAAACATTTCATTCCAATCTCTTCTTGCTTGCATGGTTTCTGATGAGAAGTTAATTGTATTTCTTGTCATTGTTTTTCCATAGGTGAGGCTTTTTGCCCTCTGACTTCTTTCAATTTTCTCTTTATGTTTGGTTTTCTATGGTTGAGAATATGATAGACCAGTTTGGTGTTTATCCTGATTCCTGGCTCTGGGTTTGGTGTGTGCCACTAATTTTGAAATATTCTGTCATTCCACATCAAATATTTCTTGTCCTCCATTCTCTCTGCTCTTTCTGGTACTCCAATTACACATCTATTGTACCCTTTGAAATTATCCCAAAGTTCTTGGATGTTTCATTCTTTTTTTTAATCACTTTTTTTTTCTCTTTGCATTTAGGTTTGGAATTCTTTATTGATTTATCTTCAAGTTTATCAGTTATTTCCTTGGCCATAACCAGGCTAATGATAAGTCTATCAAAGGCATTCATCATTCATTCTACTGGTTTTTTTTTCCTTAATGTTTTCTATTGATTCATTCCTAGAGTTTCTATCTCCCTACTTACACTGCCCTCTATTCTTATATGTTGTCTCCTTTTTTCATTATAGCCCTTAATATATTCATCATAGTTATTTAAAATTTTCTGACTGCTAATCTCCAAATCTGTGTCATATCTGGGTCTGATTCTGATGATTGCTTTGTCTCTTTAGACTATTTTTTTTTCCCTTTCCTTTTAGCATGCTTTATAATTTTTTTGTTGAAAGCTGGACATGGTGTGTCAGGTAATAAGAATTGAGGTAAATAGGGCATTAATGTAGGGTTTGATGTTAATCTGGCTAGGAGTTGACCTGAATTTCATGTTTGCCATAGCTGTAATTCTTTTATGCCACACTTCAAACTTCTTTAGTGTCCTGTTTTTGTTTTCTCTATTGCCTTTGAGGTTTCCTAAGGATTTTTCAGATATTTTTCCACTCTTTTAGCTCTAATCCGCTGTTACTTCACTGGCACCCTATGTGGTGTAGGTAATAAGTGAGGGAGGAGAAGTGTTCTATAATTTTAAGATTAACTCTCAGTTCAGTGGCCTATGCCCTGGGGCGACATCCTTCATAAATGTTTCTTAGCTTCTCCACCCCTTAGGAGAGACAGGAAAGCTAAAGGGAGTTCCAGCCAGTTTATGGCTCTAGTAGCTTCTGCTTTAGGTGAGTAGATCTTATCTATGATTATCTGGACTTGCCTAAATCTATAGATTTAAGGATGACAGTTTTCCTGGCAACCTTAGAGCTTGGAAGGGTCCAAGAGAAGTCATTGGATTTCAGTTTGTTTAGCTTTTCCTTCTTTTGAAGGTGGGAGTGACAACATCCAAAGCTCTTTACCTGCCAGAGCTAAAATTAGCTAGTTGAAATGTTCTAACCCAAACTAGGACTCCAGAGTTTCATACTAGGTGCAGGGGAAGGGCATACAAGATCCAAGGCTGCAGGATGTAAATTCAGGAGAAATCTAAGATGCAGGATCAGGATCAAGCAGAGCTAAGAATCCAAATCTTGGCAAACATCGATCCAAGAGGTCCCAAAAAGGAGGTTGAAATCTGTATTGAAGCAAATGGAATATATGCACAGTAAGCTCAAGGGCAATGAGAGTGATTCCCAAAGGAGTGCAGACATTTTTAAGAGAGAATCTGTAGAAATGCAACTGTTAATGGTGCAAGTGGTTTGGGGCTGGATATATGTAGGCTTCCATTTCCCTTAGTAACTTTTAAGTGGAGTTGGTGAAAACTCACACTCTCCTTTTTCTGTTTTCACCCTTTTAACTCTAATCCACTATTGGCACAGCCTAATGGCTAGTGTCTACTCTTTGTCAGTGAGTTTATTTCCAACTAGCCTCTTCAGTCTGCTCAGCATACCACTATGTGGCTTTAATGACAGACATGCTGTTGTAATGATGTTATCTCCCTGAACAAGTACATGTTATAGCTCCATTTTGCTTAGAAATTAGAGTTCATAACCTTCCAAGCCACCATACGCTGGCCGTACTCTTGACTACTGTCAACCTAAAGAAGGAGGTGAACTGAGGCAAGCTTGAATTACCAGAAATTGAGTTTATTCATGAATAGTAGAGGAATTGCAATTCAGGATATGCATGATGTAGCAAGCTACAGGTAAGTCCCCCTGAGGGTTTGGGACGAGCTGTCTTTATCTGCAAAGAGTGCAAAGGTTGGGAAATCCAGCCAGAGTCCAAGAAGTAAGTTCATTGGCTTGAGGATGGGGAGAGATTCATTGGTCAGGAGAGAAGTTTCAATTTTCTGTAAATCAGGAACTTAAGAGAAATCAGTTTCTCAGTTCTTAAGTCCTGTTCTTCTGAGGGAGCATGTGTGAGATTCTCCATTCTGTATACTCCAGTTTCATTTTATATTAAAATTCTTTCACACTACATAAACTGTTTACCCTAATAATTGTGCATCCAGTTAGTTCTAAATACTCAAAAATTTGGCAAAGGGTATGATCAAATAATAAATAAATACAATTTAATAAATACAAATGGTTACTAAACCCATGAATAAATAAATATCCAATCTAATGACAAATTCCAGTGTTAGAGAGGTTAAAATGAGTTGCAAACTGGTGTAATTATTTATTTAGCTATTTATTAATATCCTAAAAAGTGTGACACCCTTTGGTCTAGTATTTATTCTTCTCAAATTTACTCTCAGAAAATAATCTGAGCCATTTATATGAATAGGTCTATCATACTTTAAAAAAAATCAAACAATTGGAAACAATAGGGATTTGTAATAATATGTATTTAAGTAAAGTGTAAGTTGATGGAATATTTAAGCCCATTAAAAATCATGTTTTTCAGGTCCTGTTAGTTGTAATTTCTAAATAGCTCTGAAGTCCATCCAGTTTTCCCTAACGGTACACCACATTAGTCCAAGCTAGTGGCACCACTCATAAGGTGTTTAGGATATTACCTGGCACAGAAAAAGTGCTCAGCAAATGTTAATTATTATTTTTACCTGTACCAATGCAGTAGTCTCTATGGTTGCCTGCCTTGTATCAACTTTTGCTCCCTTTCCTGTCTGATATCTTACCTTACAGCCTATGTAATCTTTTAAAAATACTCATCTGATCATTCCACTTTGTCTGCTTCTCCAGACTTATTTCCAGTCTCTGCATTTCCTCTCTCTGCAGGCCAGACCCACTGCCTGCTGTCAGGCCCCCAAATGTAGCCTGTTCCCTCCTGCCTAAGAGCCTTGTTCCTTCTGCCTTCACCACACACCATGCTGTGAGTTCCCTCCCGGAAAATTCTTATTATCCTGCAGAAATCAGTCGAAGAGCCACTTCCTCTGGCAAGCTTTCTTGACCTCCTAGAGTAGATCAAGTCTTCCTCTTATATCTTATCACAGATTATAATCTTACCTACTAGTAAATCTTACTCACTAAAACCTGTCTTTTTTATTCAGTACAGGGCATTCAATAAATATGTGCAGAATAAATTTACTGAATACATATTTATTGAATGAATGACATTTTCTAAAAAGTTCATATCAACTTTCTTTAGTCTACCTATTTATTTTTTCTTCCTATATCAAACTGCCATAATTTCAGTCTTCATCGACCCATTTCTCCATGTTCTCGTATATTCATGGTTTTCCCAACCAAAGAAACCTCTAATTATATTTATGTCGAATATAGCTTCCCACCCATGTACCTTAAATTAGTTAGAGGTGAGCTAAGATATTGAAACCGTTATTCCTCCTGGTGTGTGGAAGGAGGGGGGAAATGCTGGATAGGGCATGGGAGGAGTCCAGGTCATCTGCCTTCTGTAGTAACCTCTTCCTTCCTTCCTGGTAAGCAAATATATATTAGCATTTTCTATATGTCATGACTGGAAAAAGATTGGGAAGCACTGGTCTAGAAATAATAGGCATTAAGCCTCAATACCAACCCGCTGATCTTGAAGCAACAGTCACATTTAAATTTTGATTGAAGAGAAAACATTTAATTGAAAATGCCACTGGGGTTAAAGAATTTTCTTAACCCCCTAGAAGATGATCAGATTTACTCTAGTCTTCTGTTTTATTCAGGTCTAATATTTTAGGTCTGTTGTTTCACTTGAATTGTGTTTATGATTTTTTAACATATAAATGGCTAAGTTTACTGAACATCACAGAAAAGATTTTATGTTTTGTCATCCAGGAGGTTAAAATTGATACCAGTACTGAAAAAGCTAACTTTTGCATAGAAGAGGATAGTAGTGCAGTATAGTAAAGGCAGATCCATAGGCCCTAAGTCTGAAAAACTAAAGCTATCTCAACCTAGGTTAAATATTCTTTCCATAGCCATAATACCATCAGTGTATCACTGCTGATTATGCAAGAATTGGATTCTGAATATTTGCAAGGATGGTTTCTCATCTGATTCCACTGGGTCATGGAATTGGAAGGGACTGAACCCATAGACAGATAATCAAGAGTACCTTGAGTACTTACTATATGCTCAGCATTGTCCTGAGATTTATCTACACAGAAGTAGTACAGGACATGATCTTCACTCTGAAGAAATTTGCAAGCTGTATTGATGGTAAGGTAATATTGATATAAATGAGATAATAATTATTCCAATCTGTGTTTGGGTTGAAAATGACAGCACCAATTACAAAACTAAATATAAAGCTGCAAGATACTTGAGAGGTGAGTCTGTGCTCAATTCATCTGTGCTCAGTGATTGGGTGGTAGGTCATAGTAAGTATTCAGTGAATGTTTGTTGAATGAATAAACAAATGTAAATACTAAGTTACATGATTCTATAACTGGTGTATGAATCAAATGAGAAACCACTGAGGGCAGAGTATCCAGATAAATTTTTATAGGAGAGTTTAAGACTGAATTTTGAGAGACTTGGTGAGGGCAATAGAAACCATATTCATTCATTCATTCATTCATTCATTCATTCATTCAGAAAATATTTATTGAATACCTATTATGAACAGAGGCATGGTACCATAAGTGAGTGAGGGATATTCATGAGGCAGTTACTGTGGTGAAGATGAAATTTGGAAGCATTAAATTGAATTTCAGTCATTTAAAATTTTTTTTAATGTTTATTTTTGAGAGAGAGAGAGAGAGAGAGCATGAGCGAGGGAGGGATAGAGAGAGATGGAGACACAGAACCCAAGCAGGCTCCAGGCTCTCAGCTGTCAGCACAGAGCCCAACTCAGGGCTTGAATCCATGAGCCATATCATGACCTGAGCTGAAGTTGGACGCTCAACAGACTGAGCCACCCAGGAACCCCAAATTTTAGTCATTTTTATATGACCAGATTATGGAATGCCTTAAAAGTCAATCAGAATAATTTAAAAGAGAAAATAGCGACTGAAAGTTGTTGTTTGTATTTGTTTTGTTTTTAATGACAGGGGTAGTACCATGAAAGGATTTATTTTAGGAAGCTTGGTTTGAAAGTGGTGAGTAGGATTATCCTGAACACATTATTCTCCCTTCTGTTTTTAAAAAAGTCTAGGAATAGATTTTTACAAACTTTCATGGGAGTCTATGAGAATGTTTAGTTGCCCTTTTATTTATTTATTATTATTATTTTTTTAATGTTTATTTATTTTTGAGAGAGAGAGAGGCAGACTGCAAGCAGGGGAGGGGCAGAGAGAGAGAGGGAGACATAGAATGGGAAGCAAACTCCAGGCTCTGGGCTGACAGCTCAGCACGGGGCTCAAACCCACGAACTATTAGATCATGACCTGAGCCCAAGTTGGATGCTTAACTGACTGAGCCACCCAGGTTCCCTGCCCTTTTATTTTGTTTTGTTTTGTTTTGATTTATTTTGTTTTATTTTATTTTATTTTATTTTATTTTATTTTATTTTATTTTACATTTGTTTTTGAGAGAAAGAGACAGAGTACTCATGGAGGAGGGGTAAAGAGAGAAGGAGACAGAATCTGAAGCAGGCTGCAGGCTCTGGGCTGTCAGCACAGAGCCTGATAAGGTGCTTGAACTCATGAACTGCAAGATCATGACCTGAGCCAAAGTCAGTTGCCTAACTGACTAAGTCACCCAGGTTCCCCTTTTGTTGCCCTTTTAATAACAAATCCTTTTGATGTGTCTTATCTTCTTTTTCTTGCTATATTGTAATTCTATTTCTTAAGCTTGGAGCTTTGGAAACAGAGAACTGTTTTTCTGGTTTTGTTTTTTAAATGCTTATTTATTTATTTTGCAAGAGAGAGTGGGTGAGGGGCAGAGAGAAAGTGAGAGAGAGAATCCCAAGCAGGCTGAACACTGCCTCACTCAGGGCTGGAACTCACAAACCCTGAGATCATGACCTGAGCTGAAATCAAGAGTTGGACGCTTAGCCAACTGAGCCACCCGGGCACCCTGGAAATAGAGAACTTTTTCATTGTCCTAGTCATATAAACCTTCCAAAAGCTATGAAAAATAAGTCTTTCGCACCAGGTAAAATAGCTCCAACTCCCTTGACCTTTCTTAATGGTTTGTTACTTCAATGTTAAAGAACATTCCTTGACTATTAAACTTTAATGATATCTAACTAACTAGATTCTGCCACATGGCTCTGATTTCTCCCCTTGTTTTTACATTTATGCAAAAGTATAATGGCAATTACTTCTAAATATTAAAGTACTGGAAGCTCCTAAGATAATCCCATTTCAAGGGCAGTTTGTGCATAAAAAAGTCAACTTTGTCCAGTGTGGGGTAAAGATTTTTTAATTTGGTGGAGGCTAAAAATATCTAGCATTCTCTTTATTCCTCACCTCGTCACTATCATCATTTGTTAGGTGTTACTGTCTTAGCTCTTCATATAGCTCTTGTCATCCCCAAGGACTGAAAAAAGAGTTATGGCAGTAAATATCTAGAGAGTTGTCCCTTCCTCTCTAGGACACCTATCCATCTAGCTATGAACAAGTAGGGCCATTCATTTGTAGCAATCAAGCAATCAGCATGTGCAGAAATGAAGAGAGAAGATAAGTTAGCTGAGGGGTCTGGGCAAATCCTGTCTACTATATGCTGTTTGCTGCTGGAGCTTTAATGGGCCCAAATGGTCTACTGTACCTCCCAACCCAAGGATCCCATTCATGGAACTTAAAATCTCATTAAAGAGCGATGTGCTTGGCCAAAATTATCAAGGGCAGCAAAAGAACTAGGTGGGGGGGGGGGGGGGGTGGCCTGAGTGGCTCAGTAGGTTGAGCATCTGACTCTTGATTTCAGCTCAGGTCATGATCTCACAGTTGTGAGATAGAGCCCTGCATCAGGCTCCTCTCTCTTCATGGAGCCTGCTTAAGATTCTCTCCCTCCCTGTCTCTCTCCCTCTCTCTCTCTCTCTCTCTCTCTCTCTCTCTCTCTCCCCCTCCCTCCCTCCCTCCCTCTGCTTCTTCCTCTCTCTCTCTCTCTCTGTCTGTAAAAAAAATTTAAAAAAAAAGACTAGATAGGAATTCAGGTGTGTGTATATTATAGGTTGTTCCTGTAAGATCACTAACCCATTTCATTCAAATTGACGTACATTAAAATTGGTTTAGCTCCCAAAACGAAAGCATGGAATATTAGGGGATCCAAAATAATCCATGCCTTTTTGCTCTTTTTCTTGTTTTATAGTCTGAAAGAACCACTTCAAATGAGGAAGGGAGTCCAATTTTCAAAAAGCAATTCCTCCATTTTTTTCTCTCTCTCTTGAGTGGCACTCACACAGTAGCGGTGGTAAAATAAACAACGATGTGTTGGATTTTGTTTCTCTTTATCTATATGACATTTGTGTCATCACCGTAGCTCTAATCCATATTCAGGTCTTCATGTTTGGTGTGCAGGAATATGTAAATGATCTTGCCAGCTGCATGGAGCAGTGTTTGTTTATTCTATTTCTTTTGGCACTTCACAGAACTGAATTTCTGCCAAAATGGGGCTGCTTCAGGGAGCACTAATGCTCCAGGAGGAAGTTTTGAAAGGAAACGCACATCATAAGTCTTCACTCTGTGAAGCAGCAAAATCAAAACAAACTTTCTGTTTACTAAAATATCGGTATTATGAATGTAAAATAATGTGTTTGTTAAAATATAATGAGCACGCTGCCCATCTCCGGGATGCTCGGTGTACGTGGGTTTTTGGAAATGAGGACACAATGCTGAGAAAGCTGGTGCATTTTTATTCTTGGAAAGAAAGTAGGTGAAATGAAACAGACAGAGACAACATCTAGAAGTTTAAGGGGAAAAGAAATATTTCAACATGCATATTAATCTCAGGAAACACATGGCATTTACATGCATTCAAATGTGGACAGCTGTGGCGTTTAAGTGTTAAAAAATTTCATTAATGATGCATAGAGCTATCTACTTCTGTTGGCAGGCCTTTCAGTCTTCAATCTGACACTTCCTTTTTTATCCAGCAAGCTAATTTCCCCTCTTTTGTGAGTAGTAACTGTTTTCACACTACTGCTTACCCAGCAAGCCTCCTTATTGTTTTGTGGTTAATTATCTTCTCCAGCTTCACCTTCCCCTGCGAAGGGAGCAGGACTGTTCCTCCCCAGCACTAATGAAAGCTGGGTTTTATGGGTACAGCGTGTAAATAAATGCAAGGTCTGATCAGGCGACATAATAAATGAGTTCCTAAAGTTTATGGAGTCACAGCTCATCTAGTGATTTTACTAAATAACGAGAGAAAATGATTAATTTGGTGGGAGGAGAGACTTTGAATCTGGAGAAAAAAATAATGCCATGTTACCTTAGTATGGAACCTAACTGCAGATAAACATAAGGGATCTCTATTTATCCAAGCGTTCCCCATGCTTCTTAATAGCAGCAATGATGTTTGCCAGGAGAAATGTCTTGTATAGAGTAGACCTTTGAAGAATATCATTGATTTGTTAGGAGGTGGAGGTCACCTGCATTATATTTCCCTGATTACTTGCTATTTATTAAGGGGGGGAAAAAGGCAGTGGAGGTTTATGTAGTCAACGTATGCTATGCTGTGCACCGACTAAACACAAAGTAGAGATAAGTCACAAATGCTACCGTTGTCCAGTGTCTGGAGTAATAGATTCAGCAGATCTTGCCCAGGTGATTAGCTCCCCTGGCTGGTCAGTGTCCTGCCTCCCTGGACTATAAAACTCAGCATATTCTCTAAACTGCCAGTGTAATGACCCATATCTGAAGGTTTTGGGGCTTATAGTTATTTTTGGTTATTTCTTGCATTGTAAAAGGATTTTAAGGGATTAAGGTGACCCTAAACCTCTAATACTGCTTTTTAGAAAAAAAAAATTACAAAATGAATTCACATTTTGAGATCATTTTTCCTCTAGAATGAAATTTACATGTCTTTGATTTGGGTACCTTTGATTTGGGTTACAGTTTGAATTAATGTCCTGACATTCAAAACTCTCAAGTGCCTCCTCCGTGAGATACCAGGACCAGAGCTTCTATGGCAATCAAGACGGAGTTTTTAAATCTAATCGGAATCTTAAGATCCTTAGTATTTTTCTCATGAGATCACAAAAAGAAAACCCCTGAGGGATTGTACATTTTTAACATGTCTAAGGATTTAGGAATCAGAAGTATATACTATAAAGTCTCTTGGAAACTTACTTCAAAGATGTTTATTACCTTATAGGAAAATTCATTCTGAAATTTCAAGCAACTTTTCTAGCATCAAGTGTAACTTGTATATACTCTTTCATCCCTTTCACGGAGGTAATAGTGACAGTGCAAGGAAGGTGTTCTAGCAATTCTGAGAATGTTTCATTCTCCCTAAGTCTAAAAGCAGTTACCTTTAAAGGAGCTATTAATAATATAAATAAAATCAAATAAAATCAGGTATAGAAACAACGGTTAAGCTATTGTAAGAAAATGAATCATAGATGACCTACTTGCACCTGTACCATTTTTGATAATTCTTAATTTTTTTTAATCAAAATTGGCCAACATTTTAGTCTTACTTTTTTCTCTGAACAGTAAGTTGTAGTCAGTCTTAGAAATAAAAAACCAAGGGGCGCTTGGGGGGCTCAGTCGGTTGGGCGTCCGACTTCAACTCAGGTCATGATCTCACAGCTCATGAATTTGAGCCCCGCGTTCAACTCTGTGCTGACAGCTCAGAGCCTGGAGCCTTCTTCGATTTCTGTGTCTCCCTCTCTGTATGCCCCTCCCCTGCCCATGCTCAGTGTCTCTCTGTCTCTCAAAAATAAATAAAACATTAAAAAAATTTTTTTAGAATTAAAAAACCAAACCAAACAAAACCCCCATGCTCTATTTGTCTGAGAGGAACAAATGGTTAATAATACCACATCGCACTTAATATGTATCTTGTTGAGAATGAAAAGACACAAAATTCTCTTCGCTAATATGGACTTTGTAAAAGGCGTAGGTCCTGAACGGGGTAAACACTGTTATCTGATGTTCGGCTTTTCAGGCAGACCTTAGCATGTTGACAAGGCTCTCCTTACACATTAGGCTACCTTGGGAACATGCCACAAATCTTCTGTGCTTGCAATTCAGTCAGAAAGTTGTAAACCCCAGCCTATGTCACAGAAAAGCCACAGAAAAACTGCACTTGTTTACAGGACTCTTCACCTCCTCTTTACTACAAACATGCTTTGTAGTTTTAAAAATTAGAAGTTTTTATTAATGGGAGATCCTTATCATAAAGGAGGAACAAGAGTATACTTTTCATTAAAGCAAAGGTGAGGCAAAACTATATCCACAGGTACAAAACTCAAATGTTATGTCAATTCTGAGAGTTAAAAGGCAAACACTGGGGTGCCTGGGAGGCTCAGTGGGTTGAGTATCCAACTCTTGGTTTCTGCTCAGGTCATGATACCAGGGCCATGGGATTGAACCTCACATAGGGCTCTATGCTGAGCGTGGAGTCTGCTTGGGATTTCTCTCTCTCTCTCTCTCTCTCTCTCTCTCTCTCTTTCAGTCTCTCTCTACTTCTCCATCACTCATGCTCTCTCTCTCTAAAATTAAAAAAAAAAAAAAAAAAAAGGCAAACACCAAGCCACTTAAATAATGCCAGAAAAATGAGGCCACATGTTATATCATTAGGGGAAAAAAAATTGTTTACTAGACTTGTCATGTGGTTCTGTCATTGTCATCCAAGAAGGTTTACCATGTGCTAGAATGTAGAAAATACCACCATTTTATTGTGGTTGGGTTTTTACAACTTTATTGAAGTTCTGTTTCTTCCCTACTTTCTTTTATTTGTTTCGGTTCTATATAATGCTGAAGAGGTCAGATGAGGAAATTCTTTTATTTAAAAATCTCTTCCTAAGTTCTTTTTTTTAAAATTCATTTTTAAGCAATTCTGAATTCAGTTACTTTCTTGAAACTCTGGGGAAAATTTTTCAGAGAAATAAAATAATGACTAAGAAGAGAAAAATAATTTTCCTATTCAGTCTGTTCTGAATATAATAAAAATTACAATGTATTTGTATATAAAGCAACAGTCAAGATAAAATAATTTATTTGCCGGTAGAAGTAGATTATTTTTCTAGTAACTTCTAGTAAAAAAATCATAGTTGGGTGGGAAGGTATCTTTTTTCTACAGTGGATTCCTAACAAATATGAGTAATGATTTATACAATAATTAGCTTAAGAAAAACATAGCTTGAGGGGAGCCTGGGTGGCTCAGTCAGTTAAGCCTCTGACTTCAGTTCAGGTCATAATCTCACGGTTCATGAGTTTGAGCCCCTCATTGGGCTCTGTGCTGACAGCTCAGACCCTGGAGCCTGCCTCTGATTCTGTGTCTCCCTCTCTCTCTGCCCCTCCCCTGCTCACGCTCTGTCTCTCTTTCTCTCAAAAATAAATAAACATTAAAAAAATTAAGAAAAAAGAAAAAGAAAAATATAGATTGAAGCAAGGCATTTGTCACCTAGCTTTAATACTGCCAACACTGAGGCTACTGCACCTAAGAGTTATTTAGTAATTATGACAACACCTAAATTTCTTTAATTTGGGGTGCCTGGGTGGCTCAGTCGGTTGAGCATCCGACTTCAGCTCAGGTTGTGATCTCACGGTCCATGAGTTTGAGCCCCACATTGGGCTCTGTGCTGACAGCTCAGAGCCTGGAGCCTGCTTCGGATTCTGTGTCTCCTTCTCTCTCTGCACCTCCCCTACTCACACTCTGTCTGCCTCTCTCTCAAAAATAAATAAACATTAAAAATTTTTTTTAAATAAATAAATCTCTTTATTGGCACAAACATACTACTTCTTTTTTTAAAAGTTTATTTATTTATTTATTTTGAAAGAGAAAGAACACAAGTGGGGAAGGGGCAGAGAAAGAAGGAGAGAGACAATCTCAAGCAGGCTCAATGCTGTCAGCACAGAGCCCAACGCAGAACTCCAACTCAGGAACAGTGAGATAATGACCTGAGCCCAAACCAAGAGTCAGATGCTTAACTGAATGAGCCACCCAGGTGCTCCAGACATACTGCTTCTTAATCTAAACAGCAGTCCTGTGGAGCAGGCCCTCCAGAGAAACAAGTTGTAGAAAGGGAAGAAAGAAGTGCTTATACTTTGTGTATCCATCTTTCCTCTATAGAATTCCTTCCTAAAGCCTCATGATCACCTTGCTTATTAAACCTTATACATTCCTTGGCTACCATGGTTTCTTCACTTCTGTTTTCCTTCCAAGACTGATCCTGGAGGGCAAGAAAAGGTGGTGAATAGCACCTGTGAGGACAGGGCTCCCAATTTCAACAGCAATATTACTGTGGAACCAGGATTCCTCTGGCTAGTCTCTTGCTCATTTCCTCACCCACCAGCCTCTAGGACCTGACCTCTCTCAGTTTACAGATAACTTTCTTCTTGCTAATTCAGTGACTTTCCCTCACCTCCCATTCTTACCTTTTCTGCTCTTATAACACTCTTACCCACCCACTACTTTAAACGTCCCCTTCTCACAGCTCCCAGAATATTATACCAGTCCTACTTGGATTTCCCTGCTGTTTGTTTCCTTTGCTGGTTGCTCTTCCCTCCTATGAAAGTACCCATAAAGCTCTATCCCATCTGCCTTCGCTGCTTATTGTTTTCTCTTCTTGCAATGTCCCCCTGCCCCAATACTTTCTCTGAATTCTTTTCTCAACACAGCCTATATACCCTTCAAAATAATAGACAACAGCAATGTGGCAGCAGAGACTATAGGGTGAAAAGAGGCAAGACAGGACTGTGAGACACACTGTCATCTAAAAGGCAGCTGAAGTGGATTTTGTAAGAAGGCTTAGCATCAAAGTAATCAAAAGAGGAGAAAATTTCAAGAAAAAAATGGAGTCAACTACTATAGAGGAATCAAGTAAAATAAGGTCGAAGGAGATTGGACTATCCCAGCAAATAAGGGCTCTGTTAATCCTACTCCTCTCTCCTCAAAAGAGACTGCTGCATCAAAATGAGTGAAGTTGAGCTGAGAGAAGTACTATACACAGGATGTTCTTTTCTTCAGCATTTCTGAAAATGATGAGCATGTGTGCAGACCAAACAAAGAAGCCTGTGATATAAAATTACTTTATTGATAATATATGCACAGAGATATAAATGAATTCAGAAATATTATCTGTTTTAATATTTTTATAAGCAAGTTCCTCAATAGAGTGATGAAGTCCTGTGTTTTTTGAAACCCAACAGGACTAAAGACTCCTATTCACTTTGTTTGTTTGTTTGTTTGTTTGTTTGTTTGTTTCAACTGAGGTGAAATTAACATAACATAAAATTAATCATTTTAAAGTGAGTAATTCACTGGCATTTACATGTGGTGTCACCATCACTTCTGTCTAGTTTCAAAATATTTCATTAAGCAATTCCTTCCCTTTTCCCTTTCCCCAAGCTCCTGGTGACCCCCAATTTTTATTGTCTCTATGGATTTACCTAGTCTGGAATTTCATATCAATGAAACCATGCAGTATATGGCTTTTTCTATATGGCTTCCACTGAGCATGATGTTTTTGAGGATACTAGCTTTTTTTTTATTATTAAGCTTATTTATTTATTTTGAGAGAGAGAGAAAGAACCAGCGGGGGAGGGGAAAAGGGAGGGGGACTGAGGATCCGAAGCAGGCTCTGTGCTGACAGCAGAGAGCCCAATGTGGGGCTCAAATTCACAAACTGTGAGATGATGACCTGAGTGGAAGTCAGTCTTCCGAGTGAGCCTCCAGGTGCCCAGACGATACTAGCTTTTTAAACTAGGAGGTAGCAGCTAGAAAGTCACAAATTCTCCAGGTGTTTCACTGTGGCAGAATTTAACCTTGGGACCTTTCCCCAGATCTCTACAATAGTTTGTGAGACCACAGCCCAGTCTTTCCTCATTCAGTTCACTCATTTTTTGAGAACCTGCTTTCTCCCAGGCACTGTTGTAGGTTCTGGGGCTCTAGTGGAGACAAGACAGAGCCCCTGCCCTCATGGGGTTTATATCTGGGAGGAAAACCCCTGATTCCTAATATTGGATCTCTTTTGTCTCTGGTCCCTGTTGAGAACTAAGACAATTTTTGCTATTGTAAAACGTACTTTAAAACAACATCTAATGGATTTTTCATTTTCTACTATTTCAGAAATGTCTGTATAGTCAAGACTAGGAAATATGTCCATGTCAGTACTCATTTTAGTGAGATTTGTGAGATGACTTTGGGTTTTACTTGTCTGTTTTGAGTTTCTGATCAGCTTTGTTATTGAAAAAGAGCATTCGCTAGAACAGTTTTTGATCATTAGTGTGAGATAGACTTTCAAAGCATTTTCTGAGCTGAGACAAGTTACTTTAACATTATTGTCAATCTGATAGATAGTGAGCAGGATTTGATTGCTCTCATGTGTCAGTTGTGATAGGATTTCACAGACAATGGACCTGCCTTTAAAAAAAAAAGATTATTTTCAGGAAATAGAAAGTGCTTGAGTTATGTGCCTTGCAGAAGGCTGGGCAGGTGTCTTTTCTCATCTGGTTATTCCTGAGGGCTAAGCCCAGCCAGGACATGGAAAGACAAACCCACACCCCATTTACAGTGCAATGGGAGTAAGTAAGGGGTCTAACTGATGTTTATTTCCTTAAACTCCATGCATGTGGTTGTACAAAAAGATTAGCCAACCACCAATCTTCATGCAAACATGGTTACAGTTATTTAATGGTTAGTCACACTCTCTTCCCCCTTTTCAGCATGGAGAATCTATGCCAAGAGCTACCAGTCATTGGCACCTACTGTGTACCAGCCTCCCACCCCCTCCATAGGACTTTACATGCATTTTCTCATTTGAAGCTCCCAACACCCCCTAAGGTAGACTCAACGTACTATAGTTTTCTTGGATATACAAATTATTTTAGTTGAACTAAATAACTACATAACTGTCAAAGAACCTGCCCAGGATCACAGAGCTAACATGTAAGGTGGGATTGGGGGGCATCCAGGATTCACACTCAAATCTATTTGAGATTCTGCCCTAAATCCCAAAATGATTGATAAACAGTGAAAATTTTTGCTTTTCATTCTATTTCTTTTTTCATCTATATTTTTTCATTCCAACCTTGAATCTATTCTTTGCCCAAAAAGAGGCAGAGTACTACAAACCCTGAGTTCTCTTAAAAGCTGTCTTTGCATTTTCTGAGGACTAGTGGTTTGTTATGGGTGTTGGTGTTTTTGTTTTGTTTTGTTTTGCTTTGTTTTTTGAGAAAATATCTACTCAAGTCAAATTTAGGGAAATAGTTATGCATCTAATGTTCAGATACTTTGGTTTTAGATTTGGAGGGGGATACGAGGGGAAATATTTGCATCAAAAAAAGCACAGTGAATATATGAAAGTTGAATTTTTTTAACTTGTTTAATTCGATTCCCCTACCCTGATCTATGTATATTATTTCTCCCTCCTGTCCATCACCTCAAACTTCCATGTGGTCTCCTGGGGTAGACCAGGGGTAGACATGCAGATCTTTATTTGATTACAATTAACAATGTTTATGTTATCATTTTTATTTATTTGTGTGTTTCTGTTGTATTTCACTTTTCTATAGATAAAACTCTCTTCCCAGGACTTTGCAAGTGGTGTTGCTTTAATAATCTCCTGGATCTAGAATAAATGGGGGGAACACAAATTGCAAGACCTCCTAATGGTGTAGAGTGCCAGAAGTTCGACTGGAACATCCAGTTCATCCTGATCTTTCTGACATTCTTTAATTTTTCAAAAGATGCAACCTTTTAAAGGAAATTAAAGGAGTCTAGAAGTAGCTGTATTGTATCTCTGTTGGCTTGTTTTATAGAACGTCAGATTCCTTTGTCCCCATTCTTTAGCCAGTATGTGTTTCTCATCTCTTACAAAAACCCACAATGTAACCTAAAATTTTTAGAAAATCCTAGAAATGTGATCCTGGAAGACCTAATTCAATTGAAGCCATACAAATGCAGAAGGAAATGAGTTTGGATAGATATTACTTACTAGAATTGGAATCTTCATTCTCTCACCAACATCATCATCTCTTCTCCAGCCCCTTTCACTTTCTCTGTATATATTGTGTTGAAATAAACCACCTGTTTCCAAGAATAAAACAAAGAAAAAAAGAGCACCAATTAATTCCATTTGTTTCTTGAGCAGATCTTGAAGGGCTGTGTGTGTGTGTGTGCCCACAGCTATTTATATAGAGCTTTAGGTTTAGGCCAAATTCTATACCAGTGAGGCAAAGTTTATGAATGATGGACCCTTGCACAAATTAATTTAATTCTGAATTATCCCTGAATTGCAGACTTTCTATTGGAACCTCATGTACTACTCACCATCCTTTTGGTTTCAGTCAAATATTCTTACATTTTGTCTGAATTCATTTTTGATTTATCACTGTATCAAAGACAGGAACATTTGTGTCTTTAAAAAAAGTACCTGACAGAACCTCTAGAAAACAACAACAAAATACAGTTAATTAGCTTGAGCATTATTGGCCGTTGAGCTATCATCAAAGAGAGCATTCGACCAAATAATTTTCCTGCCAGTTACATCGCTCTAACATGCATCATTTTTTTCACAGATACTTTTTAGTTATATAAATATTCCAATGCCCATCCTCTCAGAAACTTTACACACTCTCTTGCCCCCAGGGGATGTTTTATGTTTGACATTAAGTCTTGAGGAAATGGAGATTTTATTGAAAATATTGACAGAATTTAATCCACAACAGAAGGGAGTGAATGAGGGCAGAACAAATAGCACTTCCTTAATATGTAAACTTTAAAGTCTAAAGTGAATGATTTTTCTAAAGTATCTTGTCAGATATTCCCAGGAATTGACATATAAAAAATGTCAGCAGTTACAATAAATTTAAGAGATGTAGAGGAAGAGAGAGTTAAGGAGGCGAAAGGACAGCATTACATCCAAAAGTGTAATCTTTTCTGATGGAAATTTCCCACTCCAACTATTTTATTGAGCAAAGGATTTGCTCTTTTAGGTGCTGCTGTAAGTTTTGAGGCTTACATTTGTAAAGTCACAGAGGCAGCATTTGGTCAGAGAACAACTGTGTCACGGAATACAAGTCCAAGTTATAGGCATCACGTGGGCTGGGCTTCTGACACACACCCAGATGGCACAACTCCTGCATCTAGAGTGAGCCCCCAGGTTTGGGACTCCCAGGGAAAATCTGTGCTGCTAAATGTTTAAGTCGACCAGAGAGCTACAAAGGGAGCTTCTTTGAAAGACTAGTTCAATTATTTATTAGCACTCTCAGAGTACAGTGTCAGGCAAGATAGTATTTGAAATTAATATACTATTTGATTAGACTGATTGATTGTTTCTACAGCTGAAGATGTTAACATTCATTAGCCATACTAACCGGTCATTAGTACTTCCTTTATCGGCAAGCAAAGAATAAACAGAAATTCTAATAAAAATTCATCACAGTGAATGTACTCCATACCTAAGTGAGTATGATGACTGCCAGTGTTCTAGATTAACTGCTCTAACATTGGCAGCAAGAAAGATTTCTGTTATAAAATTTAAAAATATCCTTTAATTAATGTTTACTTTGTAACTGGACTCTTTTAAACTTAAGTAGGCTAGACAGATAATCTCTTACATATCCAGTATAATAAAGTGCTAATGGGTATTTTACACTTAATGAGACTGTGTGGTATCCTTTAAGTACTAGTTTCAGGAAGGATTGAGGGCTTCTTAGGAAAGTTTTGTGAGTGGGCTGCTGGTGAAGCCTTTTCCCCACTACTGAGGAAAAAAGCATCATTGCTTGTTTTTCAACCAGACTGTTAAAATAATTCTGAATTGTAATGCAAATATGCTGACCTATTATACTGTGTGACATCTCTCTCTACCTACCATATCATGAATCCCTTATGGTTTTTAGGACAAACTGAAAGGAATAATGAGAAGGAGAGAAGAAGGTGGGCAAGAAGAACCCATTATGAATGGACTGAACCCACTCTAGAGCAATGCTACATGTATTCAGAATTATAGCTACCTTATATCAATGGCCTCCTCAAGCTCTTTGAAAGCATTAGCTTGTTAGTATTCAGAATCCTCTCAAAATATAGATAGTCCTAACCCCCCTTAACAAGTGATATAAAGGGATTGGTGCTCTGAAAGGCTAAGAAACTTGCCCAAGGCCACGCAGCTGGTAGGCAGCAAAGTCAGCATTTCACCCATTCTGCATAGTTTCAGAGCCATGGTCATCTGCCTGACTACCCTGCATAAACATAAGCCAAGCTGAAAATTCTATTTGAGTTTCTGTGTACAGGTGAGCCTGTCAGGGCCTGCACACTCATATCACCTCTCTTGGCTCTAGCATGAATCCAGACAGTTGGGCAGCAAGTGAGGATGGTGAAGGATTTTGGACAGATCCAGGAACTCATTCAAACCACTGTGTCCCACTATGTGTCAAGCTCTACTTAAACCAAGTTAAAACCAGGAAGTCCAAGGAAAGATCAAGGATCTCAACTGTGCTGGCAGAGTGCAGCACAAGAGAATCTGGGCTAAATCAAACTTGAGAGCCAGAAAAGTCTTCAGATAGTTGTTATTCTAGGGCTAGAGGCGGGCCCTAGGGGCCTGTAATAAATAGGGGCAGGACTGACAATAGTGAGACAAGTTAACAAGATCAAAGTAGAATCTCTGTCATAGAAAGAGACTGGGGAAGAGAGAGACTGAGAGAACTGGGGCCCGAGACTTAGGGTCCAGAAAGATATAGGTGAGGAAACCAGTCAGGTGTTGCTTGTCTTGGGTCTATTTGGGAGCAGGGCCAAATTCTCAAGAGGCAGAAAGCCCTGAAAGGGATGGCAGAAGAAAGGATAGACAAGGAAGGGTCTCTGACCATGAATCGTTCTACAGGTGGCCGTAAGTGTATCCCATTTCCCCAAAGCAAAGGCCGCTTCAAACGGAAAACCAAGAATTAGATGCATGAGGGGGTTTGCCATTTGTAGGTGTAGATAGTATTCCACTGTGAACTGCCAAATGAAGAGCATCAGAGTGAATGTGCCTTAAAGATGTCGTAGGCTGTCTTGAATTTACCTGAAAGTTTTATCTTCTCCCAATCCTAGGTTAAGAATGTAGAAGAATCAATAGGAAATGGTTAATTCCAAAACTTACAACTGGACTGTAATAATCTTACACTTTAATCAATGTGATTGCCTTCAGTGACAAATTGCTATTGGTAGAAAAACCTATTTCAATAATTTTGGATGTTATTCCAGAGAAGAAAAGAGCTGATAATTATGTTCTCTTTCAAATCCATGCTTGGGGAAAATTTCTTTCCTGACTCTTCCAAGAGATTTTGAATGGATAAAGTGTTCATACATGTGTTCCCTAATTCTTCTTTTTTTCCCCCTTTCTCCTACACAGGAGACTTTGAATGTGATTGATCCTGGCTTGATGGACCTAAATGGGACAAGTGAGGATGCCCTGGAATGGGATGAAACTGACATAAGTAACAAGTTAATTAGTTTGAATGAAGAGTCAAATGACCTTGATCAAGAACCCCAATCTCTCATGCCTTCCTTAAAGCTTGAAGAGATAGGTGGTGAGGACCCTGATTATGAAGAAGAGGCAGGTGACCATGGGGGGTCTCAGTATGCCTCAAGTGTCACTGTCCCCTCTAGTCCACACATTTACCAAGTGTACAGCCTTCACAATGTTGAACTCTATGAAGACAGCAGCATGCCGTTCTTGAAAAACAACCCGAAGTTCACCATGACACAGCCTAGTGTTTTAACTAAGAGTCTCAGTAAAGACTCTTCATTTTCATCTACCAAGTCTTTGCCAGACCTTCTAGGAGGTTCCAGTTTGGTGAAGCCCTGCCCGTGCCATGGAGGAGACATGAGCCAGAATTCAGGCAGTGAGAGTGGAATCGTCAGCGAGGGAGACACTGAAACCACTACCAACTCTGAAATGTGCTTGCTCAATATGGTGGATGGGTCCCCAAGTAACCCTGAAACTGAACATCTGGACCCACAAATGGGAGATGCAGTTAACGTGTTAAAGCAAAAATTTAAAGATGAGGAGGAACGTATTAAGCTTCCAGATAGCTCTCAGCCATCCATTTCACCAGTGGGTTGTGTAAATGGAAAAGTTGGAGATTTAAACAGTGTTACCAAATATACCCCTGATTGTTTGGGAGAAGAATTACAAGGAAAACATGATGTGTTTACATTTTATGATTACTCGTACCTCCAAGGCTCAAAACTCAAATTGCCAATGATAATGAAACAGTCACAAAGTGAAAAAGCACATGTGGAGGATCCCCTGCTTCGTGGTTTTTATTTTGATAAAAAATCCTGCAAATCTAAACATCAGGCTACAGAGTTACAACCAGATGCACCTCCCCATGAAAAGATTTTGGCAAGTACATCCCATGAAATGGATCGAAACGCATATAAAAGTGGCGATGTGGAGAAGACATTCACTGGCATGCAGAATGCCAGACAGCTCTCCCTTTTATCACATAGTTCATCTATTGAGTCTCTTTCTCCAGGGGGTGATTTATTTGGATTGGGCATCCTTAAAAATGGCAGTGACAGCCTCCAGCGAAGCACTTCTTTAGAAAGTTGGTTGACATCCTATAAAAGCAATGAGGATCTTTTTAGCTGTCACAGCTCTGGGGACATAAGTGTGAGCAGTGGCTCAGTTGGTGAACTGAGTAAAAGGACATTAGATCTCCTGAATCGTTTAGAGAATATCCAGAGCCCTTCAGAGCAAAAGATAAAGCGAAGTGTTTCTGATATCACTCTCCAAAGTAGTTCCCAAAAGATGCCCTTTACTGGCCAGCTATCATTGGACATAGCATCCTCTATCAATGAAGACTCGCCAGCATCTCTTACAGAACTTAGCAGCAGTGATGAGCTCTCTCTTTGCTCAGAGGATATTGTATTACACAAGAACAAGGTCCCGGAATCAAATGCATCATTCAGGAAGCGCCTGACTCGTTCAGTGGCTGATGAAAGCGACGTCAATGTCAGCATGATCGTTAATGTCTCTTGCACCTCTGCTTGCACTGATGATGAAGATGACAGTGACCTCCTTTCCAGCTCTACCCTCACCTTGACAGAAGAAGAGCTATGCATCAAAGATGAAGATGATGATTCCAGTATTGCAACAGATGATGAAATTTATGAAGAATGCAACTTGATGTCAGGGCTGGACTATATAAAGAATGAACTACAGACATGGATTAGACCAAAGATTTCCTTGACAAAAGATAAAAGAAGGTGTAATATCAGTGATGAAATAAAGGGCAGTAAGGATGTAAGTAGTAGTGAGATGACCAATCCGTCTGATACCCTGAACATTGAGGCTCTACTAAACAGCTCCATAAAATGTCTCTCTGAAAATAATGGAAATGGTAAGAATTTATCCAACACCCATGAGATAGGGACAAAGGGTGAAAATAAGAAAAATGTTTTCAAAGTTAATAAAGATCCATATGTGGCTGACATGGAAAATGGCAATATTGAAGGCACTCCAGAAAGGCAGAAAGACAAACAGAATGGGATTTCAAAGGAATCAGATAATCTTGGTTCAACTGGGAAAAAGAATTCAGACAGTGAGCATTGTAAGTGTAAAGTATTTATGGATAGCTCAGATGATTCAAATATTGCTGGAAAAGAATCTGTTCCCCAAACCGTTAGACATCGTCCAAAGAAATGTCAAAACCACCACCATGTTGAAAACCCAACTACTGCTTCTATTCCCACTGAGAAGTCTTGCCCAGAACTGCCCTCAGAAACCAGCATTATCAATAGACAGGATTCTGAGGTACTGAAACCTTCACCTAATGATGTACCAAATATGGCTGGAAAATCTGCTCCCTGCTGCCTAGCACTTGAACAAAATGAAACAGAGGAGAATGTTTCTGTCAGCGACAACATTTCCTGTTGTGACTGTGAGCCAGATGTTTTCCATCAAAAAGATGCTGAAGATTGCTCAGTACATGACTTTGTTAAGGAAATCATTGACATGGCTTCAACGGCCCTAAAAAGTAAATCTCAACCTGAAAATGAGGCAGCTGCTCCTACCTCATTAACTCAAATCAAGGAGAAGGTGTTAGAACATTCTCACCGGCCCATCCAGCTGAGAAAAGGGGACTTTTACTCCTATTTATCTCTCTCATCTCATGACAGTGATTGTGGGGAGGTCACCAATTACGTAGAGGAGAAGAGCAACACTCCATTGCCGCTGGACATTAGCGATTCTGGCTTAGAAGACAAGGAGGACACGGAATGCTTCTTTGAGGCCTGTGTTGAAGATGACCCAGATGGAGTTGAGCCCTGCCTCCCCAATGCTCCTCCAAATGAACCTGTTTCCGTTGAAGCTGCCTTGCCACAACAAGCAGCATCTGGCTCTTCTAAGTTCAATGATATTTCTCTCGTGGCCGATGAGGAAGACATGGTGGCTCTTTCAGGTTCTCCCCATCAGAAAGAATCTGATGTTGGAAAGGAAGGGGGTGGTTTACCCCGAGCTACTGTCCATGGGAAAAGCTCAGAGTTAACTACTTCAAGGCTGGGCAGTGAAAAGGAAAGTTTGGAAAACACAGGTGAATCTGGAATGCCAGGAGAACATAATGCTGCTTCAGCCAAATCTAGAGTTCCAGGGCTCTCCTCAAAGGCAAAGCAGCCAAAAGACAAGGCTGCATTGCATCCCAACCCCAAAACTTTAACCTGTGAAGAAAACCTTCTAAATCTTCATGAAGAACAACATAAAAATATGCATAGGTAGAATGCAACCCTCTCCACGCATGAAAATCATCTCATTGAAAGGTATGTATAGTCCTCATTTTAATATATATTTTTAATATAGTTTAATGTACATATTTAGTGTATGAGTCAACAATGCCATGATAGGAGAGAGGAGACAGACTAGTCAAAATGACTGGTCATGCAGATACTGATCTGAATAAGACATTTAGGTGGAAGGCATATTCCCAACAATGCAAGTAACTGTGAAGCAAAAGGGAGAGAAACAGTCACAATTGACATTTTTAGTGACATTATCTTTATGACATCATTCTGGCAAGAAGAATACAAAATTTGAGGAAGTAGCCAGATAATTTAGGACCTTCCATGGAGGGAGGAAAAAAGGTTCTCCCAATTACAATTATAGCCTCTGATCAAAATGCATGCACAGTGACAATGCTTCCCACTTCAGTTTCCTGCACGCAGAGATGCCCACACCCTTCAGTGCCTGGAAATGAACAATGATTAGGTTAAAGGCTGCATCTCCTGATCTGGGCCTTCCTTTTATGCTTCTGTCTAATGTAACTATCATCACATTTGCTTCCCCAGTGGAAGGCTGTGCTGTCACAGCTCCTGATCATGGCCGAGTCTGAGGATTCAAACAGGAGGGGAAAGTTGATGTTAAAGAAGAAGCTTTTATTTATCCACACACAGACCGAGAACAGGCCCAGAAAGCAAATGCAGAGAGAATACATGACAAGTTAATGGCGTTTTGATAAAAACAGAATTTTTGAATTTTGCCTCAAGGTGACAGGCTGATTTCCATCAAAATTTTTAAGAAAGTCATTCCACTCTTCGTATTTAATAAGACAGCTATTGATTGATTATTCTGAGATGATGATATAGCTCTGAAAGTGACACAAAAATTCTGTTATTTTCCATCTCTAAACCCCAGTGATGAATATACTTTCTCAATCAAGTCTAAAGAAGAAAATTTGAGCTTTTGAATGTTGAGAGTTGTATTTCACCAAAGTATGAGGTGCCGAATGGTGTCTCCAGCCCCCACTCCAAGAAGCTTAATGCTGTAACCTAAACTCGTGCTATAGGAAATGAATTACAGAAGCAATCTACCCTAATTTGTTAACTTATTCAAATAACAGTTATTATACTTAACTATGCTAAAGATTATCTTTTTTGTGGCAGATTGTTTATTTTTTGATGAGCCTAATTACTGATTTTCTAAAAGTAATTTACATTTATTACAAATACATCTTTTAAAATGTGACAGATAAATGTTGTTCCCATAATGTATTATGAAAAAAGTTACTATTTAAAAACACATTATTTAATTTGAAAGATGAATGGCAAACATCATTATTTTTTTTTCCTGCAACACCTGTGCCCTAAGCTCATTAAAATGTGTGATTCCATGTAGAGCTGCTAGAAATGGGGAGGGGGGAATCTATATCATATATATACCCTAAAAATAAACTCAGTATGCAAAACTGAAGGAAGACATCCTACTTACTCATGTAGCTCAACTAATTTTCTGTGTTTCAGACTCAATTTACAATTGGCTGCAAGTGGGAACAAAAGCATGAGAGAGAGAAATGTATTTTCTGTGAAACATGTCCACCCTATAATCACATCCTCCATCAGTATGCAGTAAAACTGACCATTAAGGGAGAGTAACTGCAATTCCATAAGCTGCTTCTAAACAAGTTCTATTAGTACCGATTGTACTGCTGGCTCTGCCAACTTCGGCAGAGGCTGGCGGAGCCTGGCTGATTTCTGCCTTCTGAAAGGGGATAAAAGGCTTGAAAGTAACACCACTCTGAGCATATCATGTGACCATGACTCTCAAGTCACCAGTCATGCTGAGATCCGGAGCTCCAGAAGCTCTGGCACTGGAGAAGCCTCCGGGTCACATTCTTCCCTTTTAGGCACTCTGGGAATTTCTTCTGTCCCTTACATAGATAGAGAATTGACATGTAAATGACAAGCAGCTCCATCTTTAGACCCGGGGAAGTGAAAGTGCTGTTGGATCTGTGCATCCCTCACCTTTTACCGACACCACAGTGTAAACCTATCAGCTAGCCCGCCTGCCAGCCAGCAATATTTTCTTGAGCACCCCCCTGCCCCGCCCCCGAGATGTGGTTCCTGGCCCTATCTCAGGCAATGGGGAAGCAGCCAGATTTTACTTCTGCAGAACTCACATCGCCCCCAAGTGACTTATTATCACCCGAGGGCCATTTAAATAGCCATGTTTACTGCCCTATTCATTTTTCTCAGTATCATGCAGACAAAATACCCAAATGCCCAGATTTTTCACCAGTCATTAGCCTTGGGTACCTGGGTACAAACATTTACATTTTGTTAAAATACTACTAACCAGGATGAGTTATTTAATCTCAAAACATTGACATGCCCTTGGTGTTATCAGAATACATAGTAAAATTATTTGGTAAATATGAGACTTCATGTCTCTAAAAGCTTAACTGTTCTCATTGTTCTTCCTACAAGGTTCAAAGGAGCAAAAAGTGGTCTACTTTTTAAAGTCACTTCAAAACCATCAGTCAGGGTGCTCTATCAGGGTAATAAAATACACCATATTCAATTTGCTGGGCTATTGTTTTTTTTTTTTAAGAAATAAGTTCTCAGGTGATGAAATTATGATGTCATCTGGAGGAACTTCAACTTAGAATAGCAGATACAGTCTGCACTGGTAACAAATATTTTTTTCAAAAATTTTTGAGAAGGTTTTTCAATTACTGCTCTAATTAAAAACCCACTGAAACCGTTGGAATTTTAAACATGATCTAACACAGGATGCATTTCCTCTGATTTCTAGGCACACTGCTGTGCTTTTCACTATTTTCATTTATGTGTCATTTTTCTACAAAAATAGAGAGGTCAGTTCTAGCAAATCACATCAAAGGAAAGGTAACTGGGTAGATCCAGATATTTCTGCCTAATTTGGAGGAAGCACATAATGTATGTCTAGAGTGCCTCCTAGGACCTGCCTAAGAGATGTACTTTGCACTAATCTTTCTGCTGTATTCTGACAGTTATTTCTTCATAATCCTCATCATAAGCCTCTGATCTTTGGTGAATTATTTAACCGTAAACTTCAGGCTGGATAAATCCTGTGGTATAAAAATTTAACTCATCACATGCAGCCAATGTGTCCTTTCTTTTTCCCTTTTGGTTTACTCTGTTTTTCAGTTTTGTTTGTGTGTTTGTGTGTGTATATGTGTATGTGTTGGAGGGGTTGTGTTTACTTAGGACTCATATATTTCCTTCAGATCTTTTTAGCTCCATTGCTTTTCCTATCTTATTGGTCTGCAAATTTGATTGTTGGTAGTTCAAAGATTTTAGATTTTCAGCAATCACTTATAATTACGCATGCTTGAGCATACACATACCTAGTAAAATTGCTGCTACTCAGTTTTTACAAACTGAGAAAACTTGAACACCACACATTCCTCTCATATACAATATAAGTTCTTATTCTGTTAGTTTGATTGACACTAAGTATTTAATATGATCTGAAGCTGGCCAAGCAGGTTTAAGAAACTACTCTTGGTGATAGTTTATTAATTTTTCACTAAAGAATACAAGTATAATCTTATCAAAGTTACCTTCAAAATCACTTTAATAAATCAAGGTTCTGGTGGATGTGAAATGTTTTTTAATTATTCAGCACTTCTGGGGGCGCTAGGGTGGCTCAGTCGGTTAAGCATCCAACTTCAGCTCAGGTCATGATCTCACAGTTCGTGGGTTTGAGCCCTGCATCAGGCTCTGTGCTGACAGCTGAGAGCCTGGAGCCTGATTCGAATTCTGTGTCTCCCTCTGTCTCTGTCCTTCCCCTGCTCATGGTCTGTCTCTGACTGAAAAATAAATTAAAAAAAAATTTTTAAATATAAAATTTAAAAATTAAAAAAAATTATCCAGCCCTTCTGAGTAACTAGCCCTACCATGCTAAATAATGAAGATTTTATTTGGCATCACCTATCACACACGAGCACACACACACACACACACACACCCCAGATCTGTGCTTCAATCAATTTTGCCTGTCCCTCTCCAAGTGAGCCAAGTTGAAAGAATTGATTATCCATAGAGAATTTAAATACCAGCATTTAGTAAGGCCAGCTTTGCCTCACCTAAGGAGTCCTTACTCAATGTCCAGATTTCCAATGAGTCATGTCCTCAGCATGTGAACAATGCACCATGATCTTTCTTGAGTTACTGAAGCATTTTACTGTACCAAATTTTGTCCCATCTGTTCCTGTCTATCTATCTCTCCATGTTCTTGAGAACCTGCCTTTTCTCCCCAGCTTCCTGTGGCTTCAGCCCAAACCACATTTGCTAGTTTTTCTGGCTTTTAAACGGGTTACAAGATTATACAGAGAGAGAAAGATGGAGAATGATAATATTTAGTTCTAGAAAGATAGTAAAGCAAACTGACATCAGACATCAGAACTCCTTTTAAACCCAGACAAGCAAAAGCCTGCTTTGTTTGAGAGCTGGTCAGCAGACTTAAAGAAACTAAATCTTGTACTGCCTGTACCTGGAATTCAGTTGTTCCTCACATCCGACTTGTTGCTTTCAGCCAATTAGAAATAGGCAGAACTGACTGAGTTTGGAACGAATTTGTATCTGAGCTATCAAGATGTACAGATATAATTGAGTCATTCTTATTTGCACAGTGCATCTGTACCTTAAATGAAATGCATTCATATTTGACCTAGAAGCCCAAGTTATCTGCTTTTACAGACAAGGGGCTGAAACATTTGGGAGTATAACGATGCTATGAATATTCTACCACTATGTAATAGCCGAATTGTTCAGTTTTGCTGTCACACATACAGTCGCTGAAGTAAAGGTTAAACCACCTGAGGGCCCAGGTTCCCAGTCGGTGAATCACTGTTGATATTTTGCTGCCTCACTTGGCACCAGCAGCCTCACATTTTCATAGTGATTTGAAGCTATCTTGAGTGTTTGAAACCAAGTTCACAAGCAGAGGAGCAGATTATATCCAGGGAAAAGGTCAAACTTGATGACTTTTCTTGTTTTATTCAAAACCATGTCACTTTAAAAAAAATCAATGTGTTTTTCAATGGATTCTGAAACACTGTTGTCAGTAATACGAATCTTGGGCTATTAAAATTACTATGTTTTATGTATCTTCTTATTTCAGAATATCAGCAGGTAGTTCCAAAATGGCAGCATTCCTCAAAGGGCTGGTTTTGCAAATGAAACAGACACTTCTGATACCTTTTCTTGTCACTTTCTTGTTTCTTGTAGATAAGCCTGGCTGTAACTCGGGGGTGGCCTCGTAGTCCCACCCTGGGCTGGTCTGTGGTTCCATCACGTCACTGCCATTTGTTACATTGACCTCTCCCAAGATGAAACTTCCCTCCGAATGCGATTTGTCCACATGAGCCTTGTGATCTGGATTGTGCACTGGTTTTCTTTAGGTGATTGTCTTTGAAGTTCGGCAAAGCTGCTTGTTCTCCCATGGATTCCTCTCCCAAGCTACCTCTACCAACCCCGCCTCTCCAGCGAGACTTTTCTGTTTGCCTCCTCCCTCCCCATCTACTCTTTAAAGTTCTGCGGTCCACCAAATTGATGGTCCATTAAATTCACCTGTCTGGAATGACCCCCTCCCCCCCTCCCTGCCGGTACTTGACCAATTTCATGTTTCGATCTGGATTTTTTTAAATGGTATGATGCCTATGTTTATTGAAAGAGATTTACCTAAAAGGCCAACATTTGATTTGATTGCAGCATACAGAAGAAACACTGGTCCTTCTTTCAAAATTAAGCAACTTATAAAAGCGCAGTTTTATTTATTTCATTTTAAAAATAATTATCTATGCAGCACTTCAAGAAACAACTATATGGTGTTGTATATTATAAACTGGTGACATTCTACTATTAAATTATGTACAACATTTTCGTTTTTTATGCTTCTTGAGGTGGTAATGAGAAAAAAGTTTTTTAAAAAAGTGTGCCTTGCTGTATTTCTTATACCATTTATTAAAAAGCTGCTTTCACGGTAAAATTATGTTGGTTTGAAAGGAGGAAATAGCAAGGTTAAGATGTGTGAATAATTTCTGTATATATGTATAACCAAGTACAAACATTGATGTATAATGACAGTATAAAATGCTTTCATGTTTATGATGTCTAGTGATGTGGAAAATATAAGCCTTAAACCATTAGATTGCATGGTAATTAAAATTGGCATAATAAACATAGTTCATTGGGGGAAAAGGAAAATCAGTGATCTCTTCTACCTGTGTTCTTTACCAAATTATTACATCTGGTTCTGGAAAAACTAGAATATGTAGTAGCTTCCAAAATATCCATATCGCATAAGAGGCTTAAAATTAAACTACATGTGAAGCCTTTACAATTTTCAAAATCTTTCTGATCACTGCACAGATCTTGGAACACAAATGATTAAATGCCAGGTCCCCTAAACCAAGAAAAACTTATCTTAGATTTTTTTATTTCTACTTATCATTAATGGTTTAATATTGGATTTCAGAACCTAGTATGTCTCATATTTATTCTATGTAATTCTTTTGAATGGGTTTGATAGAAAGATGGTAGAAAAGTCTAGAAAATTTGACTATTTTGATTTAGAATATAGATTTCAGGTGTATTTATTTTGTGCAAAAAGAAATCAGCTGAAAAATATTCCATTTGGTCTTTACTGCTCTTGTTAAATGCAGTTTTTAATTTATATCCTAACACCTACTAAAGTGCCTGATACACAGTAGGTATTCAGTAAACATTTACTGAATTGAAGTATTGAATTAGGCAATATGTATGACATGTACCTTTTCATTTTGAGAGACCTACACTATAACATATAAACAACTAGAAAAATGTGTAATGCAATCATTCACTCAACCGATAGTTAATTAACACCTTTTATCTGCAAGGACTATTGTAGATGTGAGGAATGCAACGATGAACAAAGGTCCTGCCCTTCGGAGGTTTACCTACACTGTGGACAGAGTGAACACCCAAATGAGATGCAGTGGTTGTCCTGCAGGCAAGGATCAGAGCAAAGTGGTAAAAGAGGCACAAACAAGTAGCAAAGAGGGACAAGAGGGAAGAAAGGGGCTAGAAGGGAACCGAAAGTTAGACCATAGAAAAGGAGTGAAGTTTTCTTGCAGAGGTGGTGAGAAAACAGGTAGCCTGGGAGACCTAATGAGGGGTCTTTTAAAAAGTTAAGTTGGAGCTTTTGTATGTAATACGGTAGGTAGTAAGACTTTGTGGAGTCTTTCTTTTGCACCTGATTTTATTTATCATTAGAACATTAGTACAACACCAAGAACATTTTTAAAATACTAGTCTATGATTTTCCCATTTTAATAACAATTTGAATTGTTATGTCCCTTCTAATCTTTTCCATACGTATTTCTAAATTGATTAATCATTCTAGGCTTTTGCATAGGTAGTAATTATTCAAAAGAAGTTTTAGGCAGACATCTAGTAGCGGTGGGCAAGATGATGACAGGGGAAAGAGATTAGAGATAAACGTCTCATTAGGAGGCAGCTGTAGAAAACAAGGGAGGCTTGAAGTAACAGAGTAGGCAGGGATAGTGACCGGAAATGCAGAGAAAGAAGAAATCCTAGAGTCTTGAACTACCTAAGAGCATTCGGGATCCCTGTTGAGGTATTGAACTATTTTATATATTGAGACAACCTAAATTTTCCTTGGGTGATGCCAAGGGCCACATCTATTGGTAAAACCTTCAAAGAACAAACTGACCATTATGTTCTATTTACCTGTTATATATGCTCGTTTAAGACCATGAGGTATTAACAATATTCGTTTACTAATTATCTACTTAATTTTAACACTGAATTTGTAAGATGACTTTTACTGAACAGTACTTTTTCTGGTTGGAAGAGACGGAATCACCTCAACCTCTTGCTGTGTGTAGGCACGACTTCCCCAGTTATCCTTGAAAATGGTCACACCAAATCTGCCACACCTTCCAGTGACAGTGGTCCATGATTTGTTAAGGCAAGCTGTCCCATGATTGGGAGTGTCTCTTTGTTGGAAAGTTCTTTCTTAGGTGGCTAAAAGCTGCATAGGGCACCTTTCCCCCTGCCTTTCATTATTGCTCACGATTCTAGCTCAACCCTGAGGAGCCGCTCAGAGTGTTTGTACCCCTTCTTTCTCATGGCAACCTTGAAGATAACTGAGGTCAGTTACTCGTCTTCTCCCAGCTGCTAATGATTTCTGTTCTTCATTCCCTCAACTGCCCTTCATATGCCATGATTTTCAGATCCATTTCAACCTGAATGAATGTTAGCAGACAGAATCCTTGAAACTGAGGAACTGTCATCATCATACATGTAGAAAAATATCTGAACATTTAAGTGGTTTTCTCTAAAAGTATATTCAAGATATATGTTTATTCTATTATTGTAAATTTCAATAAATAAATAAATAAATAATCCATTACATCCTTTAGTGGACCAGTCTAGTGCCGGAGTCCTCTTGAATCTTTTCCTTACATCAAATCCAGACCTAATCTGTTTCCATATTAAGCAGGGTCCTCCACCCCCCATTTATTTATTCATTTATTCAGTCATTCAACAAACATTCATTGAGTGGCTACTTGTGTGAGGCACTGTGTTTGGCATTAGAGATACAAAGGCAACTAAAACATGGTCTCTGCCTACAAAGGGTTTATAGTTTTCCTTGTGAAAGTGCCTTTCATATCCTTGAATAGAATGATGTCTCCAAATTAAATGATGACCCATTTATTCTGTTTTCTATCTAGTTTCTCTACATTTTCGAAAACATAGTGAGCAAAAATAGTATGCAGAATTATCTGGATCTGACTACTAGAAGAAGTGAAATGTTCTTTTGTATTTGAAATTTTTAATTACAGAAAAAAAATTTCAGATTTCTGGTCACTGAATAAATATTCATCTTACACAACAACAGAACAATCTAAATTCAGGGCTTTTGCGAATCTGAGTTTAATTATTTTGCTGTGTTTGGTTCATCCAGTTTAGGTTTTACCCATGCTAAAATTCCTGGGAACAAATTAGATACAAATATCAAAACATACTGAAATAATCCAGCTATTTCTTACAAGTCGAATTATTTTAATTTCCAAATGAGTTTAGTATTTTTTAGAATTTTGATGAATGTATTTCAAATTTTCTAACTTGAACCAATTAAACTTACAACTGTGTTTTTATATACTTTTTTCAATTTTTATTTTGAATAATTTCAGACCTATTTAAAAGTTGAATGAACAGTACAATATTTGCATGCTCATCACTCAGATTCATGTATTGTTAACATCTTACCACCTTTGCTTTTTCTCTCTCTTTACACACATACATTTTTTTGTGTGATTGAACCATTTGAAATTAAATTGCAGATCCTAACACTTCATCTGTAAATGCTTCAACATAATCATCTAAGAACAAAAATATTATTCTACAAGTCCACAATACCATCATAACACCCAAGGAATGTAACATTGATATAGTAATATCTGATAATCTATATCAAATCTATATTCAGATTTCTCCAAATGCCCTAAAAATGTCCATTTATAGTTGTTTTTGTTTTAATCACAGATCCAAACAAAGCTCATGCATTGCTTTCATGTTTTCATGCCTTTTTCACTTTGAACAGTTTCCCTGTGCTTTTATTCTTTCCTTCTTTGGTCTTTCATAGCTGACATATCTGAAGAGTCCTGGCCACTTTAATAGAATGACCCACAATCTGGATGTGTCCAGTTGTTTCTTCATTATTGAACTCAGGGTAAACGTGTTTGTCAAGTATAGTATATTGTTCAGTACCTACTCTTTAATGAGGAATGAATGAGTCACTGACAGTTTTGATGTGTCTTGAAGTTCACAAATTACTCTTACAGCTCATGCTTTATTAGTTTAAGGTAGGGGTCAGAAAACTACAGGGTGGGCTAAATCTGGCATACTGCCTGTTATTGTTTGGCCTATGAGCTAAGAATGGTTTTTACTTTTTAAATTGTTGAAAAAAATCAGAAAAGTATTTCATGACATGTGAAAATTATTTGAAATTCAAATTTCGGTGTCCATGAATAAAGTTTTATTGGAACATAGCCACACACATTTGTTTACATATTGTCTATGGCTGCTTTTGCACTATAACTGCAGAGTTGAGTAGTTGTGACAGAGACCATATGGCATTCAAAGCCCAAAATATTTATGATTTGATCAATTACAGAAAAAGCTTTCCCATTTCTGGTCTACGGTATTCTAAATTCTGACACCATTTTCTTACAGGCAGATAGATTTCCAATTGCGAAATCAATGTAACATATTAGCACCTAGTTATTTTTTGCTTTTTAGATTTTGTTGAGGCCTCCATTTTAGTTTCATATTACCTTTAGTAACATAAAGTGTGCCTTGTTTCATAAATTTAAGATTGTTCCACAACCACAGTTGGTTTAAGGATTTAAATTTATTTCACTTATTATAGCCTGGTTTTGATTGATTTAGAGGGTTAGTCAATTACAGACTAAGTCATTAGTTCAGTCAGAACCAACAGGAAAATTGACATAACCTAAACTCACTTCAATTCACTGATAGACTGGAATCCTTTCTCTAAATGTTTTTCTAAAGCATTTTTTTTTTCTAAAGCATTTTAAAATCCAGGCCATTTCAGAATCAGTTTTTCAAACTTATTTTTCATCCCAAACAAAGGTAAAAACATAATCAGTGATTGTTTCAGATACACTTTCATTTCCCATGTACTGATCATTATTAACAATCTGAATTCGCCAACGAAGTAAGTATTCACCGCAGACCCACTGTGGCCATAGGTGGGCCTTCTTATTGAATAGAAGATGTCTGAAAGGTACAAGTTAATTTACCTTTGCGAGCCCTACCACCTCCCACTGCCACATGCTTTTGGAGGGGTCACTCAAGGAAGGCTTTTAACTACTTCCTCCTCCTTAAAAAGCAACCACATACATTTTATATAGCAATGGCCTCTAAATATGAGACTTGCCATGGACTTGCATTTACAGAGTAAAATAATGCAGTGATGTGTGCAAGTCAGGCCCACAGTAATATGGTTTCTTGTAGCAAAGGCATTTTGACCAATGCCTTCAGACCATCTGATCCTTTATTGATGGGCCCTTACCAATGCAGAAAATATTCAATGTTACTTGCACTTGTGTTTTGAAGTATAACAAGGCCTTGCATGAAGCAACTTGTATCATTCTCTTTTCTGTTGTAACACACAAAACTAGAAGATGTTCACATGTGTGAGACCCTTCCAGGCTTTTACCAAGCATTAATAAGCAATTTCCAGTAAGGAAAGACCCTCCGCCCATCTCTCACTCATAAAGGGGATCATAATACAGCTGAATGGAGTGACATTACTCTTTACATAACTTTGAAGCAAAGCTAATTCATACTTAAAAATTATTTTTAAATATTGATACCTTATTATTGGTTACAATTTCCTTATGACATCATGTTTAAGAATCACTGATACTGAGGCTTATACTCTCCTGGTTGAAAAGAAGTGCCTCAAAACCTGGGAAAGGACTTCCAAAGAACAAGAGAAACAACCCCCCTGTGCATGGATGGACAGCCCTGGATACTCCACAACAGTGAAAAACTCAAACTCTCTGGTGAGTATGTTCTTTAAAACAGTGAATTTAAGGGAAGCAAATGTAAAATGCAACAAAATTTGGCTCTAATTTACATTGGAAAAAAATGGCCAATGCTCATTAGTTAGCTCAGGTAACTTCACGTATGGTTAACTACAGAGGCATAAGATAGGGAACATTAAGATCTGCCAGAGTACACAAAACCTTTTGTGCGTCTACCACGTAAACTGCCCTGGTCGTCAACATTATAGACTGTGACGTTGCTCTTTCTCCCTTCTACATTTATTTTATGTGGGAAGTTTGGAATAAGATTACCATATGTATAATTTGGTGTTTTTTTCCACACCATCAAAACATATAATAATGGATTTTGTCAATTTAATAAAAATTAATAAATACATGATTTCATAAGTAACAATACTAAAATCATTAAAATATTTCTTTGTGCTTACACTTATCCTGCCATTAAAAACACATGCTAACTCCCTATAAACAAATGGGCCATTACAGGCATAAAACAAACATTATTCAGCAAAATTTATTCAAGGGCTAACATGACAGAAGGTATTAGGATCATAAAAACGCATAAGATCCTCTTTAAATCCCAATATTCCCTAACCACTGGTTTATAAAAAAATACTTTAAGGTTTATAGAATTAGTCTGGTTCTATTAGTTGATCAAGTTACTTACACTGTCAGCAATTCAAACCAAATAATTCCTTCTGTGTGTATTTGCTTGCTTGCAAATATGTTTCATTTATTTTAAAGTGTCTTTTTATATAGAAATCGAAGTTGCTGAAAATTTATCTTGTCATTAAAATGGTGTGAAAATCAAATCAGTCTTCATATAGGTTCTCTTATCCCTGATGATCTCAAATGACTAATGATGCTTACAACAAGGTTTTATAAAACGAAAGCTTCTTAACTTTTCAAGAAGCAGTTCTTTTTTTTTTTTTTAATGTTGATTTATTTTTGAGTCAGAGAAGGAGGGAGAGAGAGTGGCAGTGGGGGGGGGGGGGGGGGGGACAGAGGATCCGAAGCAGGCTCTGCACTGACAGCAGAGAACAGATGTGGGGCGCAAATTCACAAGCCATGAGATCATGACCTGAATGGACATCAAGGGTCTGATCCTTAGCCAACTGAGCCACCAAGGTGCCCCCAGGAAACAGTTCTTTTTTACATGAATACCCATTTTTCCTCTCTTCTAAATACTTTTATAAATGTTTTAAGTTCAGGGTGGTCCTGTTACCAATGATGTCTTTCCCTACACACTATATGTAAAAACATTTTTTAGAAAGTAAAATTACTAATTATTTAAAGGCAAAGAGACATTTTCCATAGGAATGAAATAATACTCAATAGGTATATTATTTTTCAAAAAGAAAACAGAATCTGATTTAGAATGATTGTAAATCAGAGTATTCTTACTTAGAACCTAAGGGTCTAATTATTTAAGTCATCTGTGGCTTAGTGACAACTCGAACATTTTCAAACAAATGTATTCTTTGATGATTCAGCATCACCATATTGATTACCAATTATTGTTTGGCATAGCAAATGATTAAGTTATGGGAAATCACTCTACGTCAATAAACATACTCTGGATATTATTTTTTAAATCAATCTAAATAATAATAAAATAACTCATTATCACCCAAGTGCTTCCTATGCACCAGGCACTATGCTAATCAGTGATAGCCATTTTACAATAAAGGAACTGTGGACTAAAAGAGGTTGGCTACTTATTATTTGCCTCCTTTTCATTAAAGAAGAGTATGGAGGGAAAAAGGCTGTTTTAGAAATTTTCCATCTGGATAAATAAGGAGTTATTTTACAGAGTTCACTTACCATTCATACACACGTTGCTAAATTTCCTGTCTGTATTACTTATTGAACATAAAATTCATGCCAAGCCTAAAGAAAAGATTTTCACTTAAAAAATTTTTTATGAAAATTCTATAGGAAGAAATGATAGCTAAATTAGCACTTGAAAAAGGCCAAAGAAAATTATATATTGTGTATAATTATGCCTCATTATGACCTCTGCACATTTTCCAGAAAAGTTAGGCATTAAAACACACACACAACAGGAACACCTTAAAGGTCAGAGCCTGATGAAAGAAAAGCGCAATAGTTAATCATGAAGGATGAGATTAATGTTCTAGCAGGAACACACATTTTTATCATTACATTTTGCTTGATAAATACTTTAAAATGTGTAATTTCCCTTCTATGTATTTTTTCATATCTGAAAGTGGTATTGAAGAGAGAGTTCTATAAAATATAATTTAAAATTTAATTTAATGAAATGAAAATTGGGCTTTGTCATGATTCCTAGCATTCTTTATATGATTTTTCTTCACATGGGTCTTTTTTCCCCAAAGATATTCTAGCTTTAAGAGTAAATAATGAAGTCTCACTTTCCAAAAAATTCAAAATTTCTCTTTTATCTTCAAGAGATATTCTCTAAGATAGAAGAATTCCTGAATCATATTTATTGGATTTCACCCTGGCAACACACCAAACTATAAACATTTAAAATAACAAATTCAATGTTTCTTTTATTTTTTATAATAGAATAGCTAGATTTTACAAATCAGTGTGAAAATAAGAGGGTCCACTTTAACCAGGTTTGCCTATTGTTAATATCCTACCCCATGTACTTTATCATTTCCTTTTTTATTTTTTTTTATTTTTGAAGTATAATTAACATCAAATGTTATATTAGTTTCAGGTACATAACATATTGATTCGGCAATTCTATGGATTACTCAGTGCTCACCATGATAAGTATAGTCACCATCTGTCACCATACAACATTATTACAATATTATTCACTATATTCCCTATACTATAAATTTCATTTTCATGACTTATTTATTTTATAACTGGAAGTTTGTGCCTCTTAATCCCCTTTATCTATTTTACCTATCCCCCATTCTCTTCCCCTCTGGCAACCACCTGTTTGTGTTCTGTATTTAAGAGTCTTGGGTTTTTATGTTTGTTCATTTTGTTTACATTCCACACATAAGTGAAATAATATGGTATTTGTCTTTCTCTGACTTATTTCACTTAGCTTAATTCCCTGTAGGTCCATTCATGTTGTCACAAATCTCATTCCTTTTTAAGGCCAAATAATATTCCATTGTATGTATATACCACATCTTCCTTATCCGTTCATTTATCAATGGACACTTGGGTTGCTTCCATATTTAGCTATTGTAAATAATGCTGCAGTAAACATAGGAATGCATGTATCTTTTTTAATTAGTATTTGTATTTTCTCTGGGTAAATACTCAGTCATAATATTTCTGCTTTATCATTTTCTATCTCTCCATCCATATAGTTGTTTTCTGAACCATTTGAAGATAAGTAACATACATCATGGCCTTTTATCTCTAAATATTTCATTGTATTTTTCTTAATAGTGACATAGGTATATTCTCTTATATAACCATAGTACAGTTATCAACTTCAAAAGTTTATATTGATACGATAGATTTATCTTATCTACTTTTCACATTCCAATGTTGTCAGTTTCCTTAATAATATCACTCATAGCATTATTTCATTCTTCAGTACAACAGAGTAGGTATTAAATTTAGTTGTCATATCTCTTTAGCCTCCTTTGATCTGGAACCATTTCTCCAACCTTTGTCTCTTTATGATGTTGATAATTATGAAGAATAGACACCCCCCAACCTCTTTTAAAAATACATTATTTCTCATTTTGTATTTATCTTACCTTTCTTCATGATTAGATTGAAGCCATGCACTCTCAATGGGAATATAGATGTTCTTTCCTTCTCGGGGTATCATATCTGGAGACACACAATGTCTGTCCAATTGTCCCCCATTAGTGATGCTAATTTTGACCATTTTGTAGAGAAACACTTTAAAGCCAGCAAATATCCTGCTCTACCTAAAATTTTCCATATATTTAACATTCATTGGTAATTTTTGTCTAATCTGTTCCTTACCAAGATGGTTGCAAAATTATGATTTTCCATCTCCACCATTTATCAGTTGACTTTGGTATTAGTCTGTATTCCCTTAGCCTTGTAAGTCCACAATTTTCATTGTCCTCTGCTTTCTCTGTCCTCTGTTTCTTTCTGTAATAATAAGCAATATAGATAAAGCATATATATATATATAAAATATAAATATAAAGCATATATTTATGCTTTTTATTTAAAGCATTTTATTTAAAATATATATATATATATATAAAGCATATTTTTTTCTTATTTTCTTGTCTAGCACAAAAGAGCATATTATTGTGTCTTTTGCTTTATTATTATTATTATTTAATACTGTCCCCTGGAAATCACTCCATATCATTTCATAAGGATCTTCCTCAATCTTTTTTGTAGCTATATGGCACTCACTGATCACAACTTTTTTGAAGCCCTTTTGCAACTACAAAAGATTTTGTGTGAAGATTAATTGAGAGGTTTTTTTTCAAGTAAAATGTTGATATAAATGGTCATATCTGCTCTGTTTATTTTCTAAGAGCATTTGTGTTTTGAGTCCATCATTTCATGCTTCTCTTGATTTTCTTTTAGCAGTTATCCCTATCTCCCTGTCTCCCCTACCCCCACCAACAACTTGAAGGTTTTCCTAGGCCTAGAAACATGCTTAAATATCTGTGGTCGTCAAAAACTTTGTCTCAAAGAGTGTTGCCTCTGTATACTGCACAAAGACTCCCAGTTGGGGGGACAAGTCAGGATAAAATATGGCCAATATTCTGCTGGCCAAGTCATGTCAGCACTCACATGGGAATATGTCCACCCAGAACAAGGGTCAAGTTTTCGTCATTTTCAGAAAGGCTCTATAGAGTCTGACATCAGCTCTGTCCTCCATGCTTCTTTCCTATCATGGTACCATCATAGGCTCCAGCCTACACTATCTGAATTCTCAGAAATTTTATGCTAGCATATCCTTCCCATTCATTCTCCCTCTGTAGTCTTATTTCTGCCTCCTCCACTCCTCTGAAACTGCTCAACCACAATTCCTCAGGAAATTATAATACTACTGGACAGCAAAGAAGCTTCTGGCACTTGAAACCTTTCCCAAAGCCATTTTTCTTTTGACTTCTGAAGCCTATAATCCTCTTCCTTATATTCTCCTTTTTTAAAAGTTTATTATTTATTTTGAGAAAGCATGAGTGAGGGAGGGGCAGATAGAGAGGAGGGAGAAAATTCCAAGCAGGCTCTACTCTGTCAGCACAGAGCCCAACGTAGGGCTTGATCCCATGAACTGTGAGATCATGACCTGAGCTGAAACCAAGAGTCGGATGCTTAACTGACTGAGCCTTTCAGGTACCCCTACCTCCTCCTTTTTGACATGTGTCTCCTTCCTGCCCTTTCTGCTATATGTCTTTCTCCAGATTTCCTTTATAAGCTTCCTCTCTTTTCAATCTCTAGTTCCTATCTATGTCCTACTTTCATAATTTCACCTCAATTCTAGGTGTAACTTTCCAGCAGCTCATTACCAAGCTTGACTTTTCTCAGGAATTCTAGGTCTAGTTCATTGTACTCAACTGTGTTTCCACCTGATGGTTCACTGTGGAACTCATACTTTGAAACCAAACTTGTAATTTTTCACTCTTTTATACAATTCTCTATCTCAGATACTGACATTAACCTTTTCCTACTTGTTCAATATTCAAATTCCAGGATAACTCTGATTTCTCTCCCTCTCTCTTTAATTCCACAAATGTGACTAGGAAAGTTGTGGTGTTCCTTCCTCCCAGATTTTGAAATCCTATTTAGGTACTTTCTGTTCCTACTGCCACCCTGATCCCAAGCCTCCCATGACTCATGTTTCATAGCAATAATTTTTTAATTCATTTTGGGGTCATTCATAGTGCTTATCAATTTCTCTCACACATTTGATTTAGTGAAGTCCTTTGTGAGTATCTAAATTTGTGCCCTACTGTAGCTGAAGAAAGTGCTTGTGAAATGTAAGAAGTATGTTCTTGAAAGTTGTTTGGCAGCTATGATATTCTGTTTAGTCTGTAGAAGCTTGTGAAAATGAAGATTTCCAGTGCCCACCTGTATCCTGATCCAGTAGATCTGGGGTAGATCCTAAGCATATGTATAAAAAATAACCAAGGTTATTCTTTTGCAGGTATCACACTGACCACATTCTTCCAAATAGTCCCTAATCTAGTACCAATGCCTTGTTGAACAGATGGTATTTTTCATATGTATTTTTACACTACCTACTTCCAAAAGTGAGGTGTGATATGAGGCAGCTTACAATAAAAATCACAATTACGTGGAAAATCATTAATACAATAAAAGGCACGAGCCAAGAAATAAAAACAATGAGGGAATAATTATTTGAAAATCCAGACTAAGGGAAAGTACTAAAACTAAAGCATAAAAATTCACTCCATGCTTCTCAGCAATCAAGGTAAAGAAGAAAACATGACCAAGAATATTCTTTGTCTAGTAAAAAGAAGTAACTTCCTGTCGCACCTGAGCTTTGAGCAGAATTTGCCCAATGGTTCTTTTTTGGGGACCATTGATAATATAATTTAAATCTTTTTTTTTTTAAAGAAGCCTGCATAGAGCTACTTCTTACAAAGAACTTAGGTGAAAACTGAAGGCATTATATGGTAATATTTTGGAGAATCTTAAAAAGGAGTGAATGGGGGATTCTTTCGATTATCTCTTCTTTCTAAGCATCGATAGTCTCAGTCAGGCTTTTGACTGAAGATGAGTAATAGACAATTCACAATTGAGAATACTATCTGGTTCTCCTCAGAGGTTGTCCACATTTCTGATTGAAAAAGATCCAATGTGTGGATGACAAAGATGCTGTTTCCTTGTAAAGATAAAATGACTTGTCTGATATTTTTATCTTAATGGAGAATCACTTTACCTCTGGACAACATTGAGCTAACTGAGTACTTTCAAACAGATAAAGGGCATTTCTCACAAGCATTTCTGTATCTGTACAAATTAATGGCAATGACAGAATTGTGTACCATAAAGCACAAAAGAAATAGCCTGCCTTCGAAGGTTTTGAGGATAAGAAGTGCTAAAGGTCTGTCTTGACCACAGAAGATCCTTAACATGACCTTTGTTAAATGTTTAATTTTGAGACCAACTATATACCAAGGGTTAACAAGGTAAATCACAAGCTGTGATCCTAAGAAACTACATATGGCAATCATTTGAGCAGACCAGCTTACAATTATCCATTTAGATGTCACAGTGTGTCTACCAAAATTGATCTTTTGGTTTTAAAAGAATTAATATTTAGTGGCTTTTCCTGACATAAGTTGCCCAATAGGTTGAATTGCTTGTCAAAACCACTTCTGTGACCATACAGGAAGGCATGTCATCAACACATGAGAGGTACTTGTCTTGTTGTGGCTAGGTCATCTAAAACCAGCCAATTTGTTTAGTTATAAAATTAAAAAGAGGGCACTTGGGATCCAGCCCTGTTTTATGCCATGTGAAATAGACATTTCATCTGTCAAAAAGAGGTCCTTTTCTATCCATGTTAATTTGTGCCACGTTGTTCAGCAGTAATGGCTCTAAGAGAGAATTATAAGCCTAGAATCTCTATTGAGATCATACACTTAGGCCTCTTTATGGATTCAATGTCCAATGATAAATCAATAAGTTCCATGAAAAGTCTTAAAATGCTTCTAACTGATTGAAAGACTGCATTTTATCTTCAGAAATATATTCTGCATGCTGATTTCTCCATTTCAATTATCCAAACCTACTTCTCAATCTATCTTCATGCCTCTTCTTACATACTGTTTCATATTTATTTTAACATATATCTTATAGGTCCAATTAGTTTTCTGTTATACTGGATCATCCAAAGTCTTGAACAGTTGTTCTATAAATATATGAATTCTCTCAATGTTTGTTTAAAAAAAAGAATGAATAAATAGTGGGTAAATGAATAAATGGATGAATATATCCTATTTTGGCTATGTTCAAAAACAGAGTTCCTAACCATACAATTTGGAAACAGAAGGAAGAAGCAAAGTCAAAGAATGTGATGAATGTGATCTGTTTTTTTTTTTTTTTAAATTTTAGTTCAAGGGGTTGTTTTGGCTTTCAGTCAAGAAAATGTGGAATCCTATCACTCCCAGATTTTCAAGGTACAGATTTTGAAAATGGATGGGCTCCATCAGCACTTGTCGTGAAGTTATAGACCTTGTCACATTGACCAAGCCATTACAATGTTCCAGTTGGATTCCTCTAATGTTCTTAAGGAAAATGTAAAGAACACCTAGAAAATCTGAATCATGAAGACTATAAATTCTTAATTTTTTTCATTTATCTCGTGGTTCCCATGTGCATATCAGGGAATTACCTTTAGCTTCCAAAAAGTTTTCAGTTGATGGCTAATACATTTGTATTTAGATACCAGCTCTTTTTCAGTACATTACACAAGCCAGTCAAGGATTTCTTATATTTTTCACCTCATGACATACATAAGAAGTGATGATCTCATACTCTGGAGTGAATGAAGGAGGCTGGTCATGGTGATAGGCCCTCTGGGCCACCATGGAGGCTGACAGGATCCAACCTCAGCCCAAGAGTAACACTATATTCTGGTGTCTGACAGACTAAAGTTTGGGAAGCCATGGTCTTCAAGTATAAAATATCAAATTTTAGAGTAGAAAGTGGTTATGAGGTCCAGTTTTTCATTCCTAGGCATTAGATTAAATGACTCTAAATATCCAAGATAGGGATTGTTTACTATCTTGGATTGGAAGATTTCTGAAGTTTGTTCAAAGACCGTTCTGCTGAAAGAATATCATTCCTATACAGTCTTTATGTTGGCCACCTTACTCTCTGCTATTTATAGTCAGATCCTTTATCTTCTCATAAATGAAAGTCAACATTCTCATAAAAACTATCCTTCAAAATCTTGAATAAGTCATTTGTCAGTGTTTTCAGGTAAATAAGGTCAGTCTTTTCTATCTCTTTTCTCAGGTTTGGGTTCCTATTTCCTCAATATTTTATCTTTTTAAATTTTTGAACTTTAAGTTCACTGTGATTTATCTGAAATTTTTTTTAAATACAGAAATAAAGAAGTGACAAATTATTCCAGAAACATTTGACCACCACTGCCATATGCTGTTCACCTCTCACTGTGGTCTCCTAAGATTCTCATGTATTATTTCATTCTAAGTGCAGTCAGTTGATGCCACTTATACCTAATCTTAATAGATGAGAAACTGTGGATAAGGGACTCAAATAATAAAAATATTAATATTAATATTAATTATATAGCTGTTGGTGAGTAAAGCACTATACTTAATAAGTCTTGACAAATGTTATCTCATTTAATTCTCACAACAACCTAAGTGGTAGATATATTAGTATTTCCGTTTTATAGTGAGGAAACTGAGGCTCAGGGAATTAGACAACTTGCTCTTGAATTCAAACAGATTAATTCTTTGACCATCACTACTTACTGTCTCTGAGAATAGTAGCTCAGAAGAATAATAGCCAGACCAATTTGCAGTATGCACATTATTCTGGTTCTATCTGTAGTTACCTGTTGTAGAGGCCAATTCACATTAAAAGTTGACTTCTACTTCAAATTTTATTGAATATCTCTTTAAGAGGACCAAGTATAACTCCAAAAGTGTTAATGTTTCTCAAAATCTGCTTCTAAACGTGTTTTTTTCTAATCCATTATGACTGTGTTTTTTTATTGAGGTACATTTGACATATATTAGGTGTATAACATAATGATTCGATATTTGCATATATTGTCACATGATCACTGCAATAAGTCTAGTTAATATCCATCATACATAGTTACAAATGTTTTTCTTGTAAGGAGAACTTCTAAGATTTACACTTTTAGCAACTTTCAAATATGCAATACAGTATTAACTATAGTCAGCATGCTATACATTACATCCTCGTGACATCTATAACTGAAAGTTTGTACCTTTTGATTCCCATTTTGTTCAGTCCTTAACCCCAACTCCTGCCTCTGGCAACCACCAGTTTGTCCCTGTATCTCTGAGTTTGTTTTTGTTTCTTAGCTTCCGCAAATAAGTGAGGTAATACAGTATTTATCTTTCTTTGTCAGACTTATTTCACCTAGTATAATGTCCTCAGGGTACATCCATGTTGTAAAATGGTAAGATTTCCTTCCTTTTTATGGCTGAATAATATTCTAATACACACACACACACACACACACACACACACATAGCTTTTCAAGTTAGTTTTTTGTTTTATTCAGATAAATATCCAGTGGATATTATCGATCATATGGTAGTTCTATTTTTAATATTTTGAGGAAACTTCATACCATTTTTCAGGGTGGCTGCACTAATTTACATTCCCACCAACAGTGTACAAGTGTTCCTTTTTCTCCACATCCTTGCCAACATTTGTGATTTCTTTTTTTGATGATAGCCATTTCAACAGGTGTGAGGTGATAATCATGTTGTTTTTTGAAAAAACATTATTAAGCAAATAGTTGTATAACGTTCACCATGTGTCTAAATATTCTTCTAGGTACTTTATAAATATGAGCCCATATAGGGTTATGAAATAGCCACTATTTTAAATGTGGAGAAACTGAGAGAGAAGTTAAATAATTTCCCCAAATGCCAGAAATAGTATGGAAATAGAGCTGGGATCTGAACCTATGAATCAGAGATGAAGCACTTAACTGCTCTCCAATCCTCTATTGCTTTGCTGAGCAATGTGTTATTTATAGAATGAATGATGACTATTTTAAGTCTATTACTGAACTTAAAACCATAAAGCACATGTTTGTTGATAAGTGTGTGTAGGCAGACGTACGCATGCAGATACACCTTTTGAAAATTTAAATGGAAATGAAAACAAGCCCTCTTACTCAGAGATGGTTTTATTCATAGTTGCATAAGCCAAGAAACCTATGGTCAAACATACCTCAAGTTTCAAATCTTCCAGTGCAGTAACATAAATAAATAGGAAGTCACCAAAACCTCTCCCCTAGTTTGGGATACTGGAGTTTTCAAGCAGGTCCAAAATTCGGTGTCTTGACTCCATTCCAAGCAGCAGAGCTGAGACAGGATTGAGAGCTCTGAAAATTATCCTGGACTTAGCCATCCTCAATGCAAACTGAAAGGCCTTGAACGTTTTTCAACCTTGAACCTCCATAGGTGTTCAGTCTGCCTCTGCTCTCATTATTGGAGAGGATATTATTCAGCTACGACATATCAGTCATTTTTTAATGGCAACTGCATAAATATATCACAACTATTTTACATTCTCAAATGTTGGCCACTGTATCTCATAAAAAAGGCTGTTCAATTTAAACAAGGACTTCTAGCACATGATACCCTCTCTGTGGTTAATTTTAAATAATGTGATTTGGAAGGTATTTGGGAGTTCCTTACTACCTAATTTCACTTTAAGAGGCCTGGGACATTTTGACCTTTCCTGAAATCAGCGCATATTTCAATTTGGTGAAAGAAAAGAAGAAATGTTCTGTCTTATAGCTTATGTTTGATATGAATAACTGCTCCTAAAGCAAGACCCTAACAGTCAGACACCAAGTGGACTTAAAACAGATACTATGTATAAATAAAAGCATTGCCCAGGCCAGCAGTAAATCCCATAGGGAAAACTGCTAAAAAGAGGGTAGGCATGATATGTTTTGGACATATACACAGTAAAGGAAGAGCTCTGGGCATTGGAATTGCAGGGCCTCTGTTTGAATCCCAGCTCTGCCACTCACCATTTGTATGTCTCTTGGAGAATTACTCATCCTTTCAAAGCCTCAGATCCTTGACTGTATAATGAGCATGCAAATAATTTGTAAAATTGCCTTAGATATTATAGATAATGTATTAATTAGCCCAATTGCTGGCTCTTTGTAGGCTCCCTTTATGAACTCAAAAGCTGGATGATGTGTCTTAAAACGTCTAATATTGGGTGACTAACACATACTCATCCAAATACTACAGGCAATAATGTGGAGCCAAGTGTTTGCTCCATCATCCTGGCTCATTGTGAAATATTTTATTTGAGACAAAAACAAAGTACACAATTTCAATTACTAGATAGGTTTCTATGTTGCAGACACACTCATCCAAAATAGGGTCATCCTGCACAGGCTTACAGCTCCGCACGGTACCATAGGCAGCATGTCTAGTCTATGTACACTTTCCCAGATGTAGCACAATGTGATAAATTATATCTCGACAAAGAAACTACGCTTATTCAAAGCAAGTTTGGAAACAATATTTCAGGAGCCTAACCCTTCCTTAATCATATACTTTGATGGAAGAATGTTCTTATGCACATCAGCTCAGCTCAATTCCTTCCAGAAGGACTGACATCTTAAACTGCACTAAACAATGAATCACCTTGTCAAATAAAGTGCAAAATGGAAAACCTGTTACCAAACTCATCTGATATAATGACATTTACAACAACATGTTTGAAGTGATAAACCGACAATAATAATTATATTTCCTTTAGACTTTGATTGTACTTTGAAAGTTCGATGCAATCATACTTTCTTCCTTCAGGAAAATTTTACACCCCGACATTTAATTTCTGAAACTTCAAACCTTCTATGAACATGCAAATCACAGTTGGCATTAAAAGAAGCACTCTCAGCTCTCTTTCAGGAGCCTGCAATAATGATGACGATGATGATGCCAACAATGGCTAAGTATAGGAGACTTTGCCTGTAATTCAAGGTTGATGGAAGCATTTCAGTTCAGAAATGACAAATAGAGCACTTTTCTCTCCCTAACAACAAGATCCTGCGGGGGGACGAGGAGAATAAAAGCAGAATTAAGGGCGTGCAAAATGCCCACATACACAGGGTCTTTGCACATAGTAGACACTTAATTGTTAGTAAATAAATAACCATGGGATATTCCATATAGTGTTCTGAGCATTTAGAATAGGCTTTTAATTACCCTCACAGAACAGGCTGGGCTTTTCTCCTGCCATGAGTTTAGGCCTTGCACATATTCCTGGCTTCCTCGGCGGCCCTAGAATCCTGATGGGTCAACAGACACCCCTAGCAGCTCCTGGGCAACTGCCCTGCTTCCTTCTGGGGTGGCCAAGCACTGGACCATTTCCTACATTCCCAAATTCTTACTGATCCAGCAGTCGTGTTCATGGCTCATACTTGCTAGCATTCTCCATCCATTTTGCTGTGTTTAGTAGCACTGGCTGAAACTGTGGTGGGGAAAAAAACTAATATTTTTGACTAAAATGAGGTTTATATATTCATTGGAGGTACAGTTATCCATGTTCTATCATGTAAAAATGGACATTCCTTTTGAGACATAACAGTTTTAGGTGCTCTACTGAATATAAAAATGGTATATCTTAATGTCTGGAAAGTTGTAATCTTACATAAGTGAAGGACATACCATACCATATATTTTTCTCTGTGACTCCTCAAATCTTATATGGCCTCTCGCAAGAGATAGGAAACCGTAATACCAGACCTAAATTATGAACACGTTTGTTAAATTACTTGTTGGATGTCGGGGCACCTGTGTGGCTCAGTTAAGCATCTGACTCTTGATTTTGGCTCAGGTCATGATCTCACGGTCTATGAGTTCAAGCCCCACATCAGGCTCTGGGCTGATAGCCTGCTTGGCTATCCTCAGCCTGCTGATGGAGCCTGCTTGGGATTCTCTCTCCTTCTCTCTCTGCCCCTCCCCTGCTCTCTCTGCCTCTCTCAAAATAACTAAATACACATAAACAAATTACTTATTTGAAATGGTGTGCATACAATTGCATCAACTATCAGACTGCAGATTCCTAGCGGTCTGTGCGCTGTTCTGCCAATGCTATCACCATCCCTTCCAAGTGGGCTAATGTTGAAATGAATATAAGTGTTTAGATAAAAGGTATCCTGGCTTTCCAAAAAATACCAAAAGGCAGTTTGATAGTTCTTCCAAAAGTTTGACAGTCTTCCAAAAGAGGAGATTTCTAAATCAGCCTGACTCATGTCGGACCTAGCACATAATATATCCACAGTTCGTATTTGTTAAATGAACAAAGGAGGAACAATGGGGAGATGTTTAATGTATGGAACGTGAGACAGCATTACAGGGTAAAACTCAAAGGAAGGTGGTCGTGCTGATAAATGAATAAATCAGGGTGCCGTGAAGCCATGACAATGACCACTGCGATTGCTCATGACATGGCAGCGACTCCAGATATATCTCTAATACACACACTACCTCTATTACCTTGCAAGGTGTTTATTATGAAACCCATTCCACAGATGAATATAAGCCACTTTTCTGAGGTCAAACAGCAATAATGGGGCTGAGCCAAGATTTGAAGTCAAGTTCGTCCCTTCCAGAGCCTATTATTTTCCCACTACCCTGTGCTGCCCTGCTTGTCACCTGAAGTCCATAAAACCAATGAAAGCCAGGGCAGGGAGGGTGGGGAAAAGACGTCAGGCTTATAGCATTTCAGACTCATCACAGACAGTGGAGATTTGGTATCGTAAGGTCAGTTAGGAGAAGGGGCTACGATTTTGTTGATTCTAAAAATGAAACTTTTCTACATACGCATGCATATGACTCTAGTCAATTTTTAAAAAATTCTTTTGACCCAAAGTGTAGAATAACACTTGCCCATTCTTTGAAAACAATAAGAGATGATTGGTGACCACATGCTGAAACGGTTATCTTCCCCCTGCTCTCCACATCATTATTTGTAAAATCATTGACAGGGGGAAGGTGATAAAGACTCCATATTGTGCAAGATACTGCTGCATTCAAATAGCTTTGTCCCTTTCTCAAAAAATCAGGCAGGAAAACTGTCTAATTGGAGGGCCAGCAAGCCCATGAAGCCTACATAATGAATTCCAGGGACAAGGACACATCAGGGTTCACATTCTAGTAAATGACTTTACTAGTAAAGAAATTGGGAGGCTGTCTGTCTTCTTATGCACGGCGTCCACAGAAGCAAGAGCTTTGTGTAGCCTGCCAACATCATACACGTAGAGTCTGGGCTAATGTCTGTATTAATTTAACTTTTCGCTAGAATTGCTGTTCAACTTTTTTCTTTTAAATGATTCACTGCTTTACAAAATGAAAAATCTGTAAAATGTAACAAGGACTCTATGACAATTAGTGCCGTATGCTCTCTTTTAATCCTCTTTTGGAAACTGAATTTTTCATGGTTCAGATACTGTTCCAATAATTAATTTGAAAATTTGCCATATTTTTCTGAATTAGTGTTCTTCATTTTTCTCCAGGGAAGAAGGTGAGGAACTGCAAACCACTTACTTTTATAGCAACCTGGTTGAAACCACAAGTTAAATGATAGCAATAGCAATCATACTTTTGTGTCTCTCTCCAGACCAGTCATGTTCAACAGTTGCTATGCAGCTGCCTCAGCCTGCATAGTTCAGCCACTGAGAAAAGAATGTGGGCATCAGGCATTGGTGGTGTGCACAATTTGGGGAAAATGTGTCCAGAATGTCCATAGGTACTTCTAAATATCACAAACACAAACTGGATCTATTAAAGTCCAAGCTGAAGTCAATTCACCAATTTAAAAAACATTTCTAGGGCATCTACCATGTGTTGGGCTGGACGCTAAACACTGAAGATACAAAAATTTCTCAATCCACAATCTTGCAAATCAGCCCTGATAATTTGCCCTCATGTCCCACATTTGATCCTTTCGCTAGTGCTGCTGATTCTCTATCCAAAAAAATCTATTGCTCTCCCCATTTCTTTTGCAAGAGTCCAAGCCAACATCATTTCTTGCCTGTACTACTCTGGTATTCATTCATCTATCCATCTCCCAATCTACTCAGCAAGCATTTGTTGGGCACCACGTGCCAGGTGCTTTTTTGGGCTCAGGAGACACTACTGAACAGGACAGACAGTGTCCCTATTTCCACGGAGCAGCATTCTAAAGAAGGAATACAGAAAATTGTAAAAAGAAGGAAAAACAAGTCAGTGATTAGTATACTGATGGTAATAAAACAGGGTTCTTTTGTCAGAGACAGTGGCAGGAAGTAGAGATACATTAAATTTTTCTTTGGGTCTTCACATTTAGACAAAATACGCTTTTTGTCTTTGACTTCAGATTTCAGAAGACAAAAAGCTGCATGCCCACTTCAAGGTTGTTTTTGGCATCCCAAATTTATCAGTTATCATGTAGGGTAATCATGTAGGTTTCCGATCAAAATAACATCAGTGATACAAACAGGATATATCATTAAGATTTATTGTTAATGTCTGTGCTAACTTTTGACTCTAGGTATGCATTCTAGATAGAATTTGGGATAAAAAATCTAATTTTTGCTTTGAAGTCTACAAAGAGTTTGTTAAATTCAAAATATTTATTGTTACCACAAGAATAACTGCTATACTATCGGATGATTATGAAAGCTATTGATTTTATTTATGTATAAACACAATTGTGAAGAACTTTCAACCAGTTAAATAAGTAAGGAAATAGATCAGCAGATTAAAAAAATATTTAAGGTGTATATTTACATTTCAATGATCAAACTCATTTAGGTTGTAAATTTGAGAAAATATCCTCTTTGGTAGTTCTTTGCATCTTGTTAAGATGAATTAAAAATAGTACACCAAGTTTCACACTCAAAATTTCCTAATAAGGTGGAATTCTAAAAAGCATGTTTCATGTCACCCATGATGAGCCACCATTAGTGCAATCATAACTGCAGAGTACAAAGTGCTTGAAGACAAGGAGAGACTTTCAGAGAAAAATCAGGAAACCCAAAACCATCCTGCTTCTCTACTGAAGTTACTAGGAAGCAGCATTATAGTGGCTGGCAGTGCTGAAAAATTGTTTCTGCCCTGTGTTTTCACACTTCTAAAGTTAACTATTAAAATCTTCCATGATAAAATTATAGAAGTAAATTTATGTATTCAAACGTTAGATTTATTTTTTTTAATCCAGATGTTCTCTTTTATAATGAACTAAATATTGAATTTAACACTTAGCAATTCAGCATTTATCCAAAGAATAGTATTAGGGATGCATCTAGCAAGAAGCAAGAAAGGCCTCTCTGAGAAGGAGACTAAGCTCTGACCTGAATTACAAGACTGAGCCATTTAGGCAGTGCTCTGGGTGAGGAGCACTGAAGGCAGAGAAAACAGGGCAAAGGCCTATAGGAAGCAACCAGCTTATCACATGTGAGAGGAAGAAGGATGTGGCTGGAGAACAGGAGGGAAAGAATCCCGGTGAGGACTGAGTGGTGGGCAGGTGCCAGATGCTAGACCTCCTCTTCTACCCTCATCCTCCTCCGTCGCCATCCTGCCTCCCAGGCCCCTTTCATTCCACTGTCAGTATTTGGCAGGATGGTCTTTTTTTCAGGGTAATTACATGTTTTCCCTCCACTGCTAGGCATCCTTCTATGGTTTCCCACAGCACATAGAATGCTACCCAAGCTCCACTGCCAAGTCTGTAAGACTAGCCCTTGCAGACTGCTCTAGGCAGATCTCAGGACTGTCACTCCTTCACTCAGTGACTTCTAGCCCCTTCTCTCTGCCCATTCACACACAAGCTCTGTTAAATCTGATGTGGCACATACTACACCTTTACCAGGATCCCTTTCATTCAGCTCTTTGAGTGATAACTAATCCTTTTCTCAGGTCTCAGCCTCACGTTTTAGGGGTCTTCTCTGATGGCAACAACTACAAAAATCAGGTCTCCTTCCCCACTGCTCCCTGCTAATATCCCCCATCAGTTATTTTCCCCTTGAAATTTCTTTTCCTATTTGTTGAGTCTCTTCCCCACTAGACTGAAGTCTACCTGAGTGTTTGTGCCAGGTTCATGTTCTTTACTGCTGTAGCCTCATCATCTAGCATGATGCCCAGCAGTGGTAGGCCTTTAGTAAATATCCATTGAATAGACAAGAGAAAAATGAAAATAAAGACAACAGTGATCCTTTAAGTTACAGTCCACTAGGAAAATAAACAAATCAAATAATAATAACACGTAAAATGAATAGCTTCCATTCTTAAACCGTTCACTCTATGCCACATGTATAGTATGCTCAGTGTTTTATTTCATTTATTGCCCACAACAAATCTAGGACCAAGATGTTACTTTCCCTGTGTATTTTTTAAAAACAACTAAGAAACTAGAAGCTCAGACAGAAAAAGTATCTTTGCCCAAAGTCATTGTTGGTAAGTGGTAGAACCAGGAACTGGTCATGGAAAGCCTTGAATTCCGTATGCAGAATGAAGATTCTATTTAGCTGACATCTCGGAGGTACTAAAGGTGTTTTGAGCAAGTAAAATAATTCTTGAAATGTTTTATGGGTAGGAGTATTCATTTCCAGAATTATAATAGGTCACTTGTACTTTTTAGCTCTGTGAAACCTAAATGGAGCTGATATTCAATTTCCCTCCCAATCTTTGCCTGAGGCCTCTATTTCTTTTTCTTTTTCTTTTTAAATATAATTTATTGTCAAATTGGTTAACATACAGTGTGTAAAGTGTGCTCTTGGTTTTTGGGGTAGATTCCCTTGGTTCGTCATGTACATACAATACCCAGTGCTCATCCCAACAAGTACCTCCTCAATGCCCATCACCCATTTTCCCTCTCCCCTCACCCCCCTCTCATCAACCCTCAGATTGTTCCCTGTATTTAAGAATCTCTTATGGTTTGCCTCCCTCCCTCCCTGTTTGTAACTATTTTTTCCCCTTCCCTTCTCCCATGGTCTTCTGTTAAGTTTCTTAAGATCCACATATGAGTGAAAACATATGATATCTGTCTTTCTCTGATTGACTTATTTCACTCAGCATAATACCTTCTAGTTCTATCTACATTGCTGCAAATGGCATGATTTCATTCTTTCTCATTGCCAAGTAGTATTCCATTGTATATATAAACGCATCTTTATCCATTCATTAGTTGATGGACATTTGGGCTCTTTCCATAATTTGACTCTTGTTGAAAGTGCTGCTATAAACATTGGGGTACATGTGCCCCTATGAGTCAGCTCTCATTTATCCTTCAGATAAATTCCTAGTAGTGCTATTGCTGGTTTGTAGGGTAATTCTATTTTTAATTTTTTCAGAAACCTCCACACTGTTTTCCAGAGTGGCTGCACCAGTTTGCATTCCCACCAACAGTGCAAGAGTGTCCCCTTTTCTCCACATCCTCACCAGCATCTGTTGTTTCCTGAGTTGTTAATTTTAGCCACTCTGACTGGTGTGAGGTGGTATCTCAGTGTGGTTTTGATTTGTATTTCCCTGATGATGAGTGACGTTGAGCATCTTTTCATGTGTCTGTTGACCATCTGGATGTCTGCTTTGGAAAAGTGTCCATTCATGTCTTCTGCCCATGTCTTCATTGGATTATTTTTTGGGTGTTGAGTTCCACTCTCTTGATTAAAGAAAACTGGGTTAATGCTCCTCTGACATACAAGTAGCCCCAAGGACAATTAAAATGATAAAATCTTAGACTAAATGTGAAATAAAGTCAAATATAATTTCTCCTGAATTTTTATAACTATTTTTAAAGATAAAATCATGTACTGTGCAAAACTTCATGAACTCTAATTTTCTTTTTCTTTTTTAATTTTTTTTAACGTTTATTTATTTTTTGAGACAGGGAGAGACAGAGCATGAACGGGGAAGGATCAGAGAGAGAGGGAGACACAGAATCTGAAACAGGCTCCAGGCTCCGAGCTGCCAGCACAGAGCCTGATGTGAGGCTCGAACTCAGGAGCTGTGAGATCATGACCTGAGCCGAAGTCGGACGCTTAACCGACTGAGCCACCCAGGCGCCCCCATGAACTCTAATTTTCAAGAAAGAAAATAGCACAATTACAATAAGCTCTACATAAATGTGTTTTTAAACACATTATTTATACCAAATTTTTAATGTGTAGTATTTTCAGTGTACCTGGCTTGGTTCGATCCCGCTAAACAAAAAAAAATTCTGCAAAGTGTATTTCTTCATGTGACTAGATCTATTCCCATGTTGTGAAGAAGCAAACTGTGTACTTACATTCTTCTTTCTTCTCACTTATGAATATAAAGTCAGGGACAAAATGTATCCTTGAGCAACAAACTAATTTGTGAAAAGGCTACACAATTAAACAAGCATTTTGCCAAGACAAAAAAAAGTAATAAGGGAGCATGCAAGCACAAAAGAAATTGACTTTCAAGCTGTAAGGGCTGATTTGGAAAATTTTGAAGAGAGGTACAAGTCACATATAGTTATGTGACTCTTTTCCCTTAAAAATCCATTTTAATAATTTTCCTGTCTTTAGACATTCTTCACCTTTCTTTTTATTATATTCCCTGTACTGTACCTTACATTCCCATATCTTATTTCTTTTAAAACTGAAGACTGGCCTCAGTCTTCTTCACCCTTTTCTTCCATCCTCCCCACTTCCCTTCGCTCTGTGAATCACCAATTTGTTCACCATGAGTCTGTTTCTGTTTTGTTTTGTTTAATTTCCTTGTTTTTATTTATTTATTTAAAAATGTTTATTTATTGTGAGAGAGAGAGGGAAAGAGAGAATCCCAAGCAGGCTCCACACAGTCAACACAGAGCTCGAATTGGGGCTCGAACTCATGAAACCGTGAGATCATGACCTGAGCCAAAACCAAGAGTCAAATGCTTAACTGAGCCACCCAGGTGCCCCATCATTTATTTGTTTTTTAGATTCCACACATAAGTTAAATCTTGTTGTATATAATATATACTTCTTGAACATGAGGCTATGTCATTATGTCTTTAACAAGGTTTCCTTTTATATAGCAAAATTTTTGTTCAAGATACTTTTTTAGTTTTTTAGTTTTAATAATGTAAAAAAAACCCACTGGAGTAAAAATCTTTTAAAATAAGCAGCTTCATTAAGGTATAATATACTTACAATAAAATACACCCATTTTAAGTTGTATTTCAAGGAATTTTAGAAAACCTATATGCCCTACATTCACTATTACAAATTAAAATACAGAATCTTTCGATAAAAGAAAGTGTCCCTTTGTGTTCCCCCCCTTCCCTGGCCTAGGCAACATCAATATGTCAATATAGATGGGTTGTGCCTGTTCTGGAATTTCACATAAATAGAATCACACGGTATGTATGCTTTCGGATTTGCATTGTTTTTACTCCTCATAATGTTTTTGATATGTTTCCACATTGTTGTGTATGGCAGAAGTTCATTACTTTTTATTGTTGAGGAGTATTCTATGGTATGGATTTACCACTATTTGTTTATTCTTTTTCCCTTTGAAATATTTGGGTTGCTTTAGGTTTGGGCTGTTTTGAGGAAAGCTGCTATGAGCATTTGTGTACAAGTTTTCCTCTGAAGATGCTTTCATTCCAAATACCTAGGATTGGGGTTTCTGGGTTATATGCCAAGTGAGTGCTAAACCTTTTAAAAAAAGTTTTTTTAATGTTTATTTACTCTTGAGAGAGAAAGAGCATGAGCAGGGGAGGGGCAGAGAGAGAGGGAGACACAGAATCTTAGGCAGGCTCCAGGGTCTGAGCTGTCAGCACAGAGCCCGAGGCAGGGCTTGAACTTACAGAGGAGACTGTGAGATCATGACCCGAGCCAGTCAGATGCTTAAAGGACTGAGCCACCAGGTGCCCCAAGTGAGTGCTCAACTTAAAAAAACCCACCAAATTGTTTTCCCAAAGTGATTTTCCATTGAACATTCCCACCAACAGTGGATCAGAGTTCCACTTGCTTCAAATCCTTGCCAACACTTGGTATGGCCAATCTTTTTAATATTAGCCCTACAGATATGTTGTACTGGAATCTCACTGTGACTTTAATTTGCATTTCCCTAATGACTCAAGTTGTTGAGCTTTTTCATATGCTTATGTGCCATCTGTATATCTTCTTTGCTGAGGTGTCTCTTCCAATCTTTTGCCTATTTTTTAAATGCATTTTCTCCTTATTGAGTTTTAGGACTTTCTTTGCATCTCCCAAACACAAGTCTTTTTATCGGATATATTTAGTGCAAATCTTTTATTCCCATTTGTGACTTGTCTTTCCATTTCTTAATGGTATATTTTGAATATCAAAATGTAATTTTAAATGTAATGACATTTTTGATATTTTTCTTTAATGACTTGTGGTTTTTGTGTCCTATCCAAGAATTCCTACCAACAGCATGTCAATAAACTTTGCTAATTGATTAAGTGAAAAATGAATAGTATCTTGGTACTTTCTGAGATTAAAATATACTCAAACTCTATGACTTCACAGGGCTATTGTGAGAATTAACTGAGGTCCATGTAGAACAATTAGCCTGCTGACTGGACACACTACTGTTTAACACATGTTAACTTTTATTAGGGTTATGTTTGTCAGAAACGTGTATTTCTTTTTTTGTAAATTCCTTTACACACAAAATTGTAAGTACTGTATTAGCAGGAAACAACCCTTCTTTCTCCATTTTCATTGCTATTTTGTCCTCCAGGAATAGCATTTTGTCTTTCCAATTTTTCTCATTTTATTTTTTCTGTGATTCCCACCTCCCCTGTGGTTTTCAGTTTTGGAAAGTCCTTTCTCATCCAGAATCTGTTCTAGATATAAGAATTTAATATATGATACAATGAGTAGTGCAACATGATGGAAAAACATGGGGCACGTAGGTGGCTCAGTTAGTTAAGCATCTGACTTTGTCTCAGGGCATGATCTCACGGTTCCTGGGTTCGAGCCTTGTGTTGGCCTCTGTGCTGACATCTCAGAGCCTGAGGCCTACTTTGAATTCTGTATCTCCCTCTCTCTCTACCCCTTCCCTGCTCATGCTCTGTCTCTCTCTGTCTCTCAAAAATAAATAAATGTTAAAAAAAATTTTTTTAAATGATGGAAAAAAGAAATCAATAAGCTGGGGACTACTTACAAGGTATTTTAAAATTTAGAACCTTATTTCACATCACTATTTAAAATACGTTGCAGGTGAATTAAGGATCTCAAGTTAACAATAGGGCAAAAGTAAAATGAACAGGAGTATGGCATCCCACCACCTTTGCCATAGTCTATTGGTCAGAAGCAAGTCTCATGTCCCAGCCAACTTGGAGGAGGAGACTGAAAAGGTCATGGCTCTGAGGAGGTCACATTAGCTTGCATCTGCTACAGCTATTGACGTGTGTTAACACTGATGAATTTCAAATTCATTATCCTGAGTGGAAAAAAAAAATAAAAATAGAAAACAAAAGAAAGCACTTACTTTGATTCCATTTACATAAATTATAGAAAATGCAACTAATCTCTACTGATGTGTTCCCCTCCAAGTACAACCTGGAAACTCAAGGGAGTTAATACCTTGTGGGGAGAATCCTTGGCCGGGAGGTGATGGAACCTTGGACAAATGCACCCTTTACCTTGCATCATTCTCCTCTGCCCTCACTTCTGCCCCCTAGGATGGTGTGGAATTAATACAGGGATTGCACATAGGCTTTCTGCCTGGGGCTCTGCTTCCTGGGGAGCCCAGGCTAAGGCACTACTCAAAGAAAATGTTTTCCTAGTATTATTATCCATAAGAGACATTCTTAGACTGCTCTGTTACCACTTACAGATATTAATGTGCTAGAACATGACACACTCTCCAGTCACCCCTCTCTGGCTGCATGGGGAATGGCAAGAAATCTGTAGCAGGAGTCATGAAGGCAAGTAGCTGGTAAAATCTGATGTTGGCATAATCTTTCCTTAGTTGGCGTAACCTTCCAGGTGTGGCTACCACTAGGTGGATATTTTCTTCCTTCCTGTCTTCTTCTTTAATCTCCTTCTCATAAAGCAAACAAAAAACTGAACTAAAACCAGAATGCTTTCATCAAGTCAGGGTGGGATCCTCCTCCGTGTCTTAGTATGCCACATAACTTCTCATCTTCAGATCACTATATTTGGCCTCTTCTCTTGCTGTCGCCTAAAGGATGCGGAAAACATTTGAGAATTAAAATTGCACAGCCACAACTATGTATGAGAAATTAGCCCAGACACTAGTCTCCAGGAACAACAAACCTAATGATGTGGTGTCACACCAAGCTGATAGGCAAAGCTCCGTCTTCGTCCTCCCTGGAGTCAGCGAGACTAAAACTCTGAGAATACATTATAATTCAGTACCAACATCCTACTAATGTTGGAAGGTCCCTGTGTGCTGTGACTGGAGTCACACAAATTCTGTCTTTCCTCCAAAAGCTATTTCGTTAGCTTGCTAAGTTTCTTGAAATTCTCTGGAGTTTCTTCTTTAGTTTAGTAGATATCTGTCAGCAGACCTTGTTAAATTGCAATATGTTATCTTGTAGTGCTCAAACCTTAATGCAGGCCCACTTGTTGAGTGTATTAGAATAGATTTGTTTACCAGTTTATGAGAGAACTTTACTTTCAAGAAATAGTACACAGGAAAGGAAAATTTTGCGGGGCGGGGAGGGAAATTTGGTAAAGATTCCAGGAAGGGTCTGGAAAATGGGAGGGCACTACGTAGATTAGAATAAGGTAGGTTGGTATAACAGATAGACCCCCAAAGCTTGGTGGCATTAGAACAAAGGTCATTTCTTGTTTACAGAACAGTCCACGTTGTTCCACATGGTCTTCGAGGGACTAGGGCTGACGGTGGCAATGCCATCTTCAACACAGAACTTAAAAGATCACTCTGAGGGTTGTATCCAAATCAGGCATAAAGGCAAAATAGCATGGGGAAGCACAATTGGGAAGTTTTATGAGCCAGGTTTTGAGTTACGCTCCACTGGCCAGAACCTAATCACATGGCCTACCTATCCTCCAGCGAGGCTGGAGGATATAGTCTAGCTGTGTGCACTGGAAGTTGAGGAAAGTAGATTTTAGTGAACAGTAATAATCCATGAGAGCACAAGGACTGTATGGATCTTGGCCTTCAAGTTTAGGAATTTTTGAGGCAACTAGAAATCAGATGGGAGATGAAGTTCAACATTAACTATCTACTGCCATGTAACAAATTACTACAAAACTTAATACATTAAAATAACACAATTTGTTTTTTGTTTCTGTGAGTCAGGAGTTCTGGACTCACTCGGCTAGGCAGTTCTGGCACAGAGTATCCCATGAGGTTACTTCTGATAGTGGCTGGGGCGGTATTCAACTGAATGTTGGACAGATCTTGAAGGATCCACTTCCAAGGTGGCTCACGTGGCTGACAAACTGCTACTGGCTGTTGGACCAATTCTTCCTCATATGGATCTTTCCCTAGGGCCTCTTTTGTGCCTTCATGGCATAGTTATGGGTTTCTTCCAAAAAAACTGAGCTAAGAGAACAAGGTAGAAACTTCATTGTCCTTTATGACCTAGCCTAGGAAGTCACCTCTGCCGTATTCTATTGGTCACACAGACCAGCCATGTTTCAGTGTGAGAGGATACTACATAAAGGCATGAATACCAAGAAGCAAAGATCACAGGGGACCATCTTAGAGGCTGCAATGTAGGATTTCAAAGATCGACTAGAACTAACCTGCAATCAGCTGTTCTATCCGTTATTTTACTGCTTCATTGATGAACTGAATAAATTAGCTATACACACTACAGGCAAACTAAGTCAATCTGTTCAAAGCCTATGTATCCACCTTTCTTGGGCATAAATCACTTGACACCTGAAATAAGTCACTCAATAATCTTTGAAGTAAGCATCAGGAAATATCTCCTTACTCTGATTTAAGTTCTTATTTTCCTCCAGTGAGCTCACTCCACCAGCATCCCTGACCAACCTGCCCAAGAAAGCACTTCTTAGATTTTAATCTGAGCACCTCATACTTGTCATTCCCGGCATTCTTCTCTTTGTAATGCCCATATCTCACTAAGAACTTCAAATAGGAAATAAAACAGAAATGAGCCTTCTTCCTGTTTTCTCTCCAGAGTTTTTATTATGAATAGTCTGGAGTTTCTAAGAGGAAAACTGACACTTGAGGAGCCTGGCTATGATCAGGTGCTAGATTTCCTAAGAATGTGGCTGGTGTCGTAAGTAGTGTTTGTTACCCTTCTTGCATAGAGAATAGTTAACTAGGAATCAAAAAGATCCAAATCGGCACGATGCCCAGTGGTGATAACTCTGAATCTCACACCATATAGGATATATCCAGTCACAGGCAAGCTCCAAAACAGTCTGCCCAAAAAACCAGACCAAACCAAAACAGATTTATGCATCTAAAAGTACTAATCTGTAGCTGATAATCTGAACTTTCTGAAATGTTGATGCTTTGAAACTCTTTTTTAATCTTGGAATACTTTTATACCTTGACCTACATGTGAAGGTGCTATAAAACTAAGGTTACCTGGATGTTTTAATAAGGCAGGAAATTTTTTTATGCTCTATCCACCAAATGATCCACCTTAGCAAGCTGGTGTCTCCCATAATTCAGTAGGATGAAGCCACAGAAGTGTGATTCTCAGACAACAGAAGAGCAGTGCTCAATAAACAGAACATGGACTGTGGCAGAAACCACTGTCACACCAAACCTGACAGGTCCAGCTGCCAGGCGGACCATGGACGGCTTTCTGGACTTTTCTGCCTTTTCTGCTCCTTTCTGGATGGGGATGTGGACATGAATGTCTTTGGGTGGCATCTCCTGAGAGTTATTCAGATATCTGGTAGGAGCACATTATTTTCATCGCCATAGTATCAACTTCACAATGGAAAATACTATCGGTGTTATTTATATTGCTTGGGTAGAAAAAAAGGGAATACTTCAGAAACTTTTCTGAAACTGTGATGGCCACGCAACATGACAGTGATGAATGCACAGTGCAGAAAGAGATGCTTCTCTCGGAGGACTCTGCAGCCTGGGCTTCAGAAATTGGAAGCTGCCTAAAAAGAAACTCAGATTGTCGGTATTTATTTATTTATGTATTTCTTCCGATAAGAAGAAAAATACTCATCAAATGTGGATCAAATTAAAGTTGTTGCTTCTTCAAATAAAACACTGAGTAAATATATTTAGGTCTCCCTTCTGAATTTAGGATTATTTGCTGAGAATAATGTCTTCATCGTAGTCTTTCCTCCATGTATAAAAATGCTTCCTGAAGACTACACGTTCTTTTCTCTTGCACTTACCTCTGGCACAATTTACTTTTCTGGCCATTTCTTAATAAACAGTACTCAAATACATATTTGTTCAGAATTTCCTAGCATTTTTCATACAAATATATGTAAATTGGATGTATATGCTCTCTAAAATATATTTAGCAGATGGTAAGGAAAACCAAATTTAGAGATATTAGGTTCCTCCTCACATTTAAGATTGAGACTTAGATTCCCTTGACTAACTGGACTATAGCAATGCTTAACTGTTCAGCTGTCACTATTACATAATTCCAGCAACTTCTCTAGAAACATTTCTCTAGAATTTCTCTGTACATTTGAAAAATGGCAGGGTGGACAACAATAAATGTAGCTTCGATACTCTCCTTGCAAAGTATTTTTTTAACCCCAACATTTAGCGACCAATATCCTGTAAACTGGTTAAAAGAAATGCTGGAATAATTCCACATTCCAGGGTAATTGCAGGATGTTAGATTCCTTCTGGTCCTTAACTATCAGGATCAGAGAATGGGAATAGTCTCCTTGATGTCCTCAGGATCAAGTGCCAAACCAAAAGGCAACAGACTCTGTCAGAAACCATTGGCTCTTTACCCCTGTGGACTAGAAAAGCTGCTGAAAGCAGACTTTACACAGCAAGATTTCCCCTACTTCTCCAAACATGCCACACCGGTTGGAAACTTTCTAATCTTCTCTTTCGCATGTTCCTTCCCTTGCCTAGACCACAGAGGCCCCTGATAGTTTCCATGGCAAGTCACTGCTCATCCTGGCAAACAAGATGGTATCTCTCCAGAACAATCTGTGGAAGTCTTACTCTTGGCACGTCGCGTATCAAAAGCCTGCTTTATGACCATTGTCCTTTGGGCTGTTGTTTGTTTACATGATGGTCTTCCCTACTAGACTGTAAAGTCATTGAGGGCAGGGACTGTCGGCAGTGAACTCTTTCAGTGCCCAAGCTCAACTCAGCATGGCACGTAGCATATACTCAATAACTATTTGATAAAGAAATAAACAGGGGCACCTGGGTGGGTCAGTTGGTTAGGTGTCCGACTCTTGATTTCAGGTCAGATCATAATCTCGCAGTTCATAAGTTTGAGCCCCGCCATCAGTCAGCATAGAGCCTGCTTGGGATTCTCTCTCTCCCTCTCTCTACCACTCCACTGCTCATGCTCTTGCTTGTGCTCTCACTCTCTCCCGCCTTCTCTCTCTCTTTCTCAAAATAAGTAAACTTAAACACATTGTTTAAAGAAATAAACAAATTTTATATTCTTCAAGTGTGCTTCATATCCTTTATTAGGTTACCTCTTTTAAGATAAAAGACCTTGTTTTAGAATTTTGTACAAGTTTCTTCATTTCTAGGGGAAATTTTGCTCTTGCCAAAGTTGGATGTCTTAATTTCCTTTCTGTCAAAATTTCAAGTTATGTACTTTTTTTTTCAAGTTCCATACTTTTTAACCTATTATAAAGTGCAGCCACCAGTCTAAAATATTTAGGGATGCACCAGAGATTTCAGTTCAAGCACTTGGCACACAAATGCATCATGTAGCTGTACATAACAATGATAAATAGTATTATATCACTGAAAGGTAGGGTCTATGCCCTTCTCTGTAATCTGAGTGGGCTTGTAACTGCTTCAAAAAAAGAAAAGAAACAAAATGAATCCTAAGTTGAAACATTATACTAGAAGCAAATGTAAGTGCTAACAATAGAACTTCTACAAGAAAACACAGGAGAGGGGAACCAGGGTGGCTCAGTTGATGGGACTTCGGCTCAGATCATGATCTCGTGGTTCGTGAGTCCAGGCCCCATATCAGGCCCTCAGCTGTCAGCACGGAGCCTGCTTTTGACACTCTGACCCCCTCTCTCTCTACCCCTCTCCCGCTTGCTGGCACCCTCTCTTTTTCTTTCGCTGTCTTAACAAATAAATAAGCTTTAAAAAAAATAAAAGAAAACTTATGAGAAAAATATTTAGAACTTGGCAATAAGACACGACGAGCAGGAACTATAAAAGAAAAAATTGGTAAGATGAACTTCATCAGAATTTAAAACCTTTGCCCTTCCAAAGGTAGTTAAGAAAATGAAACATAAGTTACAGACTGGGAGAAAATATTTGCAATATATGTTTGATAAAAGACTTGTATTCGGAATGTATAAGAATCCCGACAACTCAAAAATAAGAAATCAACCAATCTAATTTTGAAAGGAGAGGGTGGTGGTGCAAAAGACTTAAATAGATATTACGAGAGAGAAGATACACAAATGGCAGATGAGTACACACGAAGGCGTGTCAGGCGGCAGGAAAATGCAAACGAACACAACCAAGAGATGCCTCTCGTCACATCTATGACTATAATGAAAAGGTGTGACAATGCCAAATACTGGCAAAGGGGTGGAGTAACTCGAACTCTCAGACCTTAGATGTGAAAATATAAAATGTTTGGCAATTTCTTAAATATACACCTACCTCATGACCCAGTATTTCTACTGCTAGGTATTTGCCCAAGATAAAGAAACATGTTTGTTCCCCAAAAGACTTGTTTATAGCAGCTTTGTTCATAATAGCCAAGTCTGGAAAGGGTCTAAATGTTCAACAGGAAAATGGAAAAACCAATGGTAGCATATCAATACAATAGAATAGCACACATTAAAAAGAAATGAACTACTCACACACACCACATGGATGAAATTCAAAAACATTACGTTTAGTGAAAGAGGTCAGGCAAAAAAGAGAACAGATCTTATAATTCCTTACATGCGAAGTTTAGGATTAACCACAACTAACTCACAGTGATAAATATCTCCACCAGCCGTTGCCTCTGGTGGGGTTGAGAATTGACATAAGGGAACTTTCTCAAGATGATGGAAATATTCTTCTGGTAGATATGGAGATATGCTCCCTATTCCAGGCCTCGTTGCCCCAGCAGCTGGGGGTGTTGTCTACGAAGAGCAGTCAGCTGTCAGCCTGTTCTGCACACATTCAAATTCCCTATTTTCAGGCCCTGCGTGATCAGACTCTAAACCTCTAAGAGTGAACCTCATGTTGTTCTCCTCTTTGCTTGTTAGAAAATAGCCAGCCTGGCTGGCCTGATGTTTTCAACTCTGGTTCCTTCCTTCCCTTTTCTGGACACTTCTGGCTTCTTCAGCTCAAATATCATCCTGTGCGGCCATCTCTGACCACTCTGTATCAGTAACCTCCCTGCACATTCACCATCTCTGCATATGTCTTCCAAGCACTTCTCTTTACAGAATGACTAACTTTATATCTTGTCTGTCTCTGTCACTGCGCTGTGAGCTCTAACCAGGGACTAGTTTGTACACGACTCTGTTCCCAGCCTCTGGCGTGATGACTACCGCTTAAGTGTACTCACTGTATTCGGTCCAATGCGATGTACAGATTGCAAAGCTGTGACCATAACTGTAGTGTCTTTGATATGGCACACATCCTCATTTTTTAAAAATCACATTAAATTCAACCTTAAGCCTGGGTTCTGCATGGATGGTGGGAAAATAATGTTAATTAACACTGACTCTTAGAGTGAGGAGAGGGTATGCCCACTACTCTTCACCACCCCTGAGTCCTCAGCTGGTGATCTCCCAGCTCACTACTTGTGACCCCACTCCACTCTCATGTGAGGTCTTCCACATCCTGTGGCCCCAGCCAACCCCGAGCCTGAGGCTTGCAGGAACCACATCCCTTCCCTTCCACTCCAGGACTGCTAAGATCATCTCTTCAATGATAAGAAATTTTTGCAAAAGAGCAAAAACATTCACTTCAAATTCTGTTCAGAGGCAAAGGAGGTTACCCTATGGAAGTGGCGATGGAGAAAGAAATGTAGGAGGGCAAAACACAAATCAGTATCTCAATGAACTGGTTTTCCACAGGGAAAGATAAAACGACTAAATGAATGAATAAGCGTCTCCAGGCCATGAAAGCTTATTATTTACTATTATTGCAGCCACTGGTTATCTCAGCCACCATTACATTGACATAGCCACTTGCAACATGATCTTTCAAAGGCTTACCATTGCTCTTAGTATAAAGACCAAAAGCCTTCAGAAGACATGCAAGGTTCTAACAGGGTCTAATCCCAGCCTTTTTCTCCGGCCACACTCCCCCTAACTCTAAGGCAGTAGTTCTGAATTTTCACTATGCAGTAGAATCACCTGGGGACCTTAAAACAAACAAAGAAAAAAAGACAAAAACCAGAAAAGAAAGGTCAGTCCCATCTCAGAATGATTATAGTCAGATCTCTGTAGATGGGGCTCAGGACCTTATATTTTTTAAAGTCCCCCAGTGTAGTCAGGGTTGGGGAACTGTTCCTTCAAAGTTTTTAGCTCCTATGGCCATTTTTACTATTTGCTGCAAAGCAGAATGATTCTTCCCAGTTTTTCAAACTAGGTCAACAAACTGGCATTCAGTTCTAGCTTTATCCATTGTGAATGACCAGTAACCTTCATGCCTGAGTCTGGCTATCCTCCTCAGAGAAGTCTTCCCTGAGCCACCAAACAAGATCAGGTCCCCTTTTCATACACCCGAAGTACCCAGTGCATCTTCTTTAATTTAATTTCTTTAAAACAATGTTTGTTTATTTGTTTTGAGAGAGAGAGCAAGCGAGAGCATGAATGGGGGTGGGGCAGAGAGAGAGGGGGAGAGAGAATCCAAAGCAGGCTCCACACTCAGCATGGAGTCTGACATGGGGCTTGATATCACAACTGTGAGATCATGACCTGAGCAGAAATCACAAGTTGGATGCTTAACCAACCGGGCCACCCATGCACCCCAGGACATCTTCTTTAGATCACTTGTCATGGTTTGCAATTATTCTCTGGTGTGACTTTTTAAAAATTATTGTCTGTCTCTCAAATTAGATTGTAAGCCCCACAAGGGCAAGAAGTATTGTGGAATTTGTACATACTTATATCCAGAGTTTAGGGCCTTATAGGGAAACAACAAGAATTTGTAGAATGAGCACTTAAATAAACAAATGAAAGAACAGATGAATGTGGGAACCTATAACATTGTACTTGGAGTATACAAGTATATCAAGTATATAATACATTATGTAGTATATGATAAAGGTAAGAAATAATACTTTTTTAAAATGAAGTTTGAAAGACCTTGAAAACACTTTCATAGATGGTAAGTTAACAAACGTAGTTTTCAAATATTTGTGATTTTAACATTTATACCACATAGCATCCATGAATATTTGATATTTTAATTATTTAAATTTAATTTTCCACCTTGAACAAAGAAAACAGTCTTACAGAAAAAGAAAATCTTGGCTTGTCATTGAATGAAGAAACAAATAACTTCCAAAGCCTTACAGACTACAATATTTTTATCTAGGCACAAAAGTCATCCCTACAAACACCAAAAATATGTCAAACAAAATTAGAGTATCCTCTCCAGAAATTTTTTAGGAGATAGAAACAGTTTCTGTATTCTATAACACAGTGTTTTGATCATTTATTTACTCAAAAACAAACTCTCAGTTCAGATGAACTGTGGGTTTTCAGTGAAGTCCTGCTAAATTTAAAGTATTTCTTTGAGAATTTTACAGACTTGTCCAACAAGACTCTTCATAAAAAAACCTACAGAATTTTACTCGAGTATCTTTTTCTTCTTTCTTTAAAATGTGCTAGTATTAAAGGGTTGTAGTTCATCATTTAAACTCTAAGTATGAAAAATAGTTCTCTTTCCCAACAAGTCAAAGTTTAAGAAACCGCCTAGATGATGAAATTGCAATTTATAGGTTGAGCCATTATTTAGTTCTTAGGGTGTTTTTCTTATAATTAGCCTTATAATTGCTTTCATATATGACTTCCCTAATTGTAATGTCTATGGTCCCTATGTTAGAATGTGTAAGATACTAATTTTGTTTCTTTTAAAGATTACGTCCGGGTGTCTCTATTCTATACTTTGCAGATACGAGTATACATATCGGTATTTCACATTTAAGGAGACGTGATAGTTGCAAAGTCCTTGAGCAGCTGTTTCTAATGTTCTGCACTTTGCGTTTCGTTGACGAGGGGCACGTGGCAGGGGGATCGCACCCTATTCAGAGGGAGGCAGTCAGAGGCTCTCCCTGAGCCCGGGAACGCTTGTCTCAAACAACGAGGTTCGCTGATGACATTTCCTAAGCTACTATGATGGCTTTTCCGCCCTGAGTTGACCATCGGAATGGTGGACGTATTTGCATTTATAGAGGACGTTCTACGCAATATTTATGAAGCAAACATGACTGGGAATCTTTCGTGTGCCAGGCACCAAGTGGAGCCCTGGAAAGACAAAGGTAAATACAGTTTCTATTCTTTTTTGTCAAGGCGTTTGTCTTTACGGACCTGACATCTTTTTGGTAGAAGGAAGATAACATTTGTCGGCCACCTGTTAAGTGGCAGGTTATTTATTTTCATACACGTTAACAAATCCAAGTCTATGCCTCAAAACAACCCTCTGGGATAAGAAATGTTTTAGTCTCATTTTGCAGATGGGAAAACTGAGGCTCAGGAAGCTTGTTCACTCGCCAATGAGCGAGTGGCAGACTGACACCATGCTCCCTGGGGAGAAGTCCCCGGAAAGTAAGAACTCCGAAGAAATGGCAGAAGGTGGGGCCACCCTGCTCTTGCGGAAGCATTGCTCGTTAGCGGATCCAAGCAAACTCTCACTAAGAATATTAGGGGGAGGGAGGTTGGAACCGTGGCACAAGGGGAGAAATAGATGCTTTTGAAAATGGCAGAAGGGTCAGCCTGAAAACGAGAATGGTTTCCCAAGTGCTCGACGTTAATAAATTGCTCCCCACTCTTCGCAGTGAGCTTGTGAGTTTTAACACGAGCACTTCTTTTGTATTACAAGCATGACACCCATTTTTCTGCTACTCGTACGGAGTCACTTAACAATGAAACGATGCAAATATTTGTCTCCGGGTGCTAGGCACACTGTATTTCATTCAGTCTGAGCCCTGCAAGTAGTAGCTTATGAGCCACCTCTAATGGTACCGAGCATCTTTCCTCAATCTATATTCACATCAGTTCCATTTTCAAATGAGTCAAATGGGAAGCTGAAGTTAGCCAGTCAGAGCTTAACACCTCTGATTTATGGTCAGAAGTATCTTAATAGGATCATTCATTTTCCTTCGCTCGTTCAGAACATCTGATGTTACAAGTTTCTAGAAATGTTCGTGTATCCTCTGGTTCTGCAAAAATATAATCTTTATCTCCAAAAGTGACCTTCAAATGAGCAGGAAATGAAAGCCGGCCGTTCTTTCTCAGTCACCTTGCCTTGCTTTATTGATGTGTCATAATGGAAATCTTGAGAGCCAGAAATCTCAGAATTATTATGATATTTTAATCTTTTTAGGTTAAGTGTAAATGTGAAGGTGTAGGGCAAAAAGCATTAGTTTAGGCCCAGCTTTATGAAGTATCTCTTTCTTGCCCTTTTTCTCCTTGCTCAGTGGCTTCAGAGAGGATGTCTCTTCCACAAATCTGCAATTTCTGGGCTTTTGTGAACTTGGTCTTCTCCTTCGTATACTTTTATAAGTCACTTGATTTATGAAATTGGTGGGGACAATTCTAAGCACCCACGCACCCACCCCCACGCTCCTCCCCTTTCCCTCACCTGAGCACCTCAGCACTAGGTCCTTTGTTTCTACAACATATTTTAATTTTTTTAATGTTTATTTATTTTTGAGAGAGAGAGACAGAGCATGAGCCAGGGCAGGGGGCAGAGAGAGAGGGAGACACAGAACCCGAAGCAGGCTCCAGGCTCTGAGCTATCAGCACAGACCCTGTCGCAGGGCTTGAACCCAGGAAATGTGAGATCATGACCTGAGCCGAAGTCAAACACTTAACCGACTGAGCCACCCCAGGCAGCCCTCTACAACATATTTTTAAACCATTTGCAAGCAAACCTAACTGCAGTCTGGCTATGATCTCCATTGTCACAAAAAAATATGTCTGTTTAACCACATGCTTTGATCCGTTTGAGATGCACCTGCCAGGGTGCAGAGTTCTCTGCCCAGAGCATTCCAACCTTCTAAGTAGCATAAGATTGCCAATGATGTCCCTCACAAGCTAAAAACTTGCTGTTATTCTACTTTTTGAGCATGAATTCCCATTTCCAAATCATCATAGTATATATGTATAACACGCAACCCTAGAATTGATACTCTAAAATGTTTTTTTGTTGGGATGAACTCTCAGCAATGGATGATTGCTTACCTGGAATAATCATTTATTCTCCCCAAAGAAGAAATAATTGCTGACTACTTGATTCTAAATGCATCTCAAGTGCAATAAAAAATTAGGGTGAGTTAGTGGATTTACAGATCTGCTGTAGCAAATATTAAAATGACCCTTCTAAATGTCATGATGTCTGTTTAGCCTCAGAATCACCCCCAAAACAATTGATCTTAACTGTGCACTGAAACTGTCTGAGACTACCAGATACTTTTTTTTTAAATGTCTCCTATCACTTTATACATACTTTAGAAAAAAGGTTGTATTGACTTTATTTTTAATCACTAAATTTCACTAATAAATTCTCATTGAAAAAAAAATCAAATGCAGTAATGGACAAAATGAAAAGCAAAAGCTGACTCTTAACAATCTCAGTGTCCATAGATAACCACTTAAGACTTTAATTTGTATCCTTCCAGGCCTTTGTGTAAAAGTAGATGAATAGATATGATGTTCAAACACATTTAATATGGAACGACAGAGTATTTTTATCTTACTATTTGTATTATGTCCTCAGCTTTACAGTTTCCATCTTTTTCTGAAGGCTGTAGACTGTGACAATAACACCAGAAGGACTATCTTGAAATTGGGGGGTGACGTCTCAAATCTGCACTTGGGCCATACTGAATGGATTGAACATCCGACGCATTACATTTTAAGGTCTCAAGGAGATATTTTATGATCAGATTTAACAGACCACATACTCTTTCCTTTAGGGAGGCCATAAAATTCCCAGATTATGGGAGTAGATCTTGTGCTCAAATATTCAATTCCCTATTTTAAGCCTGATTTTTCTCTTATTAAGATCTGTCAGTGGCACTTTGGTTAAGTTCCCTTCTGTGGCCAAAGACTCCTTTTCTACATATTTGTTTTTATAATTGTGTGGTTTTTAAGAAGATGTACTTCCCATCTAAGAAAATGTAATAAGGAGCATTCTTTTGTTACTGAAAAGATCTACCTGAGTTAATGAGGTTGTTAATATAAGTCTATGAGGCCAAAATGTGAGAGCTCAACAGTAGTCGTAAAACCGAAGAGAAGTTTCCAGAGTAGAAAAGTACCTTTTCTAACTTACAATAAACTGAACAAAGAAGAGTCTGGTTTAAGGTCCTTTTTATTGACAAGGAAAGAAGGTAGAGGAGGTGGGATCTCTCACACATTAATATGGTGTAAAAAGCAGAAGAGACAAAACCTGGGTTTTGTCTTCAGATAAATTTCACCAACTGAAGGACAAGCCACGAATAAAAGCGTGTCTGAGTTTTATTTTCTGCTGGTCGCCACCATAGGATGGATGTTTTGTTCCACCAAGCAGAATTTCAAAGTCTTTGTTGCTGTGAGTATACAACTGCCCCGGCCAACTCTCTCTCAGTCCGTTTTGGTGGTCAGAGACCTTCAGTGCAAAGTAGCCACATGACAGCTTGTTTTTTTATTGTCTCTTTTCCATTTTATTTCTATTGACTGTAATCTTAAGGCATCTGAATCAGTTGCTTGCCTTCTCTTTGTTAATGTCCACTGGAATCAGTCAAGTTTCCCACTTTCCCATAAATAGGGACATAACGAGAATCGGTCTGGTTTCGCTTTCTCTTCTCTCGTCTCTTCAAAATCAGAGTCAATAGTCAGCAGTTTGTGCTCACATAAATCTTGTTATTGTTTATACCGACTCACCCTTTCTCATGCTATTAGAACCATGGTGGCCATAGACCCCAGAGATTTGTTCATCTGAAAGCTCTGAAACTGCACCACTTTTATGACAACAGTAAAGCCTTGAGCTGTCACTTTCCCCCTACGACTGTTATTCACCGTGATTACTGGCATTTCTTTCTGGCTCATTCTCTCTTGCTCCCATCCCCCATTTGATCGTTTGAAAGAAAATATTTGGAACAAATAAGGTAAAGGACTAACAATTAGCAATTCTTAGCTAAGGCTGCATAAAATTCTGTGCCTGTCTCCACAGAATCTGCATCCTATTTAATATATCTCCCATCCTGAGAACTCATCCCAGCATTCTGGTGGGCTTTAAGGGAGTCCCGAAAACAAGAGGGATTAAAAAAAACCAAACAAATAAAAACAAACAAACAAACAAAAAAACAGGGCCCTCTCCCTGATGGGGAACCGGCTGTGTCCAGACATGATGCTTTGTGGCAGTCCTAGGTTCAGGGCAGAAGTCTGCTGCTTCCTTGGTGTGAGACTCAGGCAATATGTTAGCTTCTTCATCCTTGAGTTTTCTCACCAAGAACACCACATCTGCCTTACAGGGCTGCTGGGAGGATCAAACAAAATGATGTTTGTGGAAGGGTATTATTAACCGGTGATCACCTTCTAAATAATAGAATTTAACAAGCGTGTGGATTAGAGAAATGGGAAAAAAGGTTGAGATGTGCAAAGGAAATAGAACTCATCTGCTCAGGTGTTTAAAAGTCATAGTCACGTGGTCCAGTGGGTTTTGAAATTTAAAGACTGATATTTTAGAGTGTGCCTCTACAAAACTGGAACTTTAAATTTTGTTTTTAGTTTTCATGGTGTTGTAGAATAAGAAGGTATTGTTATTCTCATTTTACAAATGAGGAGAATGGTATAAAAAAATTATGTCCCTTGCCCCAGGCCCCTTATTACTCGGAATCAAAAGCTTTCCAGTTTTGACAGCCTAGATATTTGTCTCACAGCCTTCAGAGAAAGGAGAGGATTTATGTGGGAAGTTCATCCTGGGAAAGGTTACACGTTCTCTGACGTATGTTCATTTCACATTAACACTTTGCTCTATCCCAGAATTGTGTTAACTGTGTCTTAAAATTTATTCTGCATTTCCCTATTAAAATAAACCTGTTTTTAAAAATCTTATTGTAAAAATGCATTGAGAAGCTGGGTTGATAAATAGAGAAAATAGGGCAGAGAGACTTGCCTAAATCAGCAATACATATTCAGGTTGAAAGCTCCCCTTTTCCCTTTTCTTTTTCTTCTCTACCTTAACAGGTATAAAACATGCAAAACATAATTTTTAAAATGAGGTTAATTTCAACACTGTGGGACGGTGATGGTGGTATTAGAACTGATTCTTTCTAGGAGCACCTGGGTGGCTCAGTCGGTTGAGCATCTGACTCTTGATTTCGGCTCAGGTCATCATCCCAGGATCATTGGGACCAAGCCCACATCGGGCTCTTCACTGAGCGTGAAGACTACTTAAGATTGTCTTTCTCTTTCTCCCTCTCACCCTCTGTCCCTTTCCCTCACTCTCTCTCTCTCTCTAAAATAATAATAATAATAATAATAATAATAACAATAAGGAAGGGAAGAAAGAAGAAGTAGGAGAAGAAAGAAGGAGAAGAAGAAAAAGAAAAACTGATCCTTTCTATTAAGTCTTAGACGAATGGAGAGTTAAAATCTACTGTCTTGTCTATCCAAAAGGACTTTTTTAAAAACATTCACACTGAAAATTTCACTTGGAACAATGCTTTAGCTCCTATTTTGACAAGTCAGTGCATATATGAACAAAATAACAACGTGCATGTTGAATGAGATAAATAATGTGTAGAGTAGACCTGTCTGGGAATTTCCAGTCATTTCAGTCTCTGAATCTTTTGAGGAAATTACTTAGCCTAACATCACCAAATACAGCAAATAATTGACCTCGGAAGAATAATCCCAGAAGCTCCCAATTTATGAGTGGATTCTAAGAGTTAGTAGAAAAGTCAATTGAATGAAATTTGCGATTTATTTTTTCTCTGGAAGTATTTTTTTAAAATGCAGTCTGGTTCCCCAGCTAGTCTGTGAAAACTTCATCCATCGTGAATCAGGAACTTTGATGTTATTCCAGCAGAAATAAGCACTCCAACTTCTCACCCTTCTCTCGGCCCTGGGGGCATCAGCAATAGAGGGTACAGATTCAGAGGACAATGGCTCCACCAAAGAGCAGGTGGATAGGTATTTCTGAGGTCTCGTGACTTCTCTCTCATGCGTTTGTCAAAGTATTCTTCTAAATAACTTACTTCCCACAGTTATTTATTTCCCACGAAATAACTTTAGTATTCCCTAAATAACTTGCTCCCAGTATTACTGTGGAGCAAAGGGATGGTGCTTATAAGAACTGTGGGTTTGGGGTCTGCTTCCTCCACTAAATGTTTCTGCACACAGATTGTTCTTTGGTCAGGCATTTATTATTTGGGGAATCATTGACAGGGTGCCTAATTCCTATGCACAAAGGGCATGTGTATGCAAGTGAATGTGTTGGAAGACAGACCTACACAAAACCAGAGTTTTGGAGGTTTTGTCTCGCACCAAGTTATTATTTTCAAAACACATGTAATGTCTTAAAACTTTAAAAATGGCCATTGAAAAATCTGTTTGTAATCTAGACAACCAAAAAAGCGTCAAATTTGAGTTGAGGAATGCACTTTATCCTTTCATTTTAGATAGAAAAATGATATCATCGAGTATCTTATAGAAACTTCTTTATGCATAAAGAAAATATATTCACAATTTAACTTAGATGCTATGAAAATTTACTCTCAGCAGATGGTTTTGAAAAGAAGACAAATTAAAATGTACTGGTCTCCAAATGGATATAGTAAAGTTAACCATTAGTTTTATGTAACTTTTTGGGAAAAAAAGACAAAAACTAAAACTTGAAGGATTAACCCAAATATTTGAGTGGAAATCAAGCCTTACATTTGATTCCAACAGCCAGTCTTTATCAAGGGTGATGGATGTGATATCCTAAAGTAAAAACAAACAAACAAAAAAATGGATTTCTTTGGCCACAATAGCAGAATAAGTGAATCTTATGATTGGATGATTATCTTATGCTAGATTTGGAATATATGCCTTTATAGCCACGTTCTCTTCCCTCTTTGTTTGCCAGCTTGTGCAAGCCGGGTTCTTCTCATTCTCTGGGATGACTTCCAAAGGGGGTGGGAGAGGTAGGGCACATGGCCCCATATGAAGCAGTATTATCCCAACATTCGGATCTTTGTGTTTCAGAGTATTAACCAGATTACGGGTCATAATCTGTAAAAGCTCCCCTGCTAGTGCCCTGCTTGACTTCTTTCCAGATGAAATCTCTTCAAACAAATCCTGGATCACAAAGATTCTCCGTTTTGTGTCTGGAGCCAAAGAGAAAAAAAAATATGCATAAAGAAAGACAAGTATCCGCCAAGGGTAAAGAGCTAGATTGATGAGGTTCTGCGTTTATCACCTCTGGAAAAAAAATTGTTCCTGTAAAAGAAGCCAATTGCAACATTTAGGATGAAGTAATTCATCTAGTGATTCTTCTTCCATTTGAACTTTTCATTTCCTTGTGCTTTTTTATGGATGCCCAGTTTGAATGTGTCTAGATAAGGACATGACTTATTTATTGGCACTAAGAGCTTTTTATAAATTTAATGTAATTTATGGATTTTTAATAATCCCTCTAATAGTTTCTTTACATGAGTTACCACTTTTTTTAAAAGCCAAATTTCATTTGCTTTATGGCAGCAAATGAGTAAAAGAGAAAATTAGGGTTTCAATAGAAAGTTATCCCACTTGGCAGCCCAAACCTATCCTTTGGCTCATAAAACACTACTGATGGGGGCACCCTATTATTTTTAAGGGGTTCATGAAATGGACAAAATTCAATTGTTCCCATTTGTTCCCTCAGCATGCAGACAGGATATTTATAGGAAAGCACTCTCAAAAAAATTAAAAAAAAAACAACCCAACACATCCTTCCACTCTCAACGGAAAGGTCTGAGGTAAAGTGGTTGTAATCAAGCTTGCTTGCTAAATGCACTCAATTTTTCAGAAGCAATTCCCTATTTTTCACAAAGCTTTTTTTTTTCCCTTCCAGAGGGTAACTTTCTAATTCAATGGATACTTACTAGTATCCTTTAGCTTTACACTTGTAAATTGTTTAGAACTTGTGCCTTGGACACACACCCAGGGGATATCTTTAAATAATTCCAAGGGGACTATCCTGCAACAAAAGGTCACTGATCTCTGGATGAATGTCCTCTAGACTAGGAGGTGTTCTTTTCCTTCCCAGTGCGTCTGTCAGTGGCACACCACTGGGATGAGTCTCTGTGTGTTACTCTCATCTATTACAGCCCTTCTTGGCCCATGCCTCCTATGCTGATATGCTCTTATCAGTGAACTCTTTCAAAAGGCCTCGTTCTTTCCATGATTACTATTTAGGTAGAGCTATGAGCCTCCTGTGGCTCTGATCACTTGTGGCCCTGAATCCAGTAGGTGACCTAAACAAGAGTGGGTGAGGGAGCTGCCACTTTAGAATAAGAGACTCCCTTCCCTTCCCATTAGATCTCCAAAGTCCTTTCTCTGCTGGGACCTCCAGGCTGTGGGCAATCTTCCCAGACTTCAACCCATGCCTCCCTAGAACTGCTCTTTACGTCCTACTTAGCCTGTTCTGATAAAATCTGTTCCCATTCCATGTAAAGTTTACTTTTTACTAATAGCTTTAGTGAGGTATATTTACATACAATATACACTCATTTGAGGTATACACCTTGTTAAATTTTTGTAATTATATGCAGTAATGTAATCTCAGTCACAAGCAAAATAATAGAGCAATTCCATTCCTCTGAAAAATTCTCTTGAGCCTCATTGTAATAGAAGCCTTCTGATTCCCCAGTCTAGGCAACCATTGACTACTTTCTTTCATGGTAGTTTGGTCTTTTCTAGAATTTCATATAGGAGTCATACAATATGCACTCTATTTGTATTTGAATTTTTTCACTTAGCCTAATGTTTTTAGGTTCATCAGTAAGTTAAGTGTATTAATATTTCTTTCCGTGTTTTTTGCTGAGTGTATACCACAATATGTTTATCAGTTGATTAGATAACAGATTCATATTGATTTTTTCCACATCTTCCATGTCTTTTGAAACTAATTTGGCACTGGGGGTTGTATGGAAACCAATTTGACAATACATTTCATATTTATATACATATATATATATATATATATGCAAAATAAAAAAAAAGAAACTGAATTGGAAGTGAATCTCTTAAGTTTCAAGGTGTCTGCTTTAAAAAACTTAACTAATTAAACATATGTGCATTTTAATGTCATGGAAAAGGTCCAATGAAGCAGAGGGTTCCATAGGGTCCTTACAAATAAACCACATTCCAGTGAACTAATGCTCTCTGGGAAATGTGGAATTATTCAAGAGATGGAATTAATGCCATATTGGAGAGGTGTAAAGTTCATTCAACATCTGACAGAACAGAGACAATGAACAGTCTGGTCTCTGCAGTGGTCCCTCCTGTATCTCTTTAAGGTGAAGTTGCTTAATTTCTCCCTCCTACCTTATCTGTTTCTTGTAATGGCCACATAGATTACAGGCAAAATGTAATGAACTTCTGCAGTCATTTAAACATGTAAGTCCTGTGACAGTTCCTTCACATGTGCCCTTAAGTATTTGCTTTTTTTCCCCTATCTACATCAGCGCTGACATTTAACAATCTGATGATCAATTATTGAAAAGAATTTCCATTTGACTGAACTCACTAGTCAATTCGATAAAAACTGGTTGATCTGTGCTGATATAATGTAATGTTATGACTTCAATAGTGTTTTTCAAAATTTAATGTGCATAAAATGACCAGAGGGAGATTGACAAACATGAGGGTCCTAAGCCTTCCCTTTATAGATTTTGATTAAGAAGTTTGAAATACGGTCTAAGAATCTGCATTTTATAAGCATTCTAGGAGATTCTGAAGCAAATGGCATGTAGATCCCACCATGACAAATGTTGGAATACAAAAGATATACTATAAAATTCTGGTCAAGGGGTCCCTGGCTGGCTTCGTCGGTAGAGCACGCATTCTTGATCTCAAGATCGTAAGTTCAAGCACCACATTGGGTATAGAGATTATAGAAAGGAAAGGAAAGGAAAGGAAGAAGAAAAAAGTCTGATCAAACTGGTTATTTGTCAAACTACATACATTAATAAGGACTCTTTCAGTTTCAGGTAACAGAAACCCAAATCAAACTGACTTAAAGCAAATATATATTAACTCATGTAATTGGAAATATAGGATCAGAGCTGACTTCAGTAAAAAAAAATCTATCTGTTGGCTTTCAAAGGATATCATCCAGACTTTATTTCTCACTCCATCTTTTGGATTTGTTTTCCTCTATGTTGGTTCCTTCAGGAAGACTCTTTGTAAAAGTTGGCAAGTTGGCCACCAACATTTCTATGCTCATATGCTATCTTCTCAGCAACTTCATTGGAAAGACAAAAGTCCTAGGACTGAGCCTAATTAGACTGAGTTTTATCATATTCTGATCCCTAAAACCTTCAGAATGCTCTGAATGGCCAGGCCAGAGTCATCTGCCCAGTTGTCCCCTTCCACCTCCGAAATGAGTGAGTGTGTGTGGATGTGTGTGTGGATGTGCATAAACACATGTTTGTGTGTGTTGGGAAACAGAGGGAATGGATCTAACTAAACGCCACAGATTAACCATTGGGTAGAAGTAAATCTCTCCTCCACAACAACAAAAAATCAATGTGTTAGTTATGGAAAACAGTACAAGTCTACTATATAACACATTTCACATCAATAGATGCTAGTAAAATGCTACATTTTCCTCCACCTAGCTGTGTATGTGGATGATCTTAGATTTCAAATTCCTAGTGACAGAGAACTAATTTGTTTCATAGAGGGTTTAGTAAGCACCTGCCAATGCATGCTTAATAAATTCAATTTAATCTTGGTCATTAGTATTGCTATGACCAAGTAGCTTTTGGAGTGATTACTCGAGAAAGGAAGGATGGTACCCAATAAGACTGTTTCTGTGGATTAGGGTCTGTTGGATGGTGAGGATTATGTTTTTTTGAATTGTGCTTCTAAATCCATAACTTAAACTGCCATCACTAACTATGATGATGGGGTGATGAATTATATTGAAGAAAAAAAAATCAGCTTAAACTACCTCATCATTGAGAAGTGAGAGGTAAACTAGGAGGAATTAAAAAAACAAATAGCAGAAATAATTGAAAGAGCCTGAACAAAGAAGATGAAGTCTACAAACTGTGTGTAGGACTTCAGTCAGGACGATGGGAGTAAGATGACCCTGATGTGAGCAGGTAAGAGGAGAGTGTGATGGAATTGGGCAATCAGCACTTTGCTGTGCTTCAGAAAGACCAAATCTAGAACTGCTGGGGGCACAAGACCTACAAGTGTAAAGCAGTTTCATCGACAGTATTACACACAATAATATTATTATGAAATTTAATTTCGTAAAGGGTCATCAGTGAAGAAATTTAAGGCCAAAGGGAACAGTGCATAAAACAAAAAATAGAACAGGGCATAAAAGACTGGCAGGAAGTGGGGTGCCCGTGACCTGAAAGGTCTCTTTTGATCTCAGTTTTCTATGATTCCAAAATAAATGTGTTTCCTCTGTGAATTCTTTCTAAGCAACAATAATTCGAGGTTCACTTGAATGTCACACGTGTCGGGCCTTCTCCCAGGCCTGCTGTATGGTACAGGTCTGGTAAGTGTTCATGGCTTATGACTCAGCAGGTTCAGAAAGTAACAAAAGATGTCTTTGCTCTGTTTGTTTTAACTCCTGACTGATGCTTCTTAGAACTTAAAATTTGAAACCAAAAGTGTCTACAAGTGGCAAACTTCAGCTCAAAATAGACTCAAAATATTTCATGACTTATCGGTTCAAATTTCAAAAGTTCAAGGAATATGGCAGAGTTCGGTGGTGACATTACAAAAGATTTCTCTGCGAATCTAGTGATCTGACAGAATTATATGCTTTTATGTATATATTTTTAAATTACTGTGTGCATACATATTTTTCAAACTTTCTCTGGTGATCACCGCATGGTATCATTGTGTATACGTATGGTTTGTTTCCTGACATTTTCTCTTAGCTGAATTGACCGCATATCCTACTTAGGGAAAAGCAAGTTCAACGAAGCTACAGTAAATTAGACACTAAGAAAAAGACAAAAGATGTGAATGTGAATTGAAATGACTTTAAGGGCTGGATATGGGATGACATCAGCATGTTGGCAAGAAATAGAAATCTACAGCAGGCTAGACTGTCTGATGTTCTGTCCAGGGTGGAACAAATGAAGATAAAGGCAAATGCAGAGCTATAGCAATAAATACAATTGTCTAAAACGTGACCTTCATGGTTATTAGCATATTTATTTTCTAGCATGAAGGAAGTTATTTAACATATATGATTCATATCTCTCCATGCTTTCGTCTCTATCACCTCTGCTCTCGCTCTGATCTGTCACCCATCCGTTCACCCAGAGGATCCTTTAGAAACTTATATTCTGTAATCACTTCTCTTCTTTCAGGGTTCCTTCCTCCTCAACCTAACTGAAAGCTGACCTTTACTTGACCATGAAACCTTCTATATTGCTCGCTTGACGGCTTCTACTTACAGATAAGGATCCTAGATTCCTCCAACAAAGCAGGTCTGCCACAAAGGCTTGCATTGAGTTGGGATAATTTTAAGAAGCAATCCCAGGGAATAGAATGGGAAACTTGGAGGGATGACCCCAGGAAGGAGGGAAAGCCAATACAAAGATGCCTTATGAAACTGATCACTGCCATGGACGACGGGAGAACAATCTATGTGGGACACCCCTTAGTAGCCTTACAGACAGCACCTCAGAATTGTTTGCCCAGTAGATGGAAGAGGGGAGCATGTATCCACCAGCTAAATGTTGGACAAATATTGTCCTAATTGGTGTCAACTCCCTGTATGTTAGATTGCCTTTAGAAAGGCAGAGGTAGAAGTCAACAGCCGAGTGATATGCTTGAGCTGGGCTGCTGTCAGGTTACATCTGTGTGAAGTTGGTGGTTGCAGCAGTTTCTAAAGTTATCCATGGCTGAAGGGAATATGAAGAGAGGCACAGGGAATGTTCTAAGTAAGGGACAACCACTTCCTTAATCATTGCTGCATCCGGCATACTGTTCTAACTTTACTCAGTCACTAATTTTGGGGGGTACATGAGATCTTCCTAAACTACTCTTTCCCTCACTTCCACTTTTCCTCACATCCACCAGGATGTTGTTCCAACCTCCTCAATGGAATTACAATCTCATCTTCTTCTCTGGGTCTGTCACCATTTTCCGTGGCTTCAGTACTGATGAGGATGACTCTATTACTTCCTCGTCTCAAAACTCCTCATCTTCAGGCGTCGCTCAACTTCAGTTAGCCCTGCCATAGCCACACATGTGGCTACACTCCCACCTGGGCCTTCCATACTTGTACATCTTTTTTTTAAATTTTTATTTAGTTTTGAGAGGGAGAGAGACAGAGCAGGAGCAGGAGAAGGGCAGAGAGAGAGAGAAGGAGACACAGAATCCAAAGCAGGCTCCAGGCTCCGAGCTTTCAGCACAGTGCCCGACGTGAGGCTCGAACTCACCAACTGTGAGATCATGCCTGGAGCTGAAGTCAGACACTTACCCGAGTGAGACACCCAGGCACCCCTCCACACTAGTATATCTTGAACACAGGAATTATGTTTGATTTTGGTACATAATCTATTCACTTCCTCATTCCTTTTGCTCTTCACTTTGTTCTCCCTATGCCCTCAATACTTCCCTTTTTCCCAGCCCATATCCATGCAATTTTGATTTTATTTGCTTCCTTACCTAGGCTGGACTCTTGAAATGAGCAATCATGTTAATAACCTATGAGATGCCATATTAAAACCTTAGGACTCTTTTACCTACTGTCTACTCTCTTGTTTCTGTATCCTTGGTTCTTATCAAGGATGCTGGAGAAAAATCTCAAAGCCATGATATCATTCTCAGCTACAAATTCATACTATCTCATCTGCTGAAATGGCATTCTTATTTTATTGTGTATTTTTCAATTTCTGGATGAGTGTATTCCTTTCATGCCTCTTCCACATTCCCCATGCTTCTACCCTAACCTTATGACTCATTTTCAGTAGATGGCCTTGCTTCCTACTTCACTGGAGGAAAAAAGAGAGAGAGAAAGAGAGAGGGAACCAGAGACTGATGTTACAACCTAAGGTCTCTAAATTTCTCTTATTTCCACCCCAAATTGGTACCTTTAGCCAATCCCTTTCTTTGGTTTTATCTCTGAATAAAAACTAGCCCACCTTTAGGCTGTAGGCTAATTCCACCCTTTCAGGCAATAATACCAAAAGAAATACAACAGGCTCTAATCTGAGTTCATTCAACTGTTTCTGTCAGCACACCACCATGCTCAAAGTCCTCCAGGTTTTCCATAGCATGTCTCTTTGATTTGTCACCATCTTGCTATACCAATCCATGGTCAACTGAATGCATTCATCTTTGGAAACAAATTATAGTTTCCTTTCTTTTGCCTCCTGTGATAGTCCTCTTCACACCCCACCTAGATCAGAGCACTAACGTCCTGGCTGGTCTTCAGGATGCTCTCACAATCATTACCTCATACAATCTCTTTCATCGATAACTGATGGAATGCTTAAAGTTGCAACCTTGAGTAGTGTTAAGGACCTCTACGATCAAGCTTCTCACATACCCACATATGCTTCAATTTTTTTTTTAACGTAGGAGGATGTTCTTAGCACATACTGTGTCTGTTACCTAGAATATCTCTCTCCTCCTTTGGACTGTTCACATTCTACTTATTCTCCACAAATTACATCAGTGTGTATGAATTTTTCCCTTCCTCAAATGTCTACTGTATATTGTAGTCTGTATTATATTTGTTTATACATTGATTTTATTATGTTTATTTATTTCTTCTGTTTAGGACTTGACTTTCAAGAGGGAATATGTTCCTTAGGAGCAAGGACCTTATCTTATACATCTTTTGTCCTCACAATATTGGCCACTCATTAAGTACTTACTACAAATACCCGTTGACTTCATTTCAATGAGTCAGAGCTTTTCATTTGAAAAAGGAACCTATGAATGGGCACCTGAATATCAAATAGTATAAACCAGCTCTTGAAAATTCATGATTGGAATGAATTGGCATAATGAGGATCATCTTCTTGTTTTTTTCTGAATATTGGTTGTGAATGACCTACCTTCATGGGAATCTTGGACCACAGGAATCATCCTGAAATTTACAGTTTCAACTAAGCACAGTGCCTAGGTGTTGATCCAAAACTAAGTTGATAGCGTAAAGTAGCCTGCGTACATCATAAACACTCAAATTAAAATATGAAAATATAAAAATCTGGAAACACAAAGGTTTGGCTGGGTTTTTTGTTAAGTTTTTATAGAGATGTTGACAGCAATAATTTTGGAATTTAAATATTTGTTTGGGATTTATACGAATCTGAGATAAAACATAAGAATTTAACTCACAAATTTTATGTTTGTGGATACTTGAGTCATTAGAATAAAGCTAATTTAAGCAAACACTACAAATCTCTTTTCTTTTAAAAAGAAATTTGATAAATACTGGTGTAGCCTAACTGAAGCCCCATATAACAATCCTCACTGTAACATTCATCTCAACCTGTTTCAGTAGCGCTGCTTTCCATGATAGGAAGCTTAACATCTTTTTTCAACTTTTTTTTTTTTTTTTTTTTATTTTTGGGACAGAGAGAGACAGAGCATGAACCGGGGAGGGGCAGAGAGAGAGGGAGACACAGAATCGGAAACAGGCTCCAGGCTCCGAGCCATCAGCCCAGAGCCTGACGCAGGCTCGAACTCACGGACCGCGAGATCGTGACCTGGCTGAAGTCGGACGCTTAACCGACTGCGCCACCCAGGCGCCCCGAAGCTTAACATCTTTTAAGGCAACCCATCACATTTGGGGACAGATTCTGTTTTTAAAGAATTTCTTTGTCATTTTATTTTACAGGAGTTACATAAGTTCAAATATCTGTATGTACATGAGTACAGCAGGCCAGGTGTGATTCAACAGGGTGTGGTGGGGACTGTGGGGACTGGAAGGTGCTACTCTGTTCCAGCTGAATACCTCCAGAGGAGTGAGGGGCCAATGTGGCCAAGCCTTCCTGTGACTCAAGAGATGCCAAAAATCTAGATAGAGCTGTGAAATCTGTGGCCTTTCAACATGATAATTAATTCAAACTGTTAGATAAAACACTGTGGATGAGGTTGGTAGATTAAATACACATATCTGTGGGTTAAACCTGTCTGTAGCCCTTCAGTTTTTTAACTTCTGCCTCACCTTTTCACCTCTGGGGGGGGGGGGGGTGGTAAAAAACATGTATTAAATTTATATTTTACTCAAAAAAGAGGACAAAAGTCAAATATTTACGGACGACTATTGTTCTCCATATTTACCCCAGTCTTCTTGAAATTCCTTGAGTCGTTTGAACCCAAAGTACATCTAGGTTCTAAAATCATTTATGCAGATCAATATTGAGATAGTTACGATTTAGAGAGTTTCTTAATGTACAAGAGCGATTTCTGTTAGGATTGTTTTGCTTAGTTTTAGCCTATGGTGAAATTTTCACTTGGAAACCAGGCCTAGTATCTTCCTGGCCTCCCGACTTGACATCATGAGCAAATTTCACAAGCATAGCTTCTGTGTCCTCGTTTAGATCGCTGTTTGAAACTAAACTGGGCTTTCCTGGACAGATAACTGTCCAATGGGAGGCCACTAGTATGGCTGCAATGGTCCCCAACCAGCTGGCATATTTCAGTCAATGATCTTTAAATTTCTGGAAAAATCAACTAACCTTTTTGAGTTACTCTCTTGGTATCTCAACTTTATTTCTCTTTCTTTATAGGAAGGTTTCAATGTGGAGTTTATGAAAAACTCTGTCAAAATATGCGGTGCCTGGGTGCCTCCGTTGGTTAAGCATCTCTCGTTTTTTGGCTCAGGTCATGATCTCACGGTGGTGAGATTGAGCCCCACCTGTGGCTGGGCATGAACCCTGCTTAAATTCTCACCCACTCTGCCACTCCTGTGTGTGCACTCTCCCTCAATAAATAAATAAACATACAAATAAATAAATAATAAATAAATAAAATCTGTCAAAATAGAAATACATTACGTAAATTATTTTCCTTTTTTACCAATGAAAAGGAGTTTGGCTCAATACCATTGTGTGGCACACCTCAGGGGGCTTCATTCATGTTGTCTTTTGCTCACAAGTCAACCCCTCAGCATAACTCATAGAACACAATGTAGCTAGTGCCCCCTGGAGTTGTGCATCCACCACAGCCCTGAATGAGGTTTATTTGGCAATAATACTCTTGAGGCATTTATGCACATATGGTAGCTCCTGGTGATCATGTTCATAGGCCAGGCTTAAAAAAGATAACAAAAACAAAACAAAACCCTGATTCAACAATTTGCTGGCATCAGGCATACTTCAGAATACATTTCTTTGATAAATATTTTGGTGCCGTTTGAATTTATACAAGAAATTATAACTTGGTTATATAATCAATTTTTAACTTTAGTAAATGCTATGTAACCCCAGAGAAAAATCTGAATATTTCTGGCATTCCATACGTATTACTCACGCTTAATGAACGTTATCTTTCGTGGTTAGGATGATCTATTTGAGCAAGGATTGACGAATATTTTTGTAAAGGGCTGGACAGTAAATACTTCAGGATTTGCAGGACACATATGGTCTTTGTCACATATTCTTTGTATTTTTCTTTTTTTTCCTAGCAGTTCCCAATGTTTCAATGGCTGGTAATTTAATAAACAGCAAATATTGTTTCACTTTTATATTTTGGTTTTTTCTCTTGATTTTTGGGACTACATGCACACACCATCCTGAGTAGTTTTTGGTATTGAGCCGTGTTGAGATGCTCACAGGAATCCGGGGAAATAGGTTGTCTTGTTGTTCCTGTGCCTTAGCCTGGAGAATGAAAGCATGGCAGGGGTTAAACAAGTTGCTCAAGTCTTCGTGATGATTTTGCTCTTACCAAGAATGTCTAAAAATTGTATCTTATGTACATTAAAGGGTGAAAATGAGTGCAAAGTGGATGCAGGGAATTGTTATTTGTTTCTATATAAGGTAAAATGGCCTTAGCCTTTTCCATTTTTTTCCTTTATACCACAGAGTACAACTGCAGATGTGTGTGTTTTCACTGTATTTTGAAATGATAAACTGATATGAAAATATTTTAAATAGCATGCCAAAAATGTCTTCACTGAGCACAAAATGGACAAAGTCCAAATGTTAGTTTAAATTTCATATTATCTACCAATCTTCCCAGCAGAATCTGAAAGATGTTATTGTTTTAGTCACGTAGTTCTTCTGAATAATCTTTTCTTTGTAAACAGTTGGCAATCCAAACTCTGGATTTTTCCATTTAACGTTTGAAAGAAACTCATTTTTAATCAGCATATCTGTCACCTTCTTTTTTAACCCCCCCTTTTTTTTTTTGGCTTTTACTTTTTGGTACCGGTGAATTTTTGACTTGCAACTTTAAACTGGTGTTCATTTTCTTCTTTAACACTGCAATTTCCAATTCACCCAGGCTTGTATTCCCCAGTTTCTTCTAAAACTGAAAATTAGTGGTCGTTTTTCCAAAAGCTGTAATTTTTACATTAACCTTGTTTCTTCTTTTAATTGGTGTTTTTCTGTCAGACAATGGTAGGGGGCTGGTGACGCGTGTTATTTATTTTGAGAATCCTGTTTCAGTGAGGCTGGTTGTGAAATAAAGGCTGGAGAGGAAAATACTCCTTAAGGCTGCTGCCTGTGGGGTGAAGAGGAAGGAAGGAGAAGGGAAAGGGCTAGTCTTAGGGGAGGTAGCAGGAGTGGGCACTGGAATGTTCTCATCATTTCAGAAATTAGAGACCAGTCAGAAACCGTAGCCAAAGGGTTTCTTCCAGTTTAAATATGAAGCCATGTCTAGGTCCCCATAAATCCAAGTTGCTAAAAATGTCCCCCTCCCCACAAGCCGTGACCAGCCCCCTCTGGCCACTGAACGTGAGGACAGCTAAATAACAGAATTTTCTTTCAACACGTGCGTGATACACATTCAAGATGAAAACCCATGGCTAAGAGAAAGTGACTGTATTAAAATACCTTTTAGACAAATGAGTAAGTATTTGCGTTTCTTCTCTTTTGTTGGTTTCCCCCTCTGTGGGCTACTGTGCTGCTGCCTCCTGTCAGCATTGTCTCCTGTTTTGTTTTGTTTTGTTTTGTTTTGTTTTGTTTTGTTTTGTTTTTACCTATTATAGTTAAATGGTTTGTCTCCTGAAAGAAACTTAAAGCTGTTGAGGAGGGTTCCCCTCAACTAGAGATGGTTTGTAAATACAAACTAGTATAAAGAAATAAATCGTATGGGATTTCAAACTAAAATCTTTTTATTTTAATTTGGACAAAGAAAACGGGCTAGAGAATGAGAAGATTTAGGTACTGTTATATTTGATCCACAAATTATAATTTGCTTAACAAATTTTAAGCATTGTTTCAAGTCGGACAAATAATTGTTCCAATCTTCATTTTCTTATTTTACACAAACAGTTGAAAGAAAATATGCAAAATTTCTCTGAAAGTTTCAATTAAAAAAAAAAGTGCCTGGATTTTTCTTACACCATCACAAATATTCATTATTTGAAACTCATAGTTTTTTCAGCCTTTTTGCCCCAGTTTCCATGGCTTTAAAGCTCTGACAGTGTTACATTTAAATATTACTTAATTTTAAGTATTGGTTTTCCTGCCTCAGTATTTTAATTAACGAAACTGTGTGTTATTTTTAGCATGGTAATCCAATCAATAGTACATACTTGTACCAGATTACAATAATTAGAAGGCATTGTTTACAGTAAAATCAGCATAGGTCTATCTAGAAGTAAATATTTATATAGAGAGATGCTAATAATTGTTAGATACGAGGACGAGTTTTTAAACTTTTATTGAAATATAATGTACATGCAAAAATTGTAGGTGTAGTACTCGGTGAATTTTACAAACGATACTTACATAATCAGCACCCAGATCACAATGCAGAATATTCTAAGCATTCCTAAAGCTACTCATTCTTCCACCTCAAGGGGTATCCCCTTCCTATCTTCCAACAACAGGGAATAATTTTGCCTGTTTTGGAACTTCCTATAATTTGAAACATTCTGTGTGTACTATGTTGTGTCTGACTTCTTTTGCTCTACTTTTGTTGGTGAGATTTAGTCATGTTGTATACAACTGTTCTTTCTTTGTCATTTTATCTTGAATATGCTTTGATTTATTTATCCATTCTCTTGTTGATGAATTTGGGGGAAATTTCCAGTTTGTAGTTCTGTTTTGTCAAAAACCTAGAGTTCTCCCCCTGTGTCTCTCTCTCTTACTTTCACAGAGGACACTTCACTTCTGGTCCCCACACGTGTGGGATTTTTCCCTGCACCAAGGACTTTGGTGACACCAGCTGGATGCCCTACAATTTAACTCAATTCTGACACTATCTACTTGGAGATAGCATCAGATACCACAGGTTAAGGGCTGTCTCATGAGGCTGCCCCTCCCCCACACTTAAAAAAAATTTTTTTTTTAACGTTTATTTATTTTTGAGACAGAGAGAGACAGAGCATGAACGGGGGAGGGGCAGAGAGAGAGGGAGACATAGAATCGGAAGTAGGCTCCAGGCTCTGAGCCATCAGCCCAGAGCCCGACGTGGGGCTAGAACTCACAGACCGTGAGATCGTGACCTGACCTGAAGTCGGATGCCCAGCTGACTGCACCACCCAGGCGCCCCTCCCCCACACTTTAGATGCCAATCACAGATAGTAGGTCCCCAGGTTGTGTCCAAAGTGGCTCCACATTTTGGAGGTTGCCGTGACTGCCTCCCCTGTGGATTTGATTATTTGCTAGGACAGTCGTGGAACTCAGGGGAACACTTACATTTACCAGTTTATTAAAGAATGTGACAGAGCATACAGATGAACAGACAGATACAGAGATACATAGGGTCAGCTCTGGGAGGGTCCCAAGCAGAGGAACTTCTGGGGTGCATCACCCTTCTGGTATGTGGATGTGTTCACCAACCTGGAAGCTCTCCAAACCCTGTACTTTGGGGATTTTACGGAGGCTTTACCATGTAGGCCTAATCAGTCATTTAACTGTGTTTTCAGCCAGCTTTCTAAAGAAGTTCAGGAGAGGCAGAGCTGAAAAGTTCAAGCTTCTAATCAAGGCCTAGTTGTTTGTGGTGATCAGCTCCCATTCAGAAGCCAAGTGCCCACCCAGAGTTGCTTCACTAGAACAATAGATACTCAGGGCAATTGGGTGGCTCAGTTGGTGAAGTGTCCAGCTGTTAATTTTGGCCCAGGTCATGATGTTGCTGCTTCGTGGATTTGAGCCCCACATCAGGATCTTTGCTGACAGTGCAGAGCCTTCTTGGGATTCTCTTTCTCTCTCCCTCTCTTTATCTCTCTCTCTGCCCTTCCCCTACTTGTGCTGTTTATGTATCTCTCTCAAAAAAAAAAAAAAAAAAAAAACAAAAAAAAACAAAAAACCTAAAAAAAAAAAAAAAAAAGAACAATAGATACTCCCTGTGCTCCTATCACTTAGGAATTTATAAAGGTTTTAGGAGCCTATATCATAGTTTGGGGACATGGACCAAGGATTACAAGACATGCTCCTAGCACTCTTATCATTTAGGAAATTACAAGGGTTTTCAGAGCATTGTTCCAGGAATGAGGGGCAGAGATCCCCCAACATATATTTTTTCTCTAACCCCACAGGTTCATGCAAATAGTGTTACATGAACATTCTTGTGTATGACCTCTGGTTAATAGATTTACGTGTTTCTGTTGGGTACTTTAAGGAGAAGATGCTGGGTCACAAGGTATGCATGCTGTTTGGATATTAGACAGTGCTGGTTTTCTAACATGGTTGTACTGATCTACAATCCCACAGGCAGTGACTGAGAGTGACTCCACATAGCTTCCGGTACGTGGTCTTTTCTGTGCTTTACATTTGAGGCATTCTAGAAAATTTGTAGTGGCATCATACTGTTTTAATGTGCATTTTCCTAAAGACCACTGTGATAAATAGAAAAGCACACTGCCACATTGATCACATCCTCCTAGCAATTTGTACTAATGACAAAACTGGGCTCCAGTGGATTTGTGATTTACTCAAATTCACTCAGCTTGGATATGGTAAACCAGAATTAGGTTTTACTCTTTAATGTGGCACATGATAATGATATTTTTGAGTCAAAGGGATTTTGGAGGCCATGCCATCTAAAAGTTTCTCGCAGATGAAGAAGTTAAGGCCCAGAGAATTGGATGTGTTAATTACTTCAGACATCACATTTCTTTTGGTTTTGTCGGATGAAATACAATGGCCTAGAGGTCTGGACTTGATTCTGGATTCTACCGCCTACCAGCTGTTTGGCTGAGTCAAGTCACCTGCTTTCTCTGAACATCTATTCTTTAATGAAAGCTGTATGAGCTCAAACATGTTTTCTTGTGTGTTGAGAGCCATCCAGGAGACAATTAAGATAAAAACAGCAACTTTCTGTGTTTATAGCTGCGAAAGACTTGAGTGGTCTTCAATGGCCTGTCTCCCCTCTGTGCCACGAGTGCCGGTGTTCAGCGAGGCTCAGCAGCAGGAAGCTATCCTCAGTTTTTGACTCATATTCCAAGGTAGCTGGGTAGTTCTACCTCAGTACCTGCAGTCACCTCAACTTAACATGTTCTAATCCCAACATGGCTTTCCTCTCCACTGCAACATGTCTCCTACCTTAGTTAGTATCACTGACCTTTATCCTTTGTCTAAGCTACATTCCTGTCTCCTCTACTCCACGACATTGCCCCAAGTCAAGCATTTATCACCACACCACTTTCTACTGAAATAGTTTTCTAAGAGGGTCCATGGCTCCAGTGTCTTTCCCCACTAATCCATCCTGTGAAATCTGGTAGACTTTATCTTTCTATATTAGGATAAGATCATGCCATAATCTTGATAAAATAAAATTAAAACATCTTTCATAACTTTCCATAACTTTCCCCATCCCTCATCACAAAGTTGTACTCCAACCTTTCTCACATGGCACTCTAGTCATTTGTTTGTGTGTCTATCTTCTCTGCTGCTTGAAGCTCCTCAGGCATCAGGATGGGATCCATCCATCTCCATAACTCCTGTGCTAAATGAACATAGATGCTCAGTGTGTATTCCTTGGATGTATAAATGGATTTATTGAATCTGAGGAGGCAAACAAATCAAGCTCTCCTTAATAGCAAAATACCAAGATACAACTTCTCTCCTTCCTTATTGATATACTCAAGTTTTATTTCTTTGCTTTTCTTATCAATCCATATTTTTTTAACTAGATGTTTGCAGTGATGGCAATTTACATACAATTTAAGTGCATCTAATTGCAATTACGGCCTCTTGAATCTAAAGATCTGTGTGGGACTACTTGAGGCTTTAAGTAGAATATTGTAGATGAATTTCCTGAAATCAAATTTATCTTTAAAAAATAGAAGGCCAGAGAGTTACCAGGTGGGGTGTGTATCATGGGGTATACCTTTTTTGTTGCCTTGCTCAGTCTTGGTCTGTTTCTCTCTGTTTCCATTTTGCAGTGCGTAAACCTGATGTACTAGGCTAATTATATAACAGTCAGCATGTGATTGATCATAATGTTGGTTTTAGAAAAACCTGGAAAATATTTTTAAAATCCAGCTTATGAAAAAATCCAAATACATTTTAAAATTAAAATAATATAATGCCTGGGTGAAACAAATGAAAACCTACAAATAAATCTTCTCTGAAATAGAAACCCTCAGATGGTTTATGAGCCCTTTTCTAAAAAATAAAAAATTATAAAAGAATCAATTACTCATAAATGTATAAATGTTTCACCTTTTCCTTAAGGTATTTTATGTGGACACACTCATCATTCAAAAATTTAGCTTTTAATTTAACCTTTAAAACCTAAGCTTGCTGATTTGTAAAAAATACTGCTATAAGAATACATTATAACAACAAGGGACAGGGACTCTCAAACCAGCAAAGTCTCTTTGACGTTCCTTATAATAATTAAGTAAATAACACTGCACTAGAAAAAGTTCCTGTTAATTTTCCAAAATGGTTTTCATCTTACAACATTCCAGATTTTACACAGAAGACCTAAAGAATAGAAATGTGCTGAACAAAGAAAAGGAACATTTTGAGGCAAGTCACAAAAAGAAAAATTAGTAAGGATTAAACCTTCTCCACACTTTGTTCAAAAGTGCATATTTTGATTTTGTTCTCACTTAAGTAATGCTAAATTATAGTATGAAGCCCACGTTAGTAACTACTCTTCAATAGCCACATTATCCAGGATTACTGGCATTAAATACTAAATTAGCATTAGCTGACTGCTATTGTTTATAAATTAATTTTTTTCCTGTTTCTGCGAGTTCTATGAATTACATCGTGTAATCTCCTGTCTCTCTAGGGATGGAGTGTTACAGTGAAAATTACTGTGGCCTAGAAACTGAAGACTCAGAATCAAAATGTGATTTGCCACCAAGTGGCTCTGTGACCTTAGATAAGTCACTCAACTAGTCAACTTGTGCTGCTGCTTCCCTTTTTTTTTGTTTGTTTATTTTATTTTTGAGAGAACACTAGCAGAGAGAGAGACAGAGACAGAGACAGAGACGGAGAATCCGAAGCAGGTTCAGAGCTGTCAGTGCAGAGTCCGACAAGGAGCTAGAATTCACAAAGCGTGAGATCATGACCTAAGCCAGAGTCAGACACCTAACCAACTGAGCCGCTCAGATGCCCCTGTACTGCTTCTCTTTTAAAGGCGTTGGGTTGCAACTGGATGCTCTGTGAGTTCTGTTCTAATTCTCACATTAAGTACTCTTTTTGAGCCCATATTAAGGAGTATTATGGCTTATACCACTGTCCAGTCCTTTCGCTAACATTTCTGTAGTAAGACTCTTCTAGTTGAAAGGGACTGAATCTATCTCAAACAGCCCAAAGCCAAAAAGACACTTGACTGGCTCCTGAAACCCAGAAGTCCAGGAGTCTCGAAGTCTGGAGGGATCCAAGGGTTCCAGATATATCATCAGAATCCAGTTTCTCACATTCTTTTTCTCAGGTCTGCTTTCCTCTGTCTTGGCTTCATTCATAGGCAGGCTCTCTTCAGGTGGCATTCCCTGGTAACTCCAGATTACCTCGTCTTTCCAGTCAGTGACACTGGTGGGGAACAAAAACTTAATTCTAACGACAGTCCTGACTGGCCAGGTTTTGGTGGTGTTAGGGGTGAGTGAAGACGGGGATGTGGGGCATTTCCACGTGAACAGAGAGTGGTGATTCCTCAAAAGAAAACTGAGGTACAGTTTTCCGAACAGGGGACATGGATGCTGAATGGACAAAATTCACAGGTGTCCCCCTGCAACTTGGCAATTGTCTCATCTGAAAGCTTTCCCTGTCAAATAATGCTTTCTTCCCTTTTACCTTTCAAAAGTGTTAGCTCTCCCAATAAATCTTGTTCATTCTTAACTTTGTCTCAGCATCTGCCTCCTGGAGGACCCAAACGGATAATAAGATGGGGTTTGGGCCTAGATTATTCAGCATTTACCTGGCAAGTACTTGGATGGTAAGCAGGGTACACATAGTCCTTGGCACAGGTGGTGACTCCATTACTGAACCTTCACAGAGGGGTGACCTGGGACAATGTTGCAGTGGAGGGGAACAGCCTGACTGCAACAGTGATTCAGGACTTTGAAAACTGTTGAGTATGAGATGGGTGGGGAAAAACGTGTATAAGGACAATACATTTGGCTTGCTGTTATAAGGCTGAATTGAAACTCTAGAGAAAAATAATGACAAGCTGAGGGTAATTACCAAATTGAAAAGTAAGGGAGAAGTCCAGGGGACCTCTTTGGCGCTTCAAAAGTAGCCTTTACCTTCTGTGGAAGGAAAGCAGGAAAAGTAAAAAAAAAGAAACTCTAGAGTTAGAATCACTGAGCTTCAGATGATTAAATGCTCAGCAGAGGCAAATCTCATGATCAAGGCACTTTTTGGGAAAATCAGCAAGCTTGACATATGGTGTGGGGGCATCAGAGTAGATACCCCTAAAGATTTTGGTTCCCCAACCCTCTGAACATTCAGAGTTTGCAGAGGGGTCTGCCCATCCCTACCAAGAGCTAGAAGTCTCTCCATATGGGAAGACACTGCAGTCTTCTTCCTAGCAAGATCCCCTTAAGATCTGCCTCCAGAACTTCCGACTTGCGTGCTGGTAACTAGGATCAACTCTCAGCATAATCCAGCTAGAGATGTGCTGAACCTGGCAATAGATAAAGCAATCATGTCCTAACTATGATACAAAAACTAGTAAGCATATTCCAGCAGAAGCTGGGGAAGGACCCCTGGTATTAGATTTTGAGGGTGCTGGACAAAGGGAGCCAGAACATAAGACTGGATATTGGAGACTTAATTGACCTAGGAGTGCCATCTTGGAATACAGGATTTCACTTTAGTGAGAACCTCAAGACATGATATGCAGCTTTTGATTTGGCAAATGTTTATTACTTTCTATCCTAATCAAGAAAGATGAACAGAAATAGTTCACCTTGGTCCACATGGTATGGTCAACAATATACATTGACAGTTTTGCCACAGGACTATGGGAACTATGTTATAGTTCTAAGAGATCTAGACCACCCAATAACCTTGAGAGTATCACTTTATCCATTGCATTGATTATATTATGCAGATCAGGCAGGTTGAGTAAGAGGTGGCTAACATCCTGAAAGTCTTGGTAAGGCATATGTACTCCAGAGTACAAGAAATAACCACGAGAAGATTCAGAGGCCCATAATATCAGTAAAATTTTCAGGACTCAGCAGCCAGAGACATACTAGGACATTCCTTGCTAAGTAGGAAAAGAAATACCAGTGACTACAACAAAGAAAGAAGCATAATTGTATAATGGTGTTTCTTTGGGTTCTGGAAGAAACACATTTCATACTTGGGAACACTACTTCAGCCCAAATGCCAGGGTGTAGGGCTCTAGAGCAGGACTCTATATTTCGAAGATGTCAGTAGTGGAAAAGATGCATTGGGGTTGATGGCAAACCTCAGCCAGAGAATCTCACTTCAGGACCCTGAGGTTCTAAAGTCCAAGCTATCTGCAGCAGATAAATAGACACTTCTGAAAAACCATCAAGACCATAGAAGTGATGACTGAGGGCAAGGAGAACTTAGAATGAAGAGTACAGAAAGGCAATGACAAATAGCAGTTGCAAAAAGGATTACAGTTTTGTCGTAGGAAGAGAGACCCACAGGAATCCTGAAGGACTGCTAAATACATGGAGAAGTGGATCCATATGGCATGAGGGTGACCTGTGACCACCATAGAAGTGTATTGCTTGGATCTCCCTTCAGGAAAAATCTTTCCATCCAACTTCAAGGAATTCAGACAGTTGGCAGCCTCCAGTGACAGTGCTTTGGGAATATGTCACAACTTTTGAACCAAGGCTATCCTCTTCCCTGGTGGTCCTCAATGACTGAGCAATATGGGGGTACCAGAACCTGACCACTTTTTCCCAGTGTGGGATTCTTCTGACACATGGTCTAACTCTCCATGTTTCACAGTCTAAGACTCTCCCTGACCAATTCTCCCCTCCCCCTCCACTTTCCTTTCACACATCTCAGATTTATATCCTGGTCTACATCTTGGCTTTATCCAGATTTATATCCCAACTTTCCTTGCCAGATCCTGTTTCCTGTCTCTTTATTTTTCATGGGCATTATTACCATCCCCTTCCCACACACCTTAGAGCCTCTTGGACTCCTATCTTCACCTTAGCATTTAATTCCCAGTGAGTAATAACTGACTAAATAATCTGGTAAAATTCTGATTTGGGCTAAATTCTACATTGCCTACCTGCTTCAAGATCAGTCAATTCTCCTCCAGTTTAGTTCACAGAACTTGTTGACCAGTGCCTGGTGAAACTAACACTAGAACCTTTGCTTCAATGATGTTCACTTTAGCCTCATTTTTCAAAACTGTAGTGCAAGTCAAAGCTCTGTGGCAAACAGACTGGGGCGATAATTTCAGCTTCAGAAATCCTTTCTTTACTACTTTTTCTGTTTGTATGAAAATACAATTTAGTCTCCTTTGCTTCCTTTCTCTTATAGTTTGCAACAGGTCTCTGCCCAAGGAGTTGCTGATGAAATAGAGGGAAGGGCATCCATACCACAGAAGGGCAAGTGTGCGTGTGGGAACTATGGCCACTTTGAATGTGAAACGTTATTTTGGATCCTTTATGTCATGTTTCCCAACTTATTCTGAAGTTAAAGTCTCCAAATATTATTTTGAATGATTTTTTTTTTTAAGTTTTTCCCTCTGTGTCAACAGTATTTCTGCAAGAGCTTCGAAGGTGTTTTCTTGCACGGATACTGAGAAGGAACACTGATTTTAAGAGGGATCTGGTTTCCTTTCCTTACCCTCTCATTTTTTACCCACTCATTTTAGACTTTTCTGTAACTTTTATTAAGCTATCTTTGAGTTCAGAAGGCTGAGAGAATTTTTCTTTTAAGAAAGAAAGCTTGCCCACCAGCCAGTTTTATATTTTTCCCCAAGCACTCAACAGTCTAATCTTTTTCCCATTTAAAATGAGAAAGAGTTTTGCAAGAAATTGACTTGATGTTAGGACAGGAGCTTCGGGAAGCTCTAATCTCAGTGACAGCTTTAACAAACCAATCCGGCTCTCTGGCCTCCTACATATTGAACAGGAACTGCTCCTTCTGGCCCTCCAGGTAGGAAAGTAAGTCTCTAAAGCACATTTGTGAGGGCTCTGTATTCTCCCTTTCTGTTGGTTTTCTCTTCGGTGCTTTCAGGATCTTAAGTCTTTGCAAAATATTCTCCACTCTTTTGGAAGCAGAAGAATTTAGGAAGGGAATCAGTCTTTGGTTTCCTTTGAAACATTTGCTACAGTTTTTCGACCAGCGCGGCTTCCAAATGGGTGATATTTGGAACTGTTTTGAAACTGGGAGTTTATAAAAGAACGTCTTGGCTTCCGCTTTCTCTTTGCATGGGAGGAAACTAAGGACATACATTTTTTAGGCAAAGAAGAGAGATCCTTGCCTCAGAAAAAAGTAATATTATAATGGTCCTTAACACTGTTTGTTGGTCACTAGTAGTAATCTTCAGACTTTAGGGCACATTGAAATAATCTGGAGGATGTTGAAACACAGCTTGCCAGGCCCCCTATCAGAGGACTGCATTCAATAGGTGGGGCTTGAGAATTTGCATTTCTAACAAGTTTCTATGATGATAATAAAGATTGGGAACAGTCCTAGAGAACTGTTGATCTATACCATTATTATATTCCTTAATAGGAAAAAACTCCTAAAATCTCTGTGAGCTTTCCTAATTGAATGAAAGTGTTATAACTGTTTTGTATTATAACTAATTGAACTTAACAGGAAAAGAAAATAAAAACCCTGATTTATTTTAGGACAATTACTTAAGATATAAAACCTGTCATTTATCTTCTCAGTCTCATTGGTGGCATTACATTCCTTTGTTTCTTACAGGAAAAGTACTTGTGGCCAATTATTTGTAAAACGATAACTGGAAACTAAAAAAACATAAACGATTTTAGTTGTCTTTTTCTTTAGTTGTGTCAAATATTTACGTGAATTTGTTGAAATTTAGAAAGTTTTCCCATCTGGAACATGGGGCTAAAAATAGGTACTTTATAGGATTGTTAGAAGGCTTAAAAGAAAGTGTATCAAATGCCAAACATAGTGCCTGACTAGCAGCAGATAATCAAGAAATATTAATTTTCCATCTTCATTTCTTTACCCATTTTAACACCATTAGTTTTACTCAGTATTTTAAAAATATATGTATTTATTATTTATTATATATAATGGCATATAATATATATTACATTATATATTATATATATTTGTTATTATTATTTTTACTCTGAAAAATCAGAGAAATAAGAAAAAAAGGGTATAAATCATTTTAATGTGGGATTATTTTTTATTAGATATTGCAGAAATTTTTTTAATCAAGTAGAAATTAGATAATAGGGGGACACCTGGGTGGCTCAGTTGGTTAAGCCCCTGACTTTGGCTCAGGTCACGATCTCACGGCTTATGAGTTCAAGCCCCGCATCGGGCTCTGTGTTAACAGCTCAGAGCCTGGAGCCTGCTTTAGATTCTGTGTCTCCCTCTCTCTCTGCCCCTCCCCTGCTCACGCTGTCTCTTGGTCCTTCAAAAATTTCAAAAAAATTTGTTTTAGATAATAGGAGTAACACCTTCAATGCAGACCAGGCATGTTATTTTAGATGATTATTGCAAAATTGAATTTTTTGATTCATACTGTTCCCAAATCCATGTAATATCAACAATAGATAATAGATAGGAGTATGTGTACATGTCAGGAACTAGGCTAAACTTCATTGCTTGCCTTAATTCATCCTTATAACAACCCTATGAAGTTGTCTTTTCTTACTATTACAGATATTTGTTTATTGCTATCTCCTCTTCCTACAGTGAAGGCTCCATTAGCAACAGCGTTGTTTTATATCCTTCTGTAGACCCACTGCTCAAAAGAATACTTGGCATATAGTAGGTAGATGCTCAAAGAGTGTTGAAATAAATTTATGCATCAATGAAAGGAAATGAATGAAAGCAACTCTTCCCTGAGAAGTTAAGAAATTTGCCTCAAGTCCTTGGCCATGTTAAAGTCCGGGTGCTCTGACTCAAGTTTTTCTTCTCCTGACTCTTAATGTATACTTTAGAATCTGGACCATTCTAAACTATTAAAATATCTGAGTTTGCCTGTAACTTTCAAATGGTAACAGTTAAAAAAAAACTTGGAATTTAGATAAAAGTTCAAAATAAGCTTGAGTTGAAAGTTAGAGAGTCTTTAGTAGGGAATGGCTGGAATCAGCAAGTTATTCAATAGCTGTATCTTGCCTTTGTGCAGAAACAGATGTTAAGGACATCTGAAATTACCAAAAGCAAGTTCTCTCAATCTCAAACTGTTGAATGCCTGCAGCCATTTCCTCAATGAAAGGTGTGCGTGAGTCTTCCTAGTGTCCTTGGAACAATAGTTGACCACATTATTATTGAATAAATACTATGTGCACATTTGTCTGGGTTTTATTTAGTCATAAATCAAGTGAAAATTACACAGCACAATATAACATTTCCTATTACACTGAAACTTAAAAGTTTGTCAACTTCTTCCCTTTAAAAAAAGAAAAAAATGTAATCACATTTTATTCCTATATCCCTTTCTCTTTGGCTTAAGTTGCAATCAGAATGCATTTCAGCTTCATTGGTGAATACCTCAGAAGGTGGTTATTAGATTTCAAATAAATACTGTTTGAAACTACACCTCATAAACTTCAATGAAGAGTCACTTCTCTGGATTTATTTCTCTCCTAATTTCAAGTGGATTTCTGGGTTGGACTAGCTCCTTCTTCTACAATAACGGAACTCTTGATTTGTATCTGGCCACATGACTTTATAACAGAGACTTCATTTCCCAGCTTATCTTGCAGCCATTCGTGACCATGTGACTAAATTTTGCTAACTGAGATGTAAGGGTGGTATGTGTCACTTCTAAAGCATGTTCTTAAGAGGAAGATCCGTGCCCTTCTCTTCCTGACTCCTGGTACTTCTATCCTGCTGCCTACAAGGTGAATATGGTAGCTGATCATCTGGGACTATGTGGATTAGTTCAACGGTCTTGGTATGATGGAGAAACAAGGTAGAAATCCAGGCCCCTGCGTGATAATCCAGGTACATCTGTCTTGTACTACCTTCCAAATGTTTACATGAGAAATACTTCTATCTGATGTAAGCAATTATTATTTTGGGTTTTTGTTATACACAGCTGAAGTGATTTCATATACAATATATTTTACTTCTGTAATGTTCAATTTTTTTTAGAAAAAGTGAAAGATGAGGAAATCATAATAAGCAAGATCTTTGACAACAAGGCACTTGCAGAGTGAACATACTTGGTATCATTCTCCAAAATAAAACTAAATAAAATTGGCAAAATTTTGAAGTGGAAAAGTTGTTTAGATGTTTTCCCTCATATGATTCTTTTTATTTATTTATTTATTTTTAAAAAAATTTTTTTAACATTTTTATTTATTTTTGAGACAGGGAGAGACAGAGCATGAACAGGGGAGGGTCAGAGAGAGGGAGACACAGAATCTGAAACAGGCTCCAGGTTCTGAGCTGTCAGCACAGAGCCCGACGTGGGGCTCGAACTCACGGACCGCAAGATCATGACCTGAGCTGAAGTCGGCCGCTCAACCGACTGAGCCACCCAGGTGCCCCTTCCCTCATATGATTCTTAATGAATCTCAAGTTTGTAGTTTTCTTTGGCTTTGACCACACAAATCACTTTTTAGCAGGGATCATTTCTCTCAGTCAAAATAAGTAAAATTAAAGAAGAGTTTTAAGTGTCTTTGCTTTGGGCAGACTTACACAGATACCGTTTCTCTGATGACATTCTTTCTTGACTCCCCTGAGATATAACCACTGGAGAGTTGTCTCTGTAAACAAGTTAGCCAAGAAGCTGCGTCTTTTGGAACTTTAATCAATATTTATCTGATAGTTGAGAAACAACTCTTGAACAAGATTATTTTAAATGATATATTAAATGATTAATTCTTTGGTAATTCATCATCTCTTTGAGATAAGTCTTTGATTATGAATCACTAAGAACAAGTAGTGTTCTTTAATTTCAAAAGGTTCAGTTACCTCTTCCTACTTGGTCTGTATCTTGAGCAGCTGTCCAGGGTACTTAAAATTAATTACTGTAAATACTTAAATTACAGATTTTTTCCCTTTTTTTCTTGGATTGCGGGTTTTGAGAAAATGAAGCTGCTTTTTACAATAATTTAGTTTTTCCATTTTGAACAAGACTTTGAATAATGATAAAGAATAATGGTAATAAATAAAATATTTGCGATTGCCTATGTAAATCATATTAGAAAGATTGTACAACACTTTGAAAACAATGTTATGATGTTTGGCTTATGGTATAGAGATAATATAAATTAAAGATTATGTGTGTAAACGTTATGAACTTAAGGGACATTGACCCTAACCGACCCCTAGTGAAAAATTTCTTCATCGGAATTCCTAGAAGGTAGTCATCTTGTTCTGCTAAAATACCTCCAAGTAAGGGATGCTCAGCACCTCCAGAGGTGGTCCTCTTTAGTTTCTGTATAGTGGAAAACTTCTTTCTGCTCTGGAACTTAATCTAGCTCCTTATGTGTTTCATCATTCCATCCTTCTGGAGCAGCGTTCTAATTTTTGTATTCTCATCCTTTTTTGTAGAGAATGAAGGGAAAACTAATTTCCTGTTCCCAGAGCTTCAATGTTAAGTATTTGAATTGCTTTGCTCCAAACTATGCCCACTTCCTGAATGACCATATAAGACAACAAAGCACCTATTTCTGAGTTCTGTTCAAAATCAAAATCCTAATATGTTCATAATAGTCCATTCATGATTTGATAGCAAAGCAATACATAATTACAGAGTGTACAGCAAATGAAGACTTTAAACTTCTCTTATTTATTGGTTGTAATAACTTGAGACTTGCTTACTATTCAGATGGTTGTTCTCAAAGTGTAGGCTGAGGAGTTTATCAGGGTATCACTATTTTACAATAATACTAAGACACTACAGTATTTGCTTTCTTTGTTGTGGATGTCTGAACTGATGATGCAAAAGCACTGGGAAGTAAAACGGCATTAGAGTGAATCAAGCTGTACTGGTAGTCACTGTATTCTCCCCTGCCACATATTCACAGTAGAGTTGCCTGTATCATTTAAGAATATCCTTGATGAAGCAGTAAGAATTATTAACTTTATTCAATCTGGACCTTTAAACACATATCTTCCAAATATTCTTTCTGCTGAAGTGGGAAGTACACATAAAGTACTCTTATTGCAAATTTCTAATTCTCTCTCTAAAAAAAAGTACCTGTGCTATTGGAACAAAAAAATACTTGTGCCATTTCTTGAATTATGAGCTGAGCTAGCCATGTTTTTTTTTCCCGTGGAACATTGTTTATACTTGAAAGTATAACTGACACACTATGGTTATTCAGATGTGGGTATTTGGCAGACATTTTCTTGAAAATGAATACAATGTATCTATGACTTTGAAGATACAACTGACAGAGTTCGGTTGCCAATAATAATATTTGAGATTCCAAGTGAAAATTAGTATTTAAGAAGCTTGTATTTGCTATTGTGAGCTTGACAGCTTCCCAATATGTAAAGACTTTACTGATCAGATGGGTAGTGATCTTAATAAATGTGATTTTCTGATATTGTGCAATGAAATGTGTTAACATTTGGAATATTTGCAGAATACAGTCAAAGTGTTTTAAAAATCATCACTGCTTGATGATACAAAGTCATGCATCAACCAAAAAACAATCTATAGTTCAATGGATTTCAATGATTAGAATATAACAAATTTATTGTTATAATTCCAGATTCTACAGTGCAGCTAAGTTTTAAGAAATCACTACTGTGTTGTGTGAAAGGTTAGCTCTCCCCTTGACAAGGATGGAAGAGGCCCTTGGGCTTGACAACATAACCACATGTGTATGGTAAAGAAATTACTACTTAATGAGTGTTGGTGTAATAACAAAGAATAATATCCAGTTATTAATTCTTTAGTATTTACACATATCTCTGTGTGAAGTGAATTTTCTTCACATACTTAAACCAAAACAACATACTATAGCAGGTTGAATGCAGAAAAGATATGGGAGTCTGGCTGTCTTATACAGAGCCAGGTATTTGAGAAAACCAAAAATATAAAACAATATCACTCTTCTGGTTTTTTTGTTTGGAGAAAAATAGTTAATTTTTAATTGAAAATGTTATTTATGTTAACATGTAATGAGTTCATCATTTTTTATCATTTTTAAATGACCTTGATGAATAAGACATTTCTACATGTATTTAAATTTTGACTGCATTAAATATTGATAAATGTGATATGTATCATCCTAAGCTCTTTGAGTGGCCCGAAAACATTTAAGAGTTAGAGGGGACTTGAGACAAAAACAGTTGTGAATGACTCCACTAGGGATATTCTGGTCAAAGTTTACAACAAGTCATACCCTCCTTCATTCCAAAAGATTGGCAAACAAACAAACAAACAAAAAAAAAAAACAAAACAAAAAAACAGAACCAATGTCTTCATTCTAATAACCAATAGTATTGTATTTACACTTTGTTAAGCTATTTTATTTTATGCCTCTACACATCTTGTACACAGTTAATGCCAGAATTTTACTGCCCTTCGTGTAAACTAGAACTTGAAGCCTTTAAAAAAGTGTACCAAACTCCATGGAACACCTGCAGTATTTTTATCTGTTACCTTTCTTGATTTTGATAAAAAAAAAATTAGTCATTCATAACTGCAGGTATAATGTCCTGGAGTTTAAAATAAATAACTGCTTGGAATTTTCTCTCTCATGCTTGCTCTTTTCTCTGTCTCTTGCAAAATAAATAAATAAACTTTAAAGTGAAAAAGGGCACCTGGGTGGCTCAGTCAGTTAAGCATCCAATCTTGGTTTCGGCTAAGGTCATGATCTCATGGTTAATGAGATTGAGCCCCATGTCAGGCTCTGCAGTGACTTGGGATTCTCTCTCCCCTCTCTCTCTCTGCCCCTCCCCCGCCTTCTCTCAACATACATAAATAAACATTTAAAACAAAAGGTATTTCCCAGTTGACTGTCCTCTCATGTCTATCAGTAACTAGTATCATTTTGGAAACTTTTTCACTGTAATAGAAATGAGATGTACCTGAAAAAGTTTAAACTGATAAAAAATAACTAATGAAATTAATGGGATAATTAAATATTTCTGTGCTCTCAGAGTTTAAAAAAGGAAGAAAAAAACAGAAGTAGTCAAAAATGAGAGTGAGTCATTCTAAAGGTGACTCTGAAATTCTCTCTGATCTAGTTTTAAACGCCTCAAAGATGGAAAATAAATAAGGACAGTGGAGAAAAGAAAACTCGCTGCCAATCCACCACCTATAGATGGCCACTATAAACAATTGAGGTATGTCTTTTGGGGTGCCTGGGTATCTCAGTCACTTAAGCAACCCATTCACGATTTCGACTCTGGTCATGACCTCACAGTTCGTGAGTTGGAGCTCTGCATCAGGCTCTGCACTAACAGTGTGGAGCCTGCTTGGGATTCTCTCTCACCCTCTCTTTCTGCCCCTCCCCTTTTCATTCTCTCTCTCTCTCAAAATAAATAAATAAACGTTAAAATGAAAACGGGCACCTGGGTGGCTTAGTCAGTTAAGCATCAGACTTTTGACTTCCACTCAAGTCATGATATCACGGTGGTGGGATGGAGCCCCAGGTTGGTTCCCACTGAGCATGGAGCCTGTTTGGGATTCTCTCTCTATCCCTCTCTCTCACTCTCTGTCCCTCCCCCACTCACACTGTATGCTCTCTGTCTCTGTTTTTAAATAAACATTTAAAATTTTTAAAAATTTAAAAGAAAATTTTTAAAAATTAAAAAATAAATAACTCTTTAGACTTGTAGACATTCATAAATAGAGCATGTAAATATTGCATAACTTATCTGGGTAAGTATCAAGATCTTTCCCATCTCCAAGGAAGAGATCTTAGAAGATAATTTAGAGATTGTTGTCATGTCTATGACTACTTTTCACTGAGTAATTAACATGAGTCAGGAACTGTCCTAAGTACTTTATATACTTATCTTATTTCTCAAGAACAGTGAAAGGTAGAACTGTATTCAAACCCAGAGTGCCCTGATTGTCACCCCAAGCTGCTGACCATGTTTTGTTACTTTTCATTTGGTTCAACTCCTAACCTCCCCCACTTGCTACTTTTGTGCTCTACACATGAATCTATTGTTGACCTTAGGATACTTTGTTGCAATTCATTTCTTTATGTATTTGCCTCTGCTAATCAACTTCTTGCTCCCTGAAGGAAGGAACTGTGTCTGAATTCCCACCGCACAGGAAAATCCATTTTTGCTGGGCTGAATTAATACCATGTTAGGCTATAGAAGCTGAATGAGTTTAAATAGCTTTCCCACTCAATCAGTGTGTATTGTCAGGATCTGAATCTAGGCCTCCCATCCTAACCTTCTGTGGTAAACATTGCAGGTAAGTGCTTCTCAAATATGGTGCATGGACCAACTATATCAGTATCGCCTAGGAATTTGTTAGAAATGCAAATTATTAGCATCCTCCCCTCACCACCACCCCCTTATTGGATAAGATTCTGTAAAGGTAAGGCCCGGAAATCTGTATTTTAATATGTTTTTATTGTGATTCTGATGCACACGAAAGTTCCAGAATCACTCTTCTAAGTGAAGAAACCTAGCAGTTTAATAGAAACAGAATGGTTGACTCAGCATGGAGCATAATAAAACCATTCCTTTGATTTGCTGTGTGATTAGGTTTATAAAATATCCTGTAGAAAATGAAAAATTCAAGCAAAAACTCATCTAGCATGGTTGTTTTTATTTTGAAAAAAAAAAAAAATTAATCCAAAACAATAGCCACTCCTTTAAACAACCCGTCACTGAATTAATAATGATTAAATTCACTCAAAAATTCAGTGAAGAAAAGAGTCCATTGGCTAAATAAATATGCCTACCTGGAGGAACCAAAGCAAACAAATGAAATTTCCAGTTAGCACTAGGTATAATTTTCACTGAAATACAAAGGTGCACAGCCTCTGGACCTGTGGTGCAAGTACCAACCCACACACACTTAGGGGCTCTGTGCAAATTCTAATCATGCTGACAGAAGAAACAACTAGAACCAACATTTGTGATTCCTTTATAATGACAGGTAGATTTTAAATATTCCCCTCCAAAATTACAAATATTTGATTCAATTGATTTGCAGACATTTTGGAATAATATGTGCTACAATGTGAATATTATAACTAAAAAAAAAAATCATAAGGATTTGAGACCCTTTCCTACTCACTAATTTTTTAAAACAATTCCTCCTCCCTTACTGTCTGCTGCTGAATTTAAAAAATAGCTAAAGGATTTCCTCTCTTAACTAAATCTCTTCTCTTTCTAGCTATATATTTATAAAGTCCTCTGAGAATTAGTTTAGCATAATAGCTTGAGATATTCAGTATTTGATATAGGTAGTATTAATATGAAAAATTCTCAGTACTCTCCTTATATATTATATATGAACATACATATATTATAAATAATGATTTATTAGATATTCTCTCTTAATTCCTTAGTTTCTCTTCTGGAATATCAAGAAAGTGTATATTGCTAAGTTTATGTTACTTTTTTTCCTCCCCTGACATTATAGTCTTGCTTTTGAACAGACTAGAGGACATATTAATAGCATGGCAAATTTAGCAGTAAGAGCTTGAATTCAGTTTGCATTGAGGAGCAAAGATGGAAAATTATTTAAATCAAATATTTAGCCCCTCTACAGAATGTAAGATCTCCTTCCCATGGTATGGAGGGATCTTCATTGTAACTCATGGCTCTTCCTACAATGAAGACTCATCTCACAGATTGTAGTAAATGATCACAGGAGGTTTTGTTTTTGTTTTGTCTTCTTTTAAATAGAAAAAGAAAATCTCTCTTTGCATTGTGACCACTTTGCTAAAACACTCAACATTTCAGAGTAAAACATCTCTTACCTTATTCATGACATCCTATATTTTCTATTTATTTTGTTTTGCTTTATATTATCCTAATCTCTATGCACTGTTTTATTTGCCTCTTAAATATCTGACCAAAGTAACACAAACATTAGATACAATCAAGCTGTATAGCCCCTCTTTCCTTGGTAGCTTCCGACAGGCAGTAGTAAAAATTCAAAGTCCAACCATTTAACTCTAAGTACAGGGAAATGAATTTCCAGAGAATAGATATTTTTATCACATAAGAAAAAGGCATAGTTTTACAGTGACAACAACAATGAAGATGTAAACATGTAATTGTGATATAGCTGTGTCTATATCATATGTCCGTATTGAGGATTAAAAGATCGTAAAAGTCTTTCTAGATCTCTACAGACACAAATATGTAGATTTCAGAGCGGGGGGGGGGGGGGGGGGGGGAGGAGAATATAAAATGAGAAAGTATCCAGTTTAATGTTAACTGGAGCCCTTTTAGTTGGATGAGTGCCAAAACAACTTTCAAAATATTTCAAAACAGCTGCCAGCATGTAAAGATTTTAACTGAAAGAATACAGTAATGAAATCTGAATTACTAATGAGTGAATAAACTTATATTTTGCTTAAGGTCCCTAATGAACATGGAGATAAGCAGGTCCAATAAGAAATTTGTCTCTCACGCATGCAAACCAAACTTCTGGACTTACACATTTAAAGACAAAATATTGAAACAGAATTATATGCATTCTAAGGTAACCTACTGTGCAAGTCTTCTTCAAGTATTCTGTGTATTTCTATTTTAGGAAAGAAAGTTTCTGGAGGGCAGGAAATATATTCTCTTAAATATGGCGTTGACAGCTTGGAACTTTGAAGTTGAATGTACTCATTAAACTTGCTTTTAATAATATAAAGTAGAATTGAAGTGAGCTTCAGCAAGTCTAGTCTTAAATGTCTAACAACAGATCTCACACATTCTTTCTATTGGGACTCTTTTGACCTTTAGGCTTTCAAGAAAACTTGCCCTCCAGAAGGGAAGTGAAGCAGGACCACAAATTTCCAGACCAGCTATTCGGTAAAATAAGTAGTCCATAAAATATAATCACTGGTTTTTTTTCCGTACTGAAACAAAGAAGAATTGGGATATTGTTTATAAATATAACTCACTGTTGGTTGTGCAGAAACACTTTAAAAGGGAGAGTAATCTAAAAATTCTGCTCTTTTGGCCAAAGAGGGTTTCCCCCCTTTGGCATCATTTGGCACATTGGGAATGCCTCTGGATCCATGGGATCTAGCTTGGAATATTGCATTATGCTACTGGAGTCAAAGCACACATGGAAGCTGGACCTGCTTGCTGGAAGCCTCCATCAACTGGCTGACCTAGATATCAAGTGGCAGGCACAGCATCACCCCACAATGGGCCAATAATTCAGACAAATTCTATTTTATAGAAAGCCACGGCCTGGATCTGTGTTCGTTTTTAGACTGATTCCTCAGCCATTTTACTTGGCTTCCTTTGGTCTACAGTACTGCTGGCTGGCCTTGACCTCTGCAGTCAGAGGAGAACTTTTCCCAACCCCTGAAACATTCTTGACCTCTCTAGAATTGCAATGAACTCCCATTTCTTTCAACTGGAAAGCCAGCTTGGAGTCAAGGGATGCCTTTTTGAGATCTCTCGCTTAAGATCCGGCCCTGAGGATGAGAGATGGAGAGGAGAGGGCTCAGAAACCAAGTCAATCAGCATCTCCTGGTCGCGGTGCTCCTACAGGGACCCACATCTGTGACCAGATCCTTACAAGGCGGCTTTCCATGTACTCAGACCATCCACTCTCTCAACACCCACCCCCACTCCGTTCAATGACCTTGAGTTTGGCCTCTGAAAAGCAAGTATATCCGAATGAAATGCCGTTAAACTAGAGAATGACCCCTTTCCAGGAAGGAAGGAGTCAGGACCTGGGTTAGGTCTTCAACTAACTCGTGGGATCCTTAGCACACGCCACAGATGCTCATTACGATTCTTTTTACGTGCAACATGTGGGGGACGAAGCAGTTTCATATCTCTTGGTATTATCTGCCGTCCAAAGCATTTTCTTTGAGAGGAAAATGGAAACGCAGCTGCGCCGTGGGCCCGGCCAGCGAGAGCTGGGGCTCCCTCCCTCTGTCTCCCTGTGGCTGCCGGGCGCGGGAGGCTCCTCCGGAAACTGACTCGGGTTAGGGGAGTGCAGAGATTGCCTAGGCAGGCGCGGGACGCTGCTGGGGCGCGGACGGGCCTTTGTGCCGCTCTGTGCTTCCCGAGAGCCGCGAGGGTGGAAGGGGACGTCCAGCTCTACAGCTAGGGCAGGCGTCTGGCCCCTAGCCCGTGTGCGGGAATGCTGGGCTGGGCAGGCTGCCGCCCTCGGCCTTGGCAACTTCTGGCCAATCCGCCCTGCCCCTCTGGGTCCCCGCCGGCCGGTTGCGCCCCAGGCTCAAAGGGTTAAGCAGGTGTCTCGCCCGGCGAGGCGCTATTGGCCGAGAGCCGGGGCGGCGCGGCCGCGGTCACCATGCTCCGCCGAGCCCAACTTGGGTTCGTGCGGCGGGCGCGGCGGCCGCTCGCACCCCAGCTGCCGGGCCGGAGCTTCCGCGCGCGGGGAGAGGAGAAAACGAGATGGGGAAAACCACATCAGCACCAGCAAAGTGGGTCGCGGGTGGGTGCGTGCAAGAGGAAGGGAGCCCTACAGAGCCCCGCGTCCCGCAAGGGACGCGCCCCTCTGCCCCGCAACTCGGGTCCCGGCTTTCAAGCCGGAAGAAAGAGGGAGGAAGTGGGGCAACAGGGGGTCCTGGGCAGGGGGTGGGGAAACGGTCCACTCCCACTGCCCCCACCTACTAATCGGGCCCGAAGGAGTGCAAGTTGTCATTAAAACGGCGCGCCGAAATCACTAGCATCCCTCCTCACCCCCTAAGAAATACCGATGTAACAATGCAGAGAAGTAACTGGGAGACACGAGGAAATAAATGCACGTGTTTTCTCTTTTTGTTTCCCTGGTGGTTGGAATTTGCAGAGTTCGCCTCAGTTGTGGCTGCTAATTTATTCGTTTCAACGTTTGAAAAGGGCGTGTAGAGATGGGTCATCGGGAGCACACCCGGATCCCTCTAGCTGGACCTACACTCCCCAGCTCACAAGTTTGTCCAAGACTAACCTGCCCGCCCACCAGGAGCAAGCAGAGTCCCTTTTGATAAAGGGAACAAACTCTCCATTGCACAAAAGCGGCTTCTCCGCCCGCCCCCCTTTTCCTTTGCACACCATCCCTCCTCGATAAGCAAGTTCTCCAGTAGTCTAACTTGCAATTGGCAACCCCCGCGCCGCCTGGTGTGCAGAAGACTGGCAGAGAGGGGTCCCGGGTGGGAGGGGAAGGTCTGCGCCCCCATTCCTGCACACGCGGGCTGAAGTCCAGGTTGCTGGAAGCTGCGGGAGGCGCGAGCCTGCTTGGATGGTGGTTATTTCTCTAGAGAAAAGAGGGGAGAGAGCGCGCCTCAGTCTTGCACTTTGGGTCGGAAGTGCGCGGGGTGTGTGTGTGTGTGTGTGTGTGTGTGTGTGTGTAGAGGGGGCGGGAAAGAAAGACACCCTCCGCTGCCCGTCATTCCCTTGCACCGGCCAAGTCCTCGCCAAGCCTCCCGGTGCATCCTTCCTCCGCCACCCCTCCCCTTCTTCCCTCAGCTGGGCTCGCGCCGCGCAGCCGGAGCAGCCAGTGAGAGCAACATCCTGGAAAGAGGGGGGAGCACCACCGCCCCCCAAAAGGGAAAAAAAGGCCCCACCCTGACACGTTTTGCTGTTTGCAAGTCCCTCGCACGCCCCCCCCCGCACCTCCTCCTAGTGCTCGCGGCCCCCCCACCCCAGCCCGCTGCGCGCACATCAAAGCGCCTCTCCGCCGCGCACAGTGGCCGCGGCTCACTAATGGGATTGCAGGCTGGTGCCTGGCTCCGCTGCTGCCGCCGCCGCTGCTCGCCCTGCTGCTGCTGCCGCCGCCGGAGCCCAAACCAGAGCCCCCGCCAGCTCTCGCCCAGAGCCGCCGCGCCCGGGGGCCGAAGCCGCGGCGATGATCCGAATCTTTCCGGATTTCAGCGTGCAGGTGACGGCCGCGGCGGCCGGCGGGGCGGCCGCGGGGGTGCCGGCGGGCGCGGGCATGGGGAGGGCCGGCGCCGCGGCCAACGGCACCCCGCAGAACGTCCAGGGCATCACCTCCTACCAGCAGCGGTGAGTAGTCCCGCCTGGGCTGGGTTAGTGCCCCCGCCCCGGGGTGCTGGGGTGGGACTCACTTTGCCTCCTGTTTTATGCGTTACAACACACATGCACATCGTCAGGGCTCACTTCGCTTGCTCCTCGTTTTACAGATGAGAAAGAAAAAATTAATTCACAATTCGGATTGAAAGGCACTCCAGTTTACTGGCGAAGTGAAATCATCCTTTGCCCTCTGCCTGGCCCCAAATCCAGAACCCCAGCCCCGCGTAGCCTAGGAGTTGCAGCGAAGTCTTAGACACAAGCACAAGGTGCTTTTGCAAAGTTTGGGATCCCTGTCCCCTTCCGCGGAATTTTCTCACTGCCTCTGCCGGGTGCGGACCCGCGCTGACCGGCAGCCAGGGGGGCAATTGATCACGGGAGACTGATTGATCATTTGTTTCCAAACAGAATAGGAACGATTTTCACGTGTAGCTGTAGACTCGCAATTCTACATAATAGTGTTATCATGTCACCTGTTACTACAGGGAAATACAGCATGAAATCCGAGTCTCCTCGGCGCTGTTAAGTATTCATCTTAAATGCATTATAATGCAAATGCGTAAGATTCAGAGATGCGAGTTAGGAAGCAAATTTTACAAAGTTAGGCTAGGTGGGTGAGAAAGAAGTTTTAAAGTATTACTTGTTTGCATTTCTCCCAAACATTTATAGATATTTAATAAAATAGAGTTGTGACATTGAATTAGTAAACGTTCTTTGATGCAATTAGGAAAGGAAGTGTATGTGTGGGGGGGATATACTACCACCAACAGCTCTAGAACCCTAAAGTTTTTCCTTAAGAACAAGTTGTAATCTTCCAATATTTTATCAAAAATGTAATCCACAAAAATGTGTTGAGAAAAACTAACAATGTAGTATGAAAGGTAAGCTTCCCATTTGTGGGGCTCGGTTTTAGAGAAGAAGGAAGAAAAAACACGTGAAAGTGTGAAATTAAATATTTGTGTTTCCCAGATTGCACACGATTAAATATCTGAGAGATTTGCCAATGGCATTTAACTTAAAATATACACAATGCATAATTCAAATAACAGTTCCTATTTTTACCTTGTATTTCAAACTTCATTGATTTGAGAACCTTTGATTTGAACCAACAGTGTTTAAACTGAAAAGGTTAAGATAATCTATCACTGCCATATTTTGTGCTTTCTAACCAATGGCCCAGCGACCAGAGCAGATTTTGCATAACACACTGAGTGTTTTCCAAGTTGATGCCCAGGACTGCAAATATTCTGTAGAAGACTTCATTATATGCTCTGGGCACTGTCAGAAGTTTTAAAAAGAGTCTTGAGAAAAAACAGGCTATTTCTGGTCAAAGGATTTTTTTTTTAATTTAAATTATTTTAGTCTTGTTTTACTTCAGTGATTACAAGAACCTTTAATACAAAAGATCTGGGAATCTTTCAAACATAAAGGACTAGACAAGAATTAGATTTTTCCTTTTCATGGTTCAGGTAAGGTTTTTTGGTCACTCACAAAACATTTAAATGACAATATAATCTGGTGGTCACTTTACCTAGGAGGTGCAGGCAATAGTCACAATACTATGGTTGTGACCTAGGGAGTCAAGGGCCAGAAATGTCAGATGGCCTTTGGACAATTTCAGAGACCTCCAACTAATCCATGAGATATAAATGGAACATAAGAGGTGGTCGTGAGTTTTCAGCCTTTAGGTTTGCCCTCAGAGTGTTGATGTCCTTCACCACAAAGATCTTCCCAGGGCTAATTTTCCCAATAAGCCAGGAGCCTCCAGGGGGAATCCTCCATAGCCTCCCACCCTGAAAAGCCAACTGATGCCTTCCACCTTCATCTTTGAATCTGGGCTACTTTATCAAGTCTTTGAATCCCACTGTGGTTCTAAAGACTAGAGCTTTAAAAATAATCAACTTTAGCCTTTGGGTGTATAATTTCCTTCCTCCTTTTTTATGTTCAGTCATAATGACTGAAGAGAAGGTGCTAGCTGTGGGAAATGGACCTTTCTTTGGTTTCATTAGTCAGATGACACCTGTTACTGCCTTTAATTTTTGTTAATTTGGGGACAGGAGAGTGAGCCAAATGTTTAAGGGAGGATTTGAGTCATGAGTCCCCCGTCCTCTGGCACTTCTTCATCGGACCACCAGCATGATAGGCTTCAGAGGCTTTGAGGGGCAGACTTAGCTTTCACTTTAAGAGCTGGATATGTTTGCTAAAGTGAATGGTGACACATCATTCTATCAAAATGTATTTTTGCATTAAGTGCTTTTGGGGAGTCTGATGAGGGAGTGACAGTAGTAGAGGGCTTTTCCAGCAAGAGTGGCCTGTTGGGAGAACAGAACTTCTCTCATTTGTCATCTTTGGGCAGAAACACCCTAGGCTGGCTGTCCTGGAGCCAAAACTTCCAACCGGCAACTTTTCCCCCTCCCTGCCAGCCCATGTATATCTTGTACTCAATATCTTGTACTCTCCACTTCAGTTCATTTTTCAATCACTCTCATCTTCTACCTGTAGAGTGTACTCCAAAGAGAACTCAAACACCATCATGCAGATTAAACGCCTCTGCAACGAAAAACACTTGTGTTTTCAAAGTTTCCAACTCTCCCAGCCACACTTTACTGCACCGGTAGGACCGAATGGGACCCCTTTCAGGTCTTTTTTTTTTTTTTTTTTTTTTTTCTTTTCTTAAGTTTAAAGTAAAATGCAAAGCCTCGCATAGGAGTGATGTTTTCCGTGTGGCTCTTTCATTTATTCAAAGTGGAAATGCATTGGGAGTCCTTTCTGCTTTCCTGGTTGACACATGACTGACCCAAGTCTCTGCCTAAAAAGCTGCCCACACTCGGCAGAGTAAGGTTTAGTGGAGGGGACGCTCTGACCAGGGTCTACCCAGGTAATAGGATTCCAGCACTGGCCCTTCATTGAGTGGCCCTTTCTCTAGGCCTCGCTGAGCTGTAAACTGGGGAAACCACAGAGAGATGTCCGTAGTCTGGTCCGGTCTTAGGTGCCAGGAGCCGAGTGGGGACAGGCATTTGTATCTAACTGCGTTGAAACTCCTGGGGATTCACCTGTGAACCCCTGGGTCTGCAGACATGTATGCGGGTGAATAATGCAGATGCTCCGGTCAGGAAATGTTGGCGAGAGCGCCGGAGCCATAAGGTGCCTGTGCAGCCGCTGCGCTAGCCCACAGGGTTCTCGTGGCTCCCGGTCTTGGTCAGCGCACGCCCACCCGCGTTTATTTCCACGGTCTCGGAAGGAGCTCCCGGGACGGTGTCCTGTCCGAGGCCGCTTCCGTGGCCTCCCAGTTCCTCTCCGCCTCTTTCTCCCGGACTGACATACTCCCGAGAAGGGAAGTGTTCGCAACTGCAACTGAGTGGCGTTGTTGCGCTGGCAGCCGAGCTTCCCAGTCCCCCAACGAGAGAGAGCGAGCGAGCGAGCGAGAGGGAGAAAGAGGGGAGAGAGACGGAGAGAGAGAGACGGGGAGTGAGAGAGTGTCGGGAGAGAGAAGGGGGGGGGGTGTGTCTGCGTGCGAGAGAGCGCTCTGGAGCAAAGCAGCTGGAAAATGCCCAGAAATACTTTCACAGCGGTCAAGCTGGGAACCCCCGCGTGTCCTCCCCTCCCCGCCCCTCCCGGTCTAGGCCCCGACCGCCCCCCGCCTCGAGGGTGTGTGCCCCACCTGCCACCAGGCCAGCTCCGGGTGGCGGCGGTGGGGGACGACACGGGGGGCGGGGGGAGGTGTGGCGGCGCGCGAGGGTGAGAACCCGGAGGCGGCGGGGCCCTGGGCCGGGCTGCCCGCGGGGCCGCGCGGCGGCCTCCCCCCCGCCGCCTTCTCCTCCCCCTCCTCCTCCGCCGCCGCCGCCGCCGCCGGTCGCCAGTCTCCGCGCTGGGCATGTCTCGGGAGCCGGAGCGGCCCGGGCCGCGGGGGCTCTGCGGCGCATGGACGGCGGCGGCGCCGGGCGAGCAGGGGGAGGAGAAGGCGCAGGCGGCGGAGGAGGCGGCGACCTGCGGCGAGAGGCACCGGCGGCGCGAGGGGACGGCCGGCCGCCGGCGAGGCTCCGGCCCCACTACTTTTCCGTAGCCTCCCAGCCTCAGCAGCACGGCCGCCGCCGCCGCCGCCGCCGCCGCCACGGCCACGGCCAGGGCCACGGCCGCCGCCCGCCGGGCCGCCGCTGAGCGCCGCGCACGCCCGCACTCACTCCCGCCACCCCACGCACACGCACACCCCCCGCCCTCCCCACGCCCCCCACCCCGGGAGGGGGGAGAGAGGCAAAAAGTAAGAGAGGAAAAAAAATAGCAGGAAGATGGCGCCCACCAAGCCCAGCTTTCAGCAGGATCCTTCCAGGCGAGAACGGTAACACTTTTCTGTTTATTGAACCTGCCGCCGGGGCGGCTGCTCCTGCCGCCGCCGCCGCCGCCGCCGCCGCCGCCTCCGCCGCCGAGGTGGCGGGGCCCGCTCCGCAGTCCGCCTCCTGGGCCGCGAGCCCACGGGGACCTCGTCTGCGGGCTTGCGGCTCCGCGCTCGCCCGCGGTCCCCGCGCGCATTGTCCGCCCGCGGCGGCTGCGGCAGCGAGCGGGCTCCGGCGGCAGCGGCGGCGGCGGCGCCAGGCTCGCTGAGCAGTCGCACCTCCTCGGCTCGGCGAATGGAGTGACTCGCTGACAAAAAAAAAAAAAAAAAAAAAAAAGAAAGAAAAAAAAGAAAAGAAAAAAACAGAAAGAAAGAAAAAGAAAGAAAGAAAAAGAGAGAAACAAACAAAAAAGAGAAGGGGCTGCAGTGTGACGGGGAGCAGCAGTGAGGGTGGGGGGCCGGGGGATCCCCGGGGCCGCCGCAGGTCCCTTGGCAGCTGCTCTCTAGGAAGGAATGAGGCTGGGGAGGGGGAGGGAAGGCAGGCGAGAAGCGGGAGGAGGAGGAGGAGGAGGAGAGGAGGAGGAGGAGGAGGCCGGGGGCGGGGAGCGGAGCTCGCGCCAGGCCCGGAATGTGTCGCGGAGGGGCTGTCTCCGCGCGGAGCAGCTAGGCCGGGCCGGGCGGAGAGAGGCGCGCGGCCGCCGCCTCCCCGCCGCCCAGGCTGCGCCCCTCGCCTTGGCAACTTGTGGGTCTCCAGCTTTGCCCTGCTGTGCTCTCATCTTGCCCTCCTTTCCACTCCTCCGGTCCCCAAAGGAAAAAAAAAAAAAAAAAAGAAAAAAGAAAAAAGAAAAAGGAAGAAGAAAACCCTCAAATCCAAATTAGCAAGTAAACAGCGAGACTCAAAATGTGCCAACAGTTGGAACGTCTATGCCCCGTTAGTTACTGTTTGGGGATCTGTGTTTTAAAAAGTTCCTGGTGAGAATTGCATATCCAGGCAAGGGGCTCAGCCGAGCATGTCTGTTTGAAGTTAGTTAAACTAAAGCCAAAGGGAAAGGGAGTTTGTATTCAAAATATCCTTAACCGTCTTACGTGAATGGCATTGTTAGGTTTCAGAGTAACTAAGCACCCTCCACCCCCACCACCCCACGTGGTTTTCCCTCCTGCTGTCCACCAAGCCTACTTTGTTTGGAATCCTATTTGCTATTAATTGGCAGCGTTAATGACATTAATTGCATATAGCATATTGGTTTGAGCAAAGTATCTTTTTCTGTCTCCGAAGAGGAAATGCTCAGTAGGAAGTATGAAATGTCAGGCTTTGCTTCTTGAGGAAAACAAATGTTGTTAGATACATGCCCCCCCCCCCCCCCGCCCGCCCCCGAACTTTCCTCATAGGCATAAGTGAACTTGAGAAAAAAGATGAGGGAAGTCCGTAGTAGTTGCAAGATTTAATTATTATTACATGAGCAGTTTTATATTTGATACAACTTAGCATTTAACCTATAGCTTACATCAAGAGAGGGTAGAGAGGTATTTAAACAAGCTATTCATTAGAAAGCTTCAATTGCTCTGTTGCTTGTTTCCTTCATACAGTGGGGACAGAAGAATTGTCAGGATTAAGGAAATAATTTTGTTAAGTAGGTACATAAGTGACTAATTGTAAACTCTGGATAATTTCTGTATAAATTATATACCTGAGAGTAAATCACGCATAATCCAGTTTTTAAAGATGTTGAATGTGTATAGCATTAACTGTCTGACAATTCATACTAACTAAAAGGAATACTTAGTGGTTTATAAAGAATTCACATATTAAGTACTTTGCTCTTTTCTATCTTGTAGATAGAAAAGAATTTTCAGAGTATTGTGCAGGTCTCTTCATCATCATTATTATTTTTTAATTTAACATTTAACAATTTCAGATCAGAAGTTTGTAACTGATTTCCTTCCTCCCTTTCACCCTTCCTCCTTCCCCAGTTCTGTTGGTAGTAAATGTATTTACTGGGATGGCCCCAGTAATCTCTCTAGCAGAGGCCTATTTGTGTGCCATTTTGGGAATTTTTCTGAGATAGGAATCTTGAAGATAGAATTAATTTCTAGAGGAAACTTCATAGCCTGTGCATGAGCGCGTTCTTTATCACCTGTCTCCATTTGGCATTCGAAGAAGGTAAATCAAAGTGCGCGATTTGTTATTCTGCTCCACTTGAGAGCTGAACTAAATAACACTTGGTCTGAAATTCTGATTGAAGTTGTAGGAGGATATACTGTATTTAATTTAATGCCCTTTAATAGCATCTTCTTGTTCAGCTCGGATGCTGTCATTTTAAAGGTTGGATCTGAGAAGGTTTAACCTGTAGAGAGAGGGAGGAGTAATAATGAGGTAGGGGGCAGAAGGAACAGTATAGAGGAAAGAAGGAGTTATAAACTAAATGTTTCAAACAGTAATAACCTCAAACTTGGCCCGTTATCCAAACAGTTGTTTTATACCCCGAGGGTTCACTTTGTTATTAGGGCTTTAAATGCTCTTAACACTTTTAAGTGTAAACATTACACATGTTAGTTGATTTGGTTTTGTAATGAGAAATGGAAAGTCAGATGGTTTGTTCAGGAGGGGGGTGTTTTTCATAGTTATTTGCTTCAACTAAGTAGAGTCATTTCACCTATATGTTCACTTTGTGCCTGAAACTTGTTGGTTAGTAGTAGTATTTCTGTCTAATGGTTGAACACAAGTATGTTTATAAAAGACGACTTCCTGTGGACATGGTTTAAGGGACATCCTGACATTTATTTAAAAAATGGTTTCCAAATAATCAATTTCATAAAGGCATTTATAGACACTACTCTTTACTGCTTCTCAAATACACTAGTAATTGAAAACTTATATAGAAAAAAAATATATCTTTTGAATTGTCTTGTTGATTTATAAAATATCTGACCTGAGTTTAGTCATACAGAACAAAAGTCATTTCCTTCCAATAGTGTTTACAGAGTAATTTTTGGAAAAAGAAGCTTCTTAATAATGTTTTTGGTTACTATTTAGTACTGTTGAAATTTCTGTGGCTCTTACACACAGAAAGTGGCTTTTTAGAGCCTGAGAGAAGGAGTTGAAAACCTTGTATATTTAAATTTGCTTGATTTTTCTTTAAACTCCAATAGGCTGCATAGGCTGCAAATTATATAGCACTGCCACAGAGTTTTTCCACTATGTGGATGTATAACCAAGAAGATTAGACAGATAGAAGTGTCAAGCATGTGATGTGCCCATGCTGGTTTGCAAAGCATATTCCAACAGCACGGGGCTTTTGGTTTAAAAAGTCGAAGGTAGTGGTGGAGACTTTTTTTTGGAGGTATTTCTTTTTACATTGTAAGCTTAAACACAGAGTGATAAATGATGATATGCGTTGTCTAACACTTGCTTATATATAAATAGCTCCACAAGATTGCTTAAATGATAATCGAAAATATGAAATAGGATGGCCTTCATATCACAAGGCCAAGGGTCTACAAATGGAAAAACTGAAATAATGAAATATTTCCAAGGCAACAGGCTGTCAACAAGAACTGTAATGCATGGGCATATCATAGAACCACCAGAGAGGATATTAGATAGTATAGCTCTGGAGCCAGGAGTTATAATGACCTTTATTAGTAGGACCCTCCCACATTGCAACATCTTTCCATATTCCCAATTTCTGATTTATGAATTGAGAGACAGATCGCTATTCCAAATTCTGCATGTTCTGTAATAATGCAGTTACTAGGTTTGATTTGTTACGAGGAGCAAACTTGACTTCAACATTACTTGATGCTTTGGGTTAAAAAAAAAAAAAGTTACATGGGGTATTTTCAGCACCAAGTGGTATTATGAGTACAGTTTTTGGTTCCCGTATCTTTGCATATTCTTAAAAAGATGACTTTCATTTTACTAAAAGTTATGTGAAAATTAAGATCTCAGCAATGAATTGGTAAGAACTGCATTGTGATTTAAATATAATCTACATCTTGCAACAGTTTGATATTTTTAGTGACAAGAAGTTTGATTTCCCCCTGAAATTCTACACGATGGTTGCCCCTACAATGGAGCTATTTTATGGGAATGCCAGAGTTTCCATGAACCCCTTAATAATTTTGCTCTGTCCCAGATCTTAGCATGGATGGAATCCAGTGGCACATTAAAATTGCATCTGTTTGAAATGGGTCCTGATGTCCAGGATCCCCTGCTCTGTGGTGAGGTTTTCTTTGACAAGATGTATAGATGCATGCTTTGGTAAAGCAGCACTTTTGGGGGAGGATTTAGACAGTGTAGCTTTCATTTAGTTATGTTTAAAGCTGTAGAGCTTTATATTTTGGGAGATATTTGTGGGGAATATGTCACAAATATTTCTAAATCACTCCTAGTAATGTTTTTCCCTTATAAACTTTCTTAAGTGCTTCCCTATTAATAAAGACCCCAGTATAAACCTTAGATGGTCTATTTTTGTTTTCTTGTTTTTCCTGTATTCCTGTGATCCTCTTTTCCTCTTAGGAAGAGGCATTTAGAATGCCTCTTGCTAAATTTAAAGAAAACTCAGCATGCAGGAGAGCAGAAGTAGCCCCTCATGTTAAGTTTACATGGCCACTCTTTCTACAGTGTAACATTTCATCATTTGAGTTACATTTTTAAAAACTTTGTGTTTCTCTTGGCTTAAAATCTAACTTCAGGTGTTTTATAGACATTCCTTAATTGTTTACACTAGATAAGGCCGAAACTTAGTAGGCGAGTTGGTATGTGGAAAATTTACTTGATTAGTTGATTAAACATTAATTTTAAAATTTAAATGCTATCAAAGTTGCACATAATGGAATATGTGAAACTTTAAATATTTAAATCTGTACTGTGATATGTACCAATATTTAAATCTGTACTAAGAACTTCTAGGATTTATGGGAAAATTCAGTTATATTGCTGTGGGTTTAATGATGTTAGTATTTTCACAGTAAATAGTGCCCCCCCCCCTCTTTTTTTCCTCATTGGGCAGTGTAATAAACCAACTGTAACTGAATGGTATTTTTACTGCTCTGGGCCCCATTAGTGTGAATAGGATGTTTGCACTATTAAGTTTGATAGAACCTTACATAGTTAGAATAATTTGTAGTAATATTAGTAATACTACAGTGCATAAGCAGGACATAGCTTAGTATCAGTAAAATGATTGCTACCATATCTAAAATGACTAGGGCGGTGACAAGATTAAACAACACTTGAAGTTGTTGTCTGGATACATTTTTAGAGCGTAATGTTTTGGTAAATTAATTGGAATATTTGTAGTCTTGTGTACAAAATCATGAAACACAAGATGAAAATCGTGTATCGCTATGGCCCAAATTGCTCGTGGCCTTTGACTATGATTAGTGATTGTTCATTCACTCAGCCTTATTTATTGAACCTCTACTATGGACCATCATGACTTGTGCCAGAGTTGATAGTAAATAATACTCCGTAAGAGCAGTTGCTCTGGTCATAGACTTGCCCTTATACTGGACATGCAAATATTATCAAAAGTGAGAAGACATCCTTTTCTGCAAGAGGAGGAAGAGCAGAATTCATAGAAATATAAATAAGGCCCTCTCTTTTGACTTCTGTTAGTTTAGTGTTCAGGGCAGAGGGGGGCAGCTATTGAGATTGTAAAATATTGTAACTAATGACTATGAAATGGTTAGAGGTTCTTGGAGGTGAGAAAGAAAAGATGCCATATAAATGCAAGTGAAATCATAGCAAATTTTTAAAATGTTCTCTGATGGGATTAAAAAATAAAAAAAGATCACGTATGACAATAGTAAACATTTAATATTGACCACCATGTTTCGGGCTCTGTATTAAATACTTGACAAGAAATTTCTCAGTGCCCTGTGAGGGAAGTGCTAATATCCCTACTTATGGTCAAGAAAACAGAAGCTAATCCAACCAACAAAGGGAGTAGAGTTAGAGACTGAATGCAGGTTTGTCTCTGTAGGAATGCACTGTAACAGCAGCGTGCAGGGCCTCCCTTTCTGGACTTTTCTGGAGCCAGGGATTTCTACACTGATGCCAGAGAGCTCTTGGGGCAGAAGACCCTGTACACTCTGGATAGTGAGCTAGATCTCCGCTTCTTGCTCATTCGTCAGCGGTTTGGAGAAATTCAGAAATGCGGCAATTATAAAGTTAGAAGAAGAATTAATATTTACATTATTTTCCCTCTACCCCTTAACATTCCAGCAGTTTTGTGGGCAAGCGCCACAGCTCTGTCTACCGCAGGGCAGATTTTCTAAAAAATGGTTTTAGAATCGGTTTGCCACGTACACTCACCTTTTTGGTCATAGACTGTGAAGTATTCCAGGGCCTCTTCCACACACGTTTTCCATCCTCAGAGTGGGCCACAGTTTGCCTAAAGATTACAGTGGAGGCATTTTTATTTTGTAATAGTTTTGCCACTGAATGGGTTGCAACAGCCTCCTCGAAGTTCTGAATAACAACTTTCATACTTAACTGTATTGCTGGGTATTGTCTTTTGAAATATATAAGGACTCCTACAAGTTGGCTTCCTGCCAAATTATCTGGCATTAGAATACTGACAGCAAGCATTTATATAGCACTATGTGACAGGTACTAGTCTAAGGGCTTTACATATATTAATTAACTCATTTAATTAAAAACTTGTTTAAAATGGACGACAATAAATACATAAATGATAAGTTCTCATTACTTAGTCCCCCTTCCCCCGTGGGCACACACAGACACTTGTGGAATCTTCAAGAAGGCGGTCTTTGGTAACATTTTAATTTCTCTGATGTCAGGAATCAGAGGACTCGGTCTGCTACGTAACAGTTCTTTGACAAAAGCTACACTTTGGGAAACTTTTACAACATCTGACTCCATTACTTCTCGTTGTTGAATGTCAGCTAGATTTGAGGTAGTAGACAGGCATGCCACATTTATCTCTACGGTTTTGGATGTAATACTGTCAACCGAATAGCTCTTTAAAAAAAAAAAAAGGTATAGTAGGAATTTCAGACCTTGAAAGGACTAGATAAGCAGTGCTTGAGTATTTGTGGTTGAAAGAACTGAATGTTTTGCTTGTGTATATTTCTAAAATATTCACTTTTACATTCAGAAAATCTCTTGTTTACATAAAGAATAGGTTGCCTTATACAATGTTGGAAAGGGGTCATTTAGAGAGATGTTTTACTAAAATATTGAAGATAAAAAGCAGCAGTCAATAGGAAGTATGAGTGAAAAATAGGCTACAAAATTTAAAATAGCATTCAGATCATCTTAAAAGAAATTACTTCTGATTACAGTATTTTATTATCATCAGTATGCTAATGCAGAATTAAAGGGCTCTGACTTGGTACCTAGGTTATATATAACATTAAAGCTTAAATCTTTATCACATATTTTTGGAAGTGGTGCCACATAGCATTTTAAGACCACTTTATAGAATCATAGGTCATTTCCGTGATATCCCATTACTTCTGATAGACGGGGGCTTTTTCACTTGTAAGATTTATAAGAAGAATTTTATTGCAAAGAAAAATGTAATATTGGATTAAGGGTCATCTTTATGTGGATGTAGCTCAAATCGACACCCTCTCACCCTCCGATCTACGAATTTTCCTTTCTGCCGTGGTAACACTACAGAAAGGGATACTGGTCCTAAACTTCAGCCAGAAGCACTTTACTCAGAAAGACTGGTATTTTGGTAGGGGCAAATGGGATAACTGAAACTGTTTCCAGAACCTTTATCTCTCTGGTCTTAGAGAATGGAGACATCAAAGAATAAGGGTATTTTAATAGCTAAAATGTACTGCACTGACTGAGGGAGCATTTTTTCTACACAAATAATTTATTCCTCAGGATCTATTTCTGGAAAACATAAGCATTCTATTCATATATGAACGGGATTTTTTTATTGTTCAAGATTCTATATATACTGTGCATGGTTCATATGTGAGACGTATCTATAGATAGATAGATAGATCGATAGATTGTTTACAACATAACATATATAAAATATAAACCAGATCTAGCATGTTTATATATATCTACTAAAGTGCAGAAGTGTTACAAAGATATCTTGAACATATTATAAATGTCTTACTTTAGATCGAGTTAAATTTAAATATATGCAGTGAATTGGTGACTTTCTGTTTTCCTAATGCTGTAAGGAAAAGTAGGCTCATCATTTTTTTTTTTTTACACATTTTTATTGTTCTGTGTAAATGTAATTTGTTAATCCTGTGAAATTTGTCATAGATAAATTTGCTTGGATTATCTTGTCACCACCGTATCTGCATTCTTTTGTTCATTGCTTATTCATAATTTAACAGTCTGGCAGTGAGCCTTTTTGGGATGCTCACAAAAGATATATGACCTCTACCAGCTGCTACTATAACCTGCAGAATGCACAGCAAGACATTAGAAACGTGAGGATTCCTCTACTGATTAAAGTGCTCTTCATTTAAACAGTCTGTTCATAAGAATCTCAGGAATCTCTTGCTACCAGCAGTTTTGATTTTTTTTCTCTTCCTAACAAAATTAATTCTAACAATTGAATCTTCATTTGATATATTTTTTAGATGATCCAAAGGAAATTAATTTCTTGAATGCTGTTGCTTCTTTATAACCAAATACTCAAAAATCTTATACTTGGGAGTGTTAAAGTTATCCAGAAATAGTTTTATTGGACAAGGAAGGATAGACAGTAGAGTGACAATATCACATCCTAATCTTAGAAGAAACGGTTGGTTTAATCCTACTCGAATCCAAGCACTTTACAGTTTATATTCTAAACACCCCATATTTTGCGGTATGTGGCAGACGTTAAAAATAGAATGTTACTTGAAGTGTAACCACATCTTTAGGTTTTCATTATTCTGAATTAGTTTAGCATATGAATTTATTCTCATCCCCCCCCCCCCACCCCCCGCCTCTCTCAAGAAATCAGCAGATCAGTTTATGAGTAATGGCTAGTTTTTGCCTCTCTTCTGTGCAGGCATATGATTACGGTTCAAAATAATTCATTGCTAATCCATGCAGTATTGGTTCATCTCCATCACTCTGTTCTGTGATTAGAGCCTCAGGCCTGCTGCCTTGCTTTCTGCCCTGATTTTCTTTAACTGCAACCCTTGTTTTAATATAGTTCTGTAGTCACCACTGTCCTGCTAGCCCCTCTCCATCCCTCATATATATCGATTGCAGTAGATTAATATTTATTTGAAGCTATTTTTCAGACTTTGTGAAAAATGTATTCATTTCTTACTGTGAATCTTCATCTAAAGGGAGGGGGAGAGGGAAGATGTAGGACTCAGGTATGCAACTCTTGTTATAAAGTCAAGCTATTGCTTTTCCAGCCTTCTTCATTCTTTGCCGCAGTCACTGTTCTTTATACACAAATCAGGAAGTTTAATTTCCTTGAAAAATTTTTTTTGATAGATTAAACTACGATGTTAACAGTTTAACTCTTGTTTATAACAGTTCGAAAATGGATTTCTGCGTTTTCTAAGTACATACTGTAGTCAGTGCAATCACCATAATATACATTGATCAGCTTGCATCGAATATTTCCAGACAGGGACACAAAGCTATCATTTTCCTTAACATCAAAATTTGCCAATTTCACCAGAAGGTCATCTAACAGATTTTTTTTAAAGACTTTGTTTCAGATCTCAGTAGTCCAGTGTTCCTTTTAATAATTACTTTCGTCTCATTGTAGCCGTGTGTTTGAAAGTGTAGGTCAATGAGGATGATTGCATTCAGAATTTCATGATCTGTGTAGTGGAACAAATTGAAAGCAAAGCCTGTATCAATCACTGTGAAGGGAGGGTTAATTGTTACCGCTTCTCAAGCCTCTGGACAGATAAACCAGTAATGAAATACTTATTGCTCTGATATGTGAATGCTAAAGGATGAAACAATGGAAACAGAAGCAGTCTTCAGAGATAACCAAAAAGGCAAAGAGAAAAAAAAAATAAACCGGATGAAAGTATGAAACTATGTGCTGCATTAACTCTCTTAAAAGTAATATTGTTTTTAGTTTCCTACCCATCTTTTTCTGGCAGGTTAGGGCAATATCATAGATCAGGTTGCTAAAGCCAAATAAGAATATAAATGGAAAACTCTCTTTCTGTAAAAATAAAAGAACCAAAACAAGTACAGTCCTGTGCTTTATATGAACTCTGTATATTTTATAAAAATATGTGAGTTACTGTTTAAGGTTTTCTCTTTTAAAAAACTAGTGATACATACATTAAATATTACATATGCATATATGGCTTAACTTCCAGAATATTTTAAAGGACTGTTTTGTTATCTTTAAAGAGATTTTGGAATTACTGGTCCATTATAGACCAAAGCAGAGAGGAAATCATGAAATACATAAAGAAATTGTAAAATAAGAATTAGTGTTGCGAAGAAATCATGAGATTAGAGTAAACACATTTAACCATTTCTTCCATATGAACTTAACATTTAAACATCTGTTAGTTACTTATATGTTGAAATATATGCAAAAATATTTAGCCAAATTGAAGTCTTAGGCCCATGACAATCATCTCAACACAGTGGGTAGTTCTGAAAATTAATGAGAATGATAATACTGTAAAGACTGTTCCAGAGTTTGCCCAAATTCATTATCTAAGACTCTTGTTAAGAACATCTCAAAGAATTTTAACCAGGAAAATATATTAATGGTTCAAAAGCATTTTCAAAACCCTGAATTATAAAAGTATAATGGAATTATATATGCAAGAGTTATAGTTAGCAACACAGATAGCAGAAGACATTAATGATGGCATATTTTCCCACAACCTATACTCCTTTTGTACATGGTTTCATCCGTAGGGTTTAATCTCATGCATTATTTTCTTGTTTTTAGAGCAAGAAAATCAGGATCATTCCTTCCCATTAATGTAGGGAAGCCGCTCTCTGTAAAAAGTTAGATGTGTTTTTTGGCAGTCATTCCGGATTTGATACAAACAACTACTAACAAGCTAGAACATTTTTAGCAAAAAGAAAGAACTGTCCCACATCCTTTTAATTTGTCTTCAGAAATTAAGAATTTCCCAAGGTCTGTTTCTGCATGGTGTTGGTGTAGCTGAATAGAAACTTAGACAAATGATTGGGGCATAGCCTTTTTTATGACAGTAGCACCATCCTGCAGCTAAGGTGGTTTGTATATGGTAAAGATTAGCCATAATAGTAGTACCGTAACATCCCGGGGCCAGGATATTTAGAGTCAGTAGCCCTAACGTACAGCTTTCCCAAAGGGTATCAAGTGTGGTATACTACAAATGGCAGGCAAAGAGCAAGGAGAATTCCATTACTCAATAACAGATACATACTTAACACAAGGCCTATGCATATCTAGATTGTCATGGCAATACATTATGAATTACCATTGGTTGCTTGCGTGTTGGGTATTAGTAGAACAGCAGATAATGGCCTAAATCCCAGTGACCCGTTTCGGTCTTTCATTATCTTTATAGGAAGTTGTACTCTACCAGGTCCTTTAACCATTTAGAGCCTTAGTTTCTTCATTAGCATATTCAGTTGCTAACATTTCCTTCCAGCTACAAAAAATCTATGACTACATGATTTGAGTGATTGGGACGTATGATACAAAATAATGAGTTGAGGTCTGTGGTGTTTTTTTTTTTCCTTTTTTTCCTAATGGTATTACAAATATTCTTCACTTATAAGCTATTAAGTAAAATTTTTAGATCAAATGCAATGCTTGTCATGCAGGTTTCAATCAACAAAATATTGTATATTTAAATATTTCTCTTCCATGAAAACACCTTTGAGCAGAAACTTTTTATTGCAAAAATGTCCAGAGAGACATTGCAGTGGAAGCTATAGGCTATATTAAGTTATATTTTAAAGTGACATATTATGCACATGACTGAAGGTAGCACTAAAGGAAAACACTAAAAGTGTTTAGCGATAAATACATTTCTTGGTTAAATTCAATTGAGATGGTAGAATAACTCTGGAAATATTTGAAAACCAGATGATATACCACAAAGAAGGAAGTTAACAATGTAATGTTTGATCGACAGGCGAACACTTAGGGGAATAACTAATCTCTGAAAATTTTGTGTGTTCCTAAAACATTTATAAAGGAATAAATTTCTGTAGTGAGTTATTGGCCCAAACTACAACAATTATTTCTTTCTTTCTAACCTTGTTTTTTTGAAGGAGCTTTCTTCTAATTTTTCTACCTTACTTGTAAAGGTGAACTGATTTAGTGTTTATGGTATAGACAGATTTAAATATTTATGATTGGATAAGATTTCTTCTAATAGATTAATGACTTTTTAGAATAGATATATCATTTAATCACTTATTTATTGTTTCCTTTGAAAGTTTCCAATTAATGGATGCTACAAGTATATTCTTAAGAGATAATTGACTTTTTTTTGCCTAATTTCTCTATATATGTAGATTATTTACACCTATGTTTTATATGTTATCTGTAGATTTAAGAGTATTTTATCCCCTAAATCTATTTTAGGCTTAATTGTCTGTGGTCATTTAGCAGCTCTGGTAAAAATATTTTTTCCTAAAGACACTGTTCCTCACAGGATAACTTTCCATTTTTTCTCTTATGAAAATACCCAGGAAAAAAAAAAAAAAAACACATCATAGTGTAGACTGGACTTCTGTAACTCCTTTCTTTCCCTCTTCACTCATCAAAATCCTACTTTCTCAAAACTAACATTGGCTGAGTGTTAGGAGATAATCTGATTAGACCAATTTACATTTTGGAATGAGGCTATTTTCATTTTTTGAAAGGAGCCCATAATACCAAACAGATTTTCAAATTATTAGAACATGGAAAGTCTTTAGTATGCCCTTGCCTGTCTCTCCACATCACACATATAATACTCCTTCCCAAGGATACATTAGTCTAACTTTGAAATATCTCTTCTGAAAATTGACTATCTCATAGTGATATTGTGTTAGAAATTATACATTAATTTTTTTACATTATTGAATATAAACATGGGTGAATATATGAGCGGGGTTAAACACATGTGCTGTACATATTTTCATTTGTAACATTAAAAAAAATCTAGTTAAAAGCCTCTCACTGTGGTAAAAAGATACCAGCAAGTGAAGAAATTCAGAATTGGGTGATATGTTGTGACACTAAGGTTGGCAGGGTCTGCTCAGTGCTGAAGTAGAATTTAAATGTGGCACTTATAGGTAGCTATAGAGTTCTTGGTAGAAAGGAATCCACAGCAAGTGTTTAAGAGTTGGGTCGAACCAAACCACAATAGACTTCATGATATACTGTCCCTGTGCCCCTTCTGCAGTCAGGTTCACTTACCAAGTCCTGTTCCAAGGGCAGACGTTACCATCTAACTGTATTTTGCTGTTATTCATTTGTCAGCAGCATCTGTTCCTTACGTGATCACAAAGGCTTTTGATAAACTCTGAGAGTGTAGCCTTTCCTGACCTACACAGGGATTTTTAACCTGTGGTCCATCAACCTTATAGCAGTCGGTAAATGGGCTTCAGGGGATCTGAGAGTCTCCTGAAATGGCATATTCATACATTTTTATCAGTTACTTAAGGGGATATATTTTCCCTGAAAATCTGTGTCTAGAATTGTGAAGAACCTGAGATTTTACCCTACTTTCAAGCTAGTAAGTTAACCTTCCACAATTTAATGGATGCTGAGAGAAGATGTGATATCCTTGGACTGGAGACGAAGTTTATTACAGCATTAGCAGTAGTGAGAGTATCAGAATTTAAGGCAATTCTCTGATCTCCAGTTCCTAAAAAGGGGGCCACATAATACCTGTGTGTGCAGTAGGTTGTGTTACAAGAGGAGCTCTGAATTTAGGGAACCTGAATTTTTTAGCATGGACGGTAAATATGTCTTCTCTTTGCTCTGGAGGGAGAAACACTAGCTCTGTACTGCAAGGCTGTTCTCTATGCACATAAACTGGAATAGATAGTCTGGCATAAAGGGTAGTTAGTGCCTTCTCTGTTAGATGTGCAGAAATGCAAGAGACCCATAGAAACTTGTCTCTCAGCAGTCTGAACCACTGTTAACAGTGATTATTTAGAAGGCTGAGAGGATGTAGTGGTGTAATTGTCCTATAGTTTAGAGTTTCTTTGAGCTTAATGCAACCTAAACTCAACTATTTGAGAAGAAATGACAAAGATTGCAGATATGTGAAAGGCTCCCAAAATTGCATATGATGTAGTATATCAAACTTATATAGGTTTAGTTGATCCAGTAGTGGATAGGTCCTTATGATGTTAATATATGAACACTCTCATGACTTATATTTATCACAGTTGATTTTTGTCCCATTTTGTAATTATGCTCTCTTTATCCATAAATTTTAACTTGTTGAGAGTTCACTTTGTGTCTTTGCATTATATCCTTGAAGTTTCTCCATAGCTCAGTAAGATAGGTTCTGTCAGTATCTCCACTTTATAGTTAAGGTCACGGTTAGTAAAGATTTGGAACTGGGCTCTAGCCTCAGTCTATTGTTTTACTATATGATAGAACTGACATCCTTTGACCATACCAGCTTCCTTCTGATTCTTAGAGAATTGTGTTCTATTTTCACTCTTTCTTCTGGGGCTGCTCCATTTTCCCACATCATTTTCCTGCCTCATAATGTTTTTTCCCTTACCTATACCCTAGCCCTCACCCCACATGGGCCCTGATGATGTTATAGGTCCCTTCTTACATATTGACTTTTAGTACCTGCCACACTTTTAGGTATTGAATCATTTTGCAGCCTCAGATTATACTAAATCATCACCTTATCATCTGATTTCATAGTAACTGTCTCTATAAAGCTAATGATTACAGTGACAACATAAACAAATCAACCCAAAGTTTGCAGATCACACGTAGTCCTGTGGTAAGGTGGTACATTAGAGATTGTTATAAAGAAATTATGATCTTGTTTGTAAGTTATAACCTGTAGTTCTATCTTCTACATAGTTTCTATAACACTCAGTTGTGAATAGATTTACATGTTGTGTGTTTTGGTGGCATGGGTCACAATGTATCCCTATCTTTTTCATAGTAGCATTGCACTTTTGTTTATACCATAATTTGTTGATATAGCTCACTTAAAAGCCTTGGTTAAAATGACCGTGGCTTCTGGTCGATTCCAATTGAGTTATAAATTATAAGTGCACCTCCAGTCAATGCCCAGTGACTTGGCACTTTGCTTTCCCATTTTCTAGTCTTTCAGCCTAATGTTTATCCTATAGGACTTAACAATACCATACTACTATAATTTAATGAAAATTAATTATCAAAACATGATCTAATAGCTCACAAGACCACTCTTGCCCAAATATTACCTATTAGATACATTCCATAATTGTTCTCTGCAATGGGGATGTTTACATAAATATCAATGAAATATCTGAAGATCATGATAAATTATCAAACTGAAAGATGCTCTTGAGGAAGTGACACTGGAATATAGAAATCATCTCTCTGTTGAGAGCAGATTCATCATCAGAATCTATTGTTAAGATCCTAAATATCCATAACCAGTATAGAGTACCATTAACCAAAATTATGGATGATGAAGAAATAAATTATAGTTTCTTGTGTTCTGTCTTTCTACATAGACTGTGATCTCTTTGGAAGGGGAGAAATCATTTTGCATGCCCAGTGGTGAAACACATTCTTGGAACAGAGTTAATGAATGAAGGAATGAATGACTTCCAGTTCTAATTATGCCTATTTCATATTTACATTTCATCCCTGGAAATCCCCATATCTGCCAAAAGTCTACACCTAAGATTTGCATACCTCATGATCTCTGATCTAAAAAGGAAATTAATAGGGAAAATAAGTGTTTTATAATTATGAATATTTTACCAAGGCTTAGAAATTTCTAGTGTATTCTGTGTTTCAAAGTTGAATTATTTACATTATCTGTTCTGATTCCCTGAAGATTACACCTCTATAACTCTGTAGAGAATAGTTTTAACTTTAAGGTGTGTTACAACTCTCCATTTGCCAAGGAACCAAGAAAATTTTCATTAGAACCAAATATACCATCGGTAGTTTCTTCACCTCCAAATGATACTACCAAATAGGTGAATTCTGGAGCAGTGGAATATTTCCAATTAGAATAGTATTAAACCCATTTATAGTTAATTATAGTTCCATAAAATTTGAATTCCATTAATTCTACATTTCACAAAATTGTACCCATAATAATTTAAGTTGATTAGACCAAAATTTAAAAGTTCAATCATGTAAAATAGAACAGGTTACAAAGAGAACTGACATTTTTCTAGGGAGCTCTCCTCTAATAGCCTGGTTCAGTCATCAAGTGGCCTTGTGTACATAGTATCTGTAACAAAAATCTTTGCATGGAAAATATCATGTAAGGATATGCTGAATAACAATGATTAATTTAGCTCTTTGCCATGATTGAGTAATAGTAGTGAAAGCTGTTACTTTCATACAAACCGGTAGAGGGATAAAACTTGATAAACTTGCTTGAACTTAATATATATAAAGAAATGAAATAATTAATGACTCTAGGGAAAGCAGGGATCAGTAGTTCAAATATACTTATTCCTTTCTCTCTTTACTCTGAACATTGCTCACTTTCTCCAAAGTTTATTATCTGTAGACACTAAATTTTTTCTTCAGTGCATATTATCCATTTCAGATATACTGATGTATGTCTTGAAGAATTTTTGAAATAAAATTTAACTACAGATTTATTAACGTACAGGTAAGGAAACACATCCAATTCTCTGAAACCAAAATAACATCTGTCATGTTGGATGTATACACTTAAATACGTCCAAACACGCACACGCATGTGCCATGCACGCACACGCACACGCTATACAAATAGAAATGGAGCTCTACCCTATAACACATTTAGAAATTCTATTCGGTGTTAATATTGAAAACTCAGTGTAATGGGCAAAAGCTTTCTCTTTGCCCAAAGAGAGCACTGAGTTGCAGAAAAGAATATAACCATGCATGGATATTTGGTATGGTATCCTGGCATGATGCTGATTTTATTTATTTTATCCGGATCCACTTTGGCTTCCCTGCTCCAAATGAAAGTGGTCTTCTGTATCCAATATCTATTTAGGAAGACTGCTCTTTTCTGAAAAACACAGGCTATCTCTGGATTATGTTTTCTTCCCGGAAAATTTGAGCAACTACACACTTATGCAACTATGTCTTAGAATTTCAATAGTAATATTTTAACAACTGCTGTTTATTGCATTTTTATGTGTCAGACACAGATAAGCTCTCTAACGCATTATCTTAATTTCCGAAATGTATGAATTTGTTACTTTGTTGATTTCATCTTTGATATCTTTAAGTGTTGCTCATTATAAGCATTTATTTTCTATTCCAAGTATTTATATTGCATTTGCATCTTGTAGAAATTTTGAGAGCTGCAGAAATTTCAATTTTGTTTAACCAAGTCCCTCCCTCATCCTTTGGACTGACCTTTGTCTGTCAGTTCGGGGAATGTGCGCTTCTTTTTTATTTTTTTTAAACTTTTTTGAATGTTTTATTTATTTTTTGAGAGACAGACAGAGTCCAAGCAGGGGAGGGGCAGAGAGAGAGGGAGACACGGGATCTGAAGTAGGCTCCAGGCTCTGCGCAGTCAGCACAGAGCCCGATTTGGGGCTCGAACCCACATTTGTGAGATCATGACCTGAGCCAAAGTCAGACGCTTAACTGACTGAGCCACCCAGGCGCCTGGGGTCTGTGCACTTCTTAATTCCGAACATGGTGGTATCATCATGGTAAGCATTATAGGCTTAGAAGAGTTCTCGTGTTCTCTGATTTTATAGGTTAGGACATTTTGTAGCCTACACGTCATACCTCTAGCTTCTGAATCATAGTGATTACCCTCCTGCTCCCCACCCCAGCTCAGCATAAGGAAAGTGCAGTTCAGCTGTCACATTCTGACCCCTCTTCTTGCTTCACTCTTTTATCTGGCGCACTCAGCATTTCTTTAAACATTCCTCAGTTCCCTTAAAGTTGAGCCTTTCCATTTTCAAGTTTGTTTCAGTTTTCAGAGGTTTATTTCTCTTTTTGAAAAAAGCCTGTGACCCCTATTCTCTAGTTTGATTTCTATTTCTTGTTATCTTATAAATTCTTAAAAAGGACAGTTCTCCTCCCCTCCAGTAAGTGAATGCTTCCAGAAGTGTTAACGCATTCTTCCTTACCCTACAAAGCTACCATTACCTTTGCCAACTATATTCAGCTTCCTTGTATACCTTCAAACCTGAGGTGACCTTCGACCAACAGACACTTTCAGTCTTTATCTCCATAATCTCTTGACAACATTTGACACTACTGGGTACCCCTTCCTTTGGGAGATACCCTGTTCCCCTGACTTCTGTGAGACCATGCTTGTCTGGTATTCTTCCCAGCTCTCTGTTTGTTGTTCAGGGTTCTGGCCTGGTTTTTTACTCCCCTCATCCTGTACTCCCTACAGGAATCTTCCATACATTCCTATGGCCTCATAAAAGGAAACAGAGATGCTGACAACACGACAGTTATTAATTTTCAACCAGGATCTCTCCTGATCTCTACACCCGTATGTGCAACTGTATATTGGTCGTAGCCATTTGTTCCTGCTTGGGCACCTCAACGTCAAAGAGACCTGAAACTTAACTGTACGATGCTTGGCATTTAGTACGTATTTGGTATATGAGTGAGTGGTAAATAAATAAATACATGGACAGGAAATGTAGCCCCAGAACAGGCTCATGCCAACAGGTTGATGGTGATAACTGTTATCTTGCTCTGTCAAACTATTGATTCATATACTCTTGACTGTCTTGACCATTGAAATTTGTCCTGAGTGTCTAAACTTTCTTTTGACCTTCCAGTTTCCAGACACACTATTTATTTGACTGATTCTTGAACACCTCATGGTTTTATATTCCTAAACTTTTGCTTCTTATGTCCCAGAAACTACAAATTATTTATTCCTGAACCTGGCCTGATTTTTGACAGTGGATGCATGCTATTTAATAGGCATGTTTGCGTGTGTGCGTGCGCATGGGCGCACATGCATGCTTTAACTGTAGTTGAAATCAAGACTCCAAAAATGAACAATGACCTTGAGTCTAGTGTTAAGGTTGGACAATTGCAATATTCCAGCCCTTTAGAAAACTGTGTTTACATTTACATGAGCATTTTGCCATTTTTAGACCTCTTTTCTTTCATGAAATCTGTAGTTGGAATCATGTTCAAATTTTTGGTAGACACAGACTTAATTATGATTGTGACAGCCAAAGGGCAAACCCATTCAGGGAGAGCCCCATGAAGACGTGTGTAGTGCTGGTTTTAGAAGCACACGCTTCAATCCCTCAGTGACAGCATCACTTCTTTGCGTTGAAATTCCTGAATATTTTCAGGTTTACTGAGGAGAATATCCTATTTCCTGAATTTATCAAGTAGTAAGTACAATGCAGTGCTATCACTATAGTCTTTTTAAAGTCAGGTATACTCCACAAAAAGGGGGTATGCCGACTGAAGTCAGGTAGCTTGTGGAAACCAGAATAAGCATTTTATGGACTTAAAGGACATGCCATGTATGATGTTTTATGTGAGTTTTCATTTACTTTTTTTGTGAGTAATGGTTAATTGCTGAATTAGGCAGAATCTGTAGCTTTTCCTATCTTTTTAGGTATGTATCAGAGGACTCTGGAAAACAAGAGGATATATTGATTATGAGATAGGCATCAAACACATGGAGGAACTTTGTTTAAAAAAATTTTTTTTAATGTTTATTCATTTTTGAGAGACAGAGAGAGACAGAGCATGAGTGGGGAAGGGGCAGAGAGAGGGAGACACAGAATCCGAGGCAGGTTCCAGGCTCTGAGCCATCAGCCCAGAGCCTGACGCGGGGCTCGAACTCACTGCAAGATCATGACCTGAGCTAAAGTCGGTCACTTAACCGACTGAGCCACCCAGGCACCCCCACATGGAAGAATTTTAAAAGGAAGATCATCCAAGAAGGTTTCCTTACTTCCATACTTTCTTTGTATTTATATAGTTCTTTTTTAATGACTTAAATATTCTTTATTGTCATTTTTGGGAAAGAAGCATGAAAGAATTTATTACGGTAGCTAGCCATGGAGAAACCATCCCTTATTATGTGTTTATAGCCTTGTATATTTCTTGGAACAGGAGAAAAGTAAAAGTAAAATTCTGCACTAATAAAAAAACAATCAGTTCAAATACAAATGGAAACTAAAGAGACCTAACTCTTCTTGCGCCCTAATGGTGTCCGGCTGAGAGATCTTCTCAGACAAATCACCAGGAACGCCACAATGGAATGTCAAGTTATAGGCTTTTTTTTTTTTGGAGGGGGGAGGCAGTTACTCTATTCACTATTATAGTTTTTATTAATTCCAAAATAGCAAAAATGGATTTTCCTCTTTACTCTATCAGAGAGCCAAATGTCATACATTGTTTGGGTCTTAAAACATTATTTGGGTCCCTTACCATAGAATAAAATTTTTTCTCATCTATAAATTTTATTCATTCAACATGTATCCTTATGTGTTAAATGTGGAATTAGGAAAAAGGAAAGTTCCATGGAACTTAATAATGATTCTGAAAGACATAGTAGGAGAGGAAAACCTGCAGTAAGACAGCTTCATTTAATCCTAAGAACCACAATTACAGTGTCTTGTGTTTTGGTTTATTGGGTTTTGCCAGCATATGTGTTTAAACATATTCACCAACCTCTGGAATTATTTAGAGAAATGTTTGTGCTGCTTAATTCCCACGTAAATGGTAATTTCATGGAAGTTCTTGAAATAAACATTTTTAAACTTGAAAATATTTTGTGTCTATTTCCATTACAGAAACAAATATTTAAGACCCAAAGTAATATTTTACCAGTAATTTGAAACCTAATAACATTTCTCTGAAAAATGCGAATTCATATCTGATTGTAGTGCTGCCATCTTATATTGGTTCTGCTCTCTTTCATACTTAATCTGAATAACATGTTGTGATAAATTGCTCCGTATCTCAAGTTGAGGATGCTTTTCAGTTATTCACAGTGGGAGTATTGTCTGATCTCTTATGTGGCCACACCCTCCATTTTCATCATCATTATCATCATCATCATCATCATCATCATCATCATGGTGAAGGCAAATGCTTTGAGTTTCTATATCTATATCTCAGGCAATGTGCTAAGAGTTTTACACATGTTATCTCATCTAATTCCCACAGAAACTCTCTGGAGAAGAGGTCATACATCCATTTTATGGATGACGAACCAAGTCTTCTCTGCTACTCAGTCGTGGTCTTATTTAAATTATTTTAGAAAGCTACATTTCAGTGGACAATAAAAAGTAAGAGTTGAGAGTGGTTCAGAAGTTCAAGTACAGAACAGCATATGATATTCAGTTGCCCAAATAGAACATAAGCTAAAATCCTTTGAAGTAAATAATCAAACACAAATATTAAACCCTTCAAATAATTTTTGTTTATAGTTATGGAGTCAAAAGAAGAAATTTGTTTTTTTTTTAACTTTAATTAGTAAAAAAAACCTTTTTTTTTTTTTTTTTTTTTTTTTTTTTTTACTTTGGAGAGAGAGAGGGTGCAAGCAGGAAAGAGGGGCAGAGGGAGAGAGAGAGAATCTTAAGCAGTCTCTATGCTCAGTGTGGGGCCTGACATGGGGCTTGACCCCAAGACCCTAGGATCACAACCTGAGCTGAAATTAAGAGTTGGATGCTCAACTGACTGACCCACCCAGGCACCCCACATTTTTCTTTCTCTTTTTCTTTTTCTTTTTCTTTTTCTCTTTTTCTTTCTTTCTTTCTTTCTTTCTTTCTTTCTTTCTTTCTTTCTTTCCTTCTTTCTTTCAACAGATATTTTGGGACAGGGGTATGCTGCTTCTTGATGTCAGTGAGAAACTGTGTGTGACTATCTGAGTTTAGGGCCTTAACTGGATTGAAGGGAGGAGAGGCCATTATGGTGAGGAGGTGTTTTGAAGAGTGTCCTTCTACCTGTAGAGGATGCCGAAAATAGTGAGTTCATTGATTAATATTAGTTTGAATTGAAAAATACAAAGGCTGGATTTTTGTTGTTTGAGTTATTAAAACTGGATTTTGAGACTATTAGACACTACCTGGTTTATTTCAGACAGCAAATAATGACATCGTCTTAAAGGTAGACCTAGGCAAACAATTTAACAAATCACTGATAAATGATGAAAATGTTATCTTAATAAGAGTTTGTGCTTATAAATGGAACTGTTTTAAGTGTGATCATTAACAAGAAAGAGATTATTAACATTATAGGAAATCTAAGAATATACTAAAGTTTAGGAATTTATACCACAGTTTTAAAGCTCATATTTCTTTCGAATTCAAGACCCCTTTATGTGCTTACCTTTTGAAAGCTATTTATTGTTTAAATAGGTACTAAACGGTGACTTTTCTCATTGTTAGTGGTGATAGATGACGATCCTGAAGAAAGTCTAGATAGATTTTAATGATAAAAATGACACTTTCTGGGCCAAAGGAGTTGCTTTAAAAACACAAGCAGTTCCGAATGCAAATAAATAATGGCAAAACAGGTCTTTTCTCTTTGCTGTAATAAGCCCCATATTAGCTCTGTTCCAGATTTTAAATACAGAGTAGCATTTGATAAGAGAGCTTTGCCAAGTGGAAAGAAGACAGCAGATAAGGGCATTAAATTGAAATAATGAGCAGCTAAAAAAGATAATGGATAAGGCTGCTTCCAAAACAATTTGTGGGGGGCGGAGGAGAAGAAACTTTGTAACTGGGTTCTCCAGCTTTTTAAAGAATGCTCTCCTCTTACCTCAACACAATATGTGGGCGGAAAGGAGGGAGGGCATGAAGTGGGTGTAAATGACATCGTTGGCCCTGAGGAAGGTGTACTGAATCGCTACTTATTGACTGGAATCATACTTGTTGACTTGGTGTCCCACAGCTTCCAGCCAGCCCATCTCTTTCTTCCCCTGGGAGAATCATTTAAGAGACCGAAGCAGCCATTAGTGCTAGGAGCAACCTTGAAGTTAGACAGAATTGGGCTCCCCATTTTACTGTTTAAATTAATTTTACATTTGAAATTAATATTCAGTTTCCACTAGAACTTAGTGTACATGATTCAGTGGGATAATGCATGGGAAAATGCTTTATAGATTCTAAAGTTCTCTATAAATACCAAGTAATATGACAATTGCATGGCATAAATAATTCTGATGCTCAGTATTTAGGACTTTTGTTATTACAGAAAAAAATAGACTGGGGAGAAGCTATGGTTTGAGAGGTCTGAGATGCCATTAATTAACAGAAGATTCCATTTTTCGCTGTCTGTTCTTCCTTGATACACCTGAAAATTATATTCATAGAATAATTACTTTGCCTTCACTAAAATGCAAATTCCAAAGTGATCACACTTATAAAAATAATGACTGAATGTGGACTAAATGACAGATAATATCCAAAACAATATTGCCCCCAACTGGGACATTTTCTGCAGCTCTTCCTTTCACTTTTTACCACACGAAAACGTGAAAAACATTCACTGATTTAGTGCTTGCTCTATGCAAGACTCGGGCTAAGAACATATTATACATTATTCATTCCCTATTCAACCCTATGGGATAGGTGTTACTGTTGCCATTTTATGAATGAGGATGCAACAGTACAGAGAGGTTAAGTGAATTGCCTAAGGTCACACAGCTAGTAAATTTTATAGTCAGGATTCCAGCCCAGGTCTCCTGCACTCCAGATCCCAGGTTCCTATCTGATAAACCATATACATTATGGCAAATGGGCTGAATTTTTCCTATTATTCTGAGCGTTTCTTTAAGTTCAAAAAAATACGTTGTTACATATGTACGTGTAGTATGCTGTATACAGAAGTAAAAAAAGTATCTCAGTGTCAGTGAATTTACCAGTCTTCTACTTGAAACATAATTATGGATTACTTGTTCCTAAATCCAATGATAAAGCTTAATAATGGTACATTTTCAAGTTTAAATCATATAACTTTTCATACCCAGTGCACTGTATGATACTGTTTATTATCAAACACTTTTCTGAGGGGCATGAATCCTGGAGTTCCTTCCCATGGGTGATTTGGGCTGAGGGTCTCTCCTGAGATTGCAGTCGAGTGCTGAGGCTGGAGTATAGCTTCCAAGATGGCTCAGCTCACATGACTGTTGGCAGGTCTCAGTTCTTCACTGGCTGTTGGCTGGAAGTCTCCTTTCCTCACCTCAGACTTCTCCCTAGGCTGCCTAAGTGTCCTTACAGTGGCAGCTGGCTTAGTCAGAGTGAGTGATGGGAGGGAGGGAGGAAATAAAGGAAGGAGGGGGAGGGAATGAGGAGGGAAGGGAGAGAGGGAGGTAAGTGAGGGAGAGGGAGGGGAGGGAGGGGAGGGAGGAAGGGAGGGAGAAGATAGACAGTAAATGGAAGCTGCAGTCTTTTAGAACCTTAGAAGTGTCCTACCGTATTCTCTTGGACACAGACACCAGTCTTTCAGTGTGGATGGGAACTACGCAAGGGTGTGAAATACTAGGAGGTGGAGAGTTAGTGGGAACCATTGCGGAGGCTGATTACAAGTATTTTATTAGGAAAAAAAAATGTACCAGTAATGCCCCAAAGTTTTTAGGAGGGGATATTGCCCATATGTGTCGCAAAAATTGTAGTTTAAAAAAAATATGAACCCAATCCTGTCCCAACCTTGGTATCGCTTGGTGATTTTGTTGCATTGAATTTGTGGGTTTAGATGGAATTTGTTATAGCAGACTAAAAAGCCATTTTTTATCATGGAAGAACTATGGTTGTTGGATTTGGATGTCTGCTGCCACTTCTGAATCTCAGCTCTCTTACCTGTGAGATAAGAGTAATATTAGCTTTGTAGACTTGTCAGATCCTAGTTGTTAAAATCCTAGTCTGGTGATGAAAAATAAATGGTAGATAGTGGAGCTAGCAGATGGGGAGACAAAAATATATTTATTTTCAGAAACATTTTTTAAAGAAAAGATGCCTTACAATTAATTTTAAGTGCCATGCCATAATTCAGAAAAGAACATCAGGTGGGATTTCCTCTTACAACTACATAAGTAAAAAGAAATCCTTATTTCTGATAACTTAATATAATGAGGCTAATTGAGAAGAGCAAAGAGACACAAACATGTGGATTGGATGAAAGATGAAATTGGAACTGGGGTTTTTGGAGCATTTGCAATAGTGGGGACTAAAATTTTAAAACACATGGAGGTAACTGGCATTAATAAACATAATTATATAAACCTGGAAGGAAGTTTCCAAGGAGAGGATGAAAGGAATCAAAGGTCATTAATGCAGAGCACCTGAAGTTCATTTTTCCTCTTTTTCTATCAGTTGATCCTAGGCTGGAGGTAGATTGAATTGACGTGTAAAACTTCTCAGTCTTTGAGGGAAGGCGAAACCTTACAGTTTCCCTGGGGTTGTCTTTACTTGCTTCTGTTACTCTCACGCTCCAGGACTTCATCACTTTCACAAGCCAGAGTCCTAACGTAATATGTCCATTTTGATTCCTGTGCAGTTTTATGGCCTTTTCTTACCCATCTAAAGGAATGGGTCTTCTTGGAAAACCTATATTCAGAAAAGTCCACATACAGCATATGTATGTCAGTTTTTAAATAATTATAAAAATAATTTCTTTAGTGTATTCATCTTCTAGGGCTATTGTAACCAAGCTCCACAAACTGGGTGGTTTGAACAACAGGGCTTTATTGTCTCACCATTACAGAGGGTTCAAGTCCAAGGTGTTGGCAGGATCGGTTCCTTCTGAGGGTTATGAGGGAGAATCCGTTTCAGGCCCCTCTCATAGCTTCTGGTGGTTTGCTAAAAATCTCAGGCATTCCTTGGCTTCTCTGTGTAACTCCCTGGTCTCTTCCTTCATCTTTATAGGACGTTTTTCCCAGTTTTTCTTTTTTATAAGTACACTGGTCATATTGGGTTGGAGCCCACCCTAAGGACCTTAACTACATTGGCAAAGACCCTGTTTCCAAGTAAGGCTATGTTCTGAGGTACAGGGGGTTGGGACTTCAACATAGCACCTACTCTGGGTAAGATAGATACTACCCATCCCAGAAATGTCCACCTGGAGGTGTGCACTCCCTCTCCTCCCTGTGGTAACCTCGCTTTGGACTTTTGTGAAAACGATTTCCATGTTTTTCTTTATAGTTTTACAATTTGTGCATCATCTCTAACGGAAATAAAGCTTTTATATAAGACTTCATTTATGAGATGGATAAGTTTTAAAAAGTAGGACTGGGAATTATATGCCAGGTATAATGTTATCTTCAGTTCCCTGGGGCAATATTTGTTAAAAATGCCTACTTTTAAGGCTAAAAGTAAGTAACTTAAAAAATAATACTTATAACTTTCAGGAGGCAAAATAGAAGTAATATTTTGTGAGCTTCAGTTCGGGTCACATTTTAATTTTTCTCTACAGGCTGCCTGCTCAATTGATGACAAATACCTTCTGTGAAATATACTGTATTTCTCTGAAATATATTGTGTTTCCCCAATTTGTTCATATTGTAATGAAATCCATGATCATGGTTTCCCAGCTTTTCATTACTAAGGGTCAAATTATTATGTTCCCTCTAGACCCATTCTGAAATACCTTCATCTTGTAAATAGCACTTATTAAGATCTATTCAGGTCTTTTTTTGTCTTCGTTTCTTAAATTCCACATGTGAGTGAAATCATGTGGCATTTGTCTTTGTCTGACTTATTTTATTGGGCATTATACCCTGTAGGTTCATCAGAAAAACAGATGCTTACATACAGAAAGCAAACTAGTGGTTGCAGAGGGGAGGCGGGGTGGGGACGAGCGAAATAGATAAAGCTGATTAAGAACACGTGTGATGAGCACTGAGTTATGCATCGAATTGGCCGATCATTACACCGTACACCAAAACTTGTATAACACTACATGTTAATTGTATTTCCTTTAACAAATCTGTATATACTTAAAAGATATGTTCAGGTATTACCATTCTTTATTAGCTAGTGATAGATGTCTACCGGTGGGACCGTTGGTCAGCCTGAGATACCCTGTGTAGTAAAACACTGCCAGGATCATACTAGTTAAAATCAAAGAAAGTTGATATTTTAGTCAAACCTTATTTAGGAACAGATATAAGACTTCTTTTAGCTTTAAAAAAATACTGAAAACAGTTCATGCCTGCTGCTTCCTTTGAAGATTCCTAAAGATCAAGGTTGCTCAGTCTCACGAACGCACATGCACATACACACGCCTGCACGCACACGCAGCCTTTGCTGAAGTCTGCATGAAAGCACACTTAAATTAAATTCCTTGTAATCATGTTTTTGTTTTAATTAAAGCCTTCAACCCCATAAGTACAGATGGTTGCCAAATTTCAAATGACCCATAATAAATCCGGCAGGTTGCCCTGTTCTCCCCTTCCTCTCTTCCTTGCTAAAATCCCTGCTGTGTCTACGGTAGGGAAAGGGGTAAAAAACAACACTTTGCCACATAGCAGATCCTCCTTATTTCTTGGTTGAACAAAATTTTAGAATGGCCGCTGAAAACTGTGAGTTGTTGAGAACTGTGAGTTCAGTTAGAAGGATTGATAGAGGGATTAGGATAAGGTAGCTTACCATAAAAGTTTACTCATTTCAACCTTGTTTTCTCACAGGAAATCCTTCCCTATACATGGAGAGCTGCTGCTCTGCTTTACCTGAAATGCTCACCTCACCTTGATGGGAGGGGAACTCAGCAGCTAGATACATTAAGGTTAACACACATTCTCTTTTTACAAGGGAGATACTTCCAGAGAGCAGGATCACATAGCCTTCCTTCTTATACTTGAGGTAAAGGTGGGCAAGGGAGTGGTCTTGGTGGTGGTGGGGGGCTTCTGTGATATAGGAAGGGGTGCGGTTATTAATATTTGAATGAAGGCACTTGGGGCTAAGTATCTGGGAAAGAGAAGTCTCAAAAGGAAGGAAAAATTATAAGAACACGTTCATCTGTTTGAAGTGTTTGCCTTGAACTAACTCCAGAACTGAACAAGGAGTGGTATAGAGTGGAGTTGATTTAATTTTTTTTAATTTGTTTTTTCACTGACTTAGTGTTCGTGCTGGGACTACTGGGCCCATAATTCTGCCACATTAAGGTTAAACAGTCGTCAGGGGCTGATTAAATACCTGACCATAATCCAAAAGGGTTTATTTTTTTGGAAAGTTTTCTAAGTTTACAATAAAAATATATTTCTAGAAATTCATTTGTTTGTAAGTTTGGAATTGCTTGTAAATGAAAATCTGTTTATAGTTCAACAAGTGTATTTTGAACTTGGAATATCATTTCTACAGCAGGGATACCTAGATTAGGTAACCCTTTCAAGTACTGACGTCTGAAATAGGCCATAGGGCATAACTTAAGGTGAATATATTTTTATTTTTTACAATAAATTACTTTATTTGAAGTCAAGAACTATATCAAATGGATTTCTCCTCCTTTGACACATAGTATATTGCCTTACACATAGATTAATAAATTAATGTTAAGGTTTGAATGAGTGAATGGTTATATAGAGATAGAGTGTATGTATAGAATCTACAACAGGAGCCATTCACATGAGGACATGCATGAGTTTAATTATTGTTTTCTAAGTGACAAAGGTGATTATCCTTTATTATCAGTAAATTTTTTCAATAAATATTAAACTGAGCACTTATGATTGCTAGTAACTGTGCTAAGTGCTTTTGGGTGAGCCAAGATGAACAAAACGGGACCTCAGCCCTCAGTTTCCAGTGGAGAAATAGTCACAGTAATAATACATAGAAACAGTGTGAGGGCCACAGCTATACTATACAGATAAATTGCTTTATTTAGTATTTCAGAAGAGTAAGAATAATTCAGGTGTTTGGTGACACCTGATTTTGGAAATGTGATGAAGAAAAAGAAGGTGCACATCAGTAAAGGGATATTTTCTACTGCAGACAAGAGAAAAATCGGCTAGCGGTGGTTTAAAGAAAGATTAGTCATTTTTTTTTTTTTTAACATAATGAGAACTATGAGGTGGGTGATCATTATTGTTGGTTTAACCACCAAACAAAGACAGAGCTGGAGTCTCCTTTCCTTTTCTTGGCTTCTTCTCTATGGTTAGTAGGTAAGTACTCCAGCTACTGCTCCAGAAAGGGTGATGACTAATGGAGGGACAGCCACTTCCGTGCTTTTTATCAGAAAAGCAAAGACTTTCCCAGAAGTTCCATGCTGACTTCTGTCTACATAACATTGGTCAGATCAGTGCTACGTGGCCACCCTTCATTATCGTCATACCATCCACACTATACCAGAGAGATATATATAAAAAAAAGGAAAACCAAACAAAAACTCACACAAAAGAACAAACTAAAGAAGGTTTTAAAGAAGGTTTCTTTAGTGTTACTAATGAGAATAAATATAGAAAGACGTCTGATCAATACAGTAATCTGTCAGAATTGGGTTAGGCAATCAATCATGATCTCTAGATTTGTTGGAGGGTGATATTGGTAGAGTAGTTTTTTGCTGTACCGTACTAGCACAAATATGGCATAAAAGTCTGCACTAAGCACTTGAATGGTGAAATGATGGAGTATTTGAATAAAGAATCTTTTGCCTTCGGACCAAGTCTTTTAATACTCCCAGCTTGGAGAACTTGTATTAACAGCTGAGTGATTCCTGATCTTCTTTTGAGAAAATATGGTTGTTGTTGTTGTTGTTTTTTCCTTTCGGTTTCTAGAAGAGTCTCGTTTCCATTATTTCTTTCAAATGGTCACGGGCACATTTGTTGAGGTTGTCGACAGAGGAGATTTATTAAAGAAGCCTCTTTTGCTATCTTTAAATCACTGGACCAGTGGGATGGTGCCAACGGTGTTCACCATTTCTTATATTAGTATTAGCAGTTTTTTTTTTAAATTTTTGGATTTTTATATTGTTTTCTTTAGTAGAAGAATGTGAAGTCCTTTGTAGGAAAGGAAGACTAAAAATGCAACAGATCAAGGAGGATTTATAGCTCCTGTAATTAACAGAACAAAATGACAGCACACAGATATGCATTTTTGACAGTGTCTCTACCTCTTACAGGTGATTTTCTTCCCTGGAGGTTTTTGCTGCTGTTGTTATGGTTGTGTTGGTAGTGGTGTGTGTTGCTTGAATCCCTCTAAGCTTAGACTTCTTCTGGCTTCCGTGAAGACCACAGTGAAGAAGAAGAGGAAATCAGTCTCTGGTCATCGGTGTACATCAGTGGCTTTCGAACATTAGTATGCCTAAAATTCTGGGGGGAGCTTGGTAAGGCTTACAGGGCTACTGATTGAGTCAACAGGAATGGAGCCTGGGAACCTATAGGTACTTCAGGCAATTCTGATGGAGGTGACCCCTGGACTCTGGTTGAAGAAACATTCATGTAGACAGTCAGTGAGGTGGTAGGATCTGTTCAGAAGACAACTCTCACATTAGGGCTTCATGGGTCCTACCTGCTCTGGATCTTTAAAATCAGGGGTCTTCAGAATCGGATGTGTGTAGTCCAGGTGGTTTGTAGGAAGACCCATTTTGTTTCAGGAAGGAAATAATGAAACTTCTGCTTATATTCAGTTGTTTAACTTTCCCTTTTAAAATGTATTTCTTATTTGTATTTTGTAATGTCCATGCTGTATTTGCACAGTTGTACCTATTCATAATTTAGAAATGGATATCGTTTGTGTGTATTAAACACCTCTTCTAGAAAATGTTTTATTGATAGGCGAAATCAAAGAAGTTTGGAGATGACTCTTTTAAATGATTTACAAGGCCCAAATCCATACTTCTTTCCTGCTCTTTTTAAGAGTTTATGGTTCCTTAATTGTTTTTCATTTAGATATCGATATTAGTCATTGCTTCTTTCATTAGCATGTACATAAACACAGTGCATACCAGAAGAATGAGAGGAGGAAAGGGCTTTGCAATTTATGTCAGGTGGAAATATCTGTCTACTAAGGTTAATTGTCAGATCTAACACCTTCATGAAAACAAACCCCTACTGAAGAATCAAGAAAAGAGTCAAAGTAACTCCAACCTATCAGGTTATGGATCACTTCCACAATTTGCAGAGCTTCGTGTCTCATCACAGCACGCCTGGTGACTCAAGAGTGGGTATGTTCAGAAGTGGATTTTCTAGAGACAGCTCATTCTTTGTCTTTAAACCTTGAGTTAGCTCCTTCTCTCCAGTGCTCAGAGGACTCTTTCCTATCAAGTATATCTCTTCAAGTTTAAAAAAGAGGCATTGTTTTCATTCCATAAAATTATATTTTTAAAGCTATTTTTTAGATTGCAACAGCTAAAAACACCCAATGTCACCATATTTATGAATATAATTCATTCGGTAAAATTTTCATTTCCCTTATTTGGAACTTGCTACACAATTTGCCTCCTCATATTTTCTGTGCTTAATAGATAGTAGGACCCAAAAATGCCATGATTTTCTATCCCAGGTTCTTCTAGTTGGTGTTTCTAGACCAACTAGTAATAAGGCTATTACTACTTTTTACAAGTTTTCACACACACACACACACACACACACACGCCTCTAATCTGTCTATTCAACTGAATTGTCAATAGTGGAGAAAACACACACGCGTGCGCGCACACACACACACACACATGAAATTGTTGGCTTGAGAAGTTTCCGCAGCGTCTGTCAATATTGTCATTCTTTTAGTAGCCACACAACATGCGTAGTGTCTAAAGATCTGAAATCTATTTTGGAGTCTCACTTAAACTTTTTTTCAATTTTCATTTAAAAATGTTCTCTCTTCTTTCAGTGCTACTTTTTCCTGGTGTTTCTCAGAAGTATTATTGGATGGATCTGGCTAAATTGGAGAGGAATAGAACATTGGAGCTGAAATGATAATGAATATAAGTAACCACTCTTGAGCCCGCATGTGCCAGACATTGTTGGGTGCTTTATTATCTCACTGGATCTTTTCAATAACCATATGAGTTGGGTGCTAGTGTTATCCTGTTTACAGATGAGGAAATGGAGACTTGGGGAGGTGACAAAACTTGCCAAGAGTCATTCGGCTAGTGTGTTGAAGAGGCTGGATTCCAGATGGGCAAGAGTCTGTTATTCAGCAGGGTACATGTATTCTGCTTTTGTCCCTTTTGTAAGATTTGGAGTTGGGTTGGGGAAAGACCACTATGGGGAAAACAAACATGTCTTATCCTACCCCCAAGGAAAAGCCCAAATACACATCAGGGAGTAGGGCCATGCCTTGTCCAACCCACCGAGCATGATTTCTGTTGTACTTGAAGTGAATGGTGTCCCCTAGAGTTGTGCAAAGTGCTTGTACTGGCTGAGAGCTTCTGTCTCAGGCACAGGAGGTTGAAAGAAGGTAATGGAGTATGTGTATATAAATCTTTTTTTCATGTATTTCTTTTAGGATTTATTTGGTGGGGTGTGTGTGTGTGTGTGTATAAATCTTAATAGCTGTGTCCAGATCTGGCTGGTAGGATGCTAGGTGGATGGAAGGCCCCCTAGACTCCTCATGGGGTAAACTGGCCTCTGGCATTGGAGGGCCTCACTAGGTGTCTGAGTTCCAATCCGTAGGAAATGTTCTAATTGCATTTTTAAAACCTGTTTGTAATCCGTAGATCCAAGATTATGAATACTTCTGTATTACTCCTCTGTAAGATGGAGATGACCAATGTTTTATGTACTAGAGAAATGAGAAATGTTGCATGGATTAGTGAGAAGAGGTTTTCAAGTGGTTGGTTATTTTTTTCCCCACAAAATGTCAGCTAATGACCATATTCAGTTTTAGATTGGTATTTTACTCAGTCCCTAAGGTGACAACTTTTTAAGATTGTCTAGGTGTGATTTTTGTAGAAATGAGAGGCCAGGAGTCCTGTCTCTCCTCTCATGTTTATATTGCCCATGCCTAGAATGTTATAAGAATTTAATAAGTAATTGCTGAGTGACTTAAAATTGTTTAGCTATTGTGAGCCTCAGTTTCCCCTTATCTATGAAATGGGGATAATAGTCTGAATCTCTTAGGGTCTTTAAGAAGATTACATTGATTAACATCCTAAAAAACTTCCTATGGTACACGATAAATGTTTGCTATTATTATTATTATTATTATTATTATTATTATTATTCTCCTCATTGCTGGTTGTTCCTAAAACATCATTCCTGCCTTTGCCACTTAAAACTTGTGTGCCCTTGAACAAACTAGTTGAACTATCAGGCTCCCAGTTTTTTATTCTGTAAAATGGGAATATAATACCCACTTCACTGATTGCCTCAATGTTTAAATAAGATTCAGAACAGTTTATTTAATGCATATTATGTTCACCACCGAATCAGGCATATTTTCTTATTTAACACTTCCCCAAATCTCTTGAGATAGGCACCGTTGTTTTTATTTTACAATTTAGAACTGTAGGGCTCAGGGAGCGAAGGTTTCAGTTGAAGGTCACAGAAGTAGTACGTAGACAGTGTCTGATGCCACTCTCCTGTACTTTACAATCTCCAAAGCCATTTAAAAGGACCATAAGGATTTCTGGGCAATTATTTGCGACATCTTTCTTTGGGCCTGTGGGTTGCAATATAGTAAGGCACCCTCGCATAATTTGCTCTTTTTAGGTATTTAAATATATCATGGTCGAATGAACATCTCAGGGAATCACATTTTCCCAAAAATTCTCTTTATTTTTAAAATTTTCAGACTTTTTTCCAGTCTAAAAAATACTGGATCCTGGATTTTTCAGGTCAAGAAAGAATAAAACTATATAACCAATGTTTGGAATGGGGTCCTTTTTGCGTTACATTGCCTATTTTGTGGGCTTTGAAGTGGTTATTAAAGAAAAGCAACTTCTAAAGTAGGTGCGTTTAGTTTTAAAATCATGCCGATTGACTTGTCAGAAAGTTTTTTTTTTAAAGAAAAGAAATGGTATATTATTATGTCAATTTTAAGCAGCTAGATAGAGTTTCTGTGAGTGTTAAAATTATGCCAGAGGATCCTGGTTTTGAACATATCACATATCCAGAGACCTGGAAGCTAAGACTAACTACTTTATCACTCCGTTTTTCCCTGGGGTGTCTTAATTAAAAACCAATTTGAGAAACAAGAAGAATCCATTCCTGGCTTGATATATTGTTTCTCTGACATATCTTTCCTTGCTGGAAGTCATCCCAAAGTTGTTTGGAGTGTCAGGTTCAGAGTTAATTGGGTTTTCCTATCCAGTGAGAAGAGGTGACTCTTTTATTTTGGTCTGTTGTTCCCATGGTTGTGAGCTTTGGAAAGGTTTGACTCAGAAACCATGAGATACTAACACAAGCACTACATTTTTTGAATTAGTGTTGATTGACAGGTCTCTATTCAATGTAAACAGCTTGAAGGGCAAACTGCAGGTATAGAAATGGAATTTGCATTTAAGAACATTCTCTTGTAGGACATAATGATTAAGTTTCACATTAATCAAAATAACAAAACAGGAGATATTAATTTTTTCTTGTAGTGTGTTGAAATGAGAATACTGAGCTGAGAATAAAATGTGTTTTTGTTTAGGTTTTTCTTCTCAGATGCTACCATTTCAAAAGAGCACCGTTCACGTGAAAGTCTGAATAAAATTCACGGAGTAGCATCAAGGACCTCTGAGCCCAGGAAACTGAGTTTGGCAGTGCTAATTTGTATTAAAGTTGTTGTTGCATGACAGCCGGAAAAAGATTTAATGCTTGCCACCTGAATCAAGGCACGGAACATTGGTTTCTATAACTGCCATGAATTTGAATCGAGGCCAGTATCTCTAAATTTGAAATAAACTGATACTCTGTCTTGAAAGAAGATACAGGCCACTTATGTTGTGGAAGGTATTTAGAAAATAGTATTTCAATTTAATTTTTTTTAGCAATAAACACACACGCGCGCACACACACACACACGCACGCACACACGCACACACGCGTTTTTTTCAGATTGTTAGGCTTCTCAGCCCTGTGGCCTGTAGTGGTTCTTGCTGTTAGAGGTTCACGCAGGAGAACCAAGAAATGCTTGCAGCCATTTATTACCCACTTCCAGCCAGGAGTTAGCAGTGAGTTTGCACCCCGTTCCAGGTTTGGCGTTTCTCCTCTTACCACAGAGTTGCTGCTCACTTCATCAGAAAGTCATTATCCCCCTTGAATGTCACTATGGTTCAAAGTATTGCAGTATTGCTTTAGGAATTTAGATTTTAACCCAGCCACCCTGCTGTGGTAAAACCTTGGAGCCACCAGATGCAAAATCCATTCACATGCCTCGCACAATAAAAATGATGATGATGACAATAATTCATATTTTGCATTTGCAAAAACATCTTTCATCTGAAGAGCTTTTGTAAACGGAACATGCATCTTGAGACTACTTTATAGAAAGTGATCTTTGAGTCCAATATGGAAATGAATCCTCCTCTGAGGTGAAATGTGGCAGCCATTTAATTATTTTTAACGGGGTTACGTATGAAGCGCAGTCCTATCTCGATGCAGTAAATGTTTTGCTGAGAAACTATATAAATTATATGTTGCATTAAAAGTTTCTGACTTTATTTTTACTCTTACTGAAAAATAACATGTTCTTTTGATTAGAAAAATTCTCAGGAAGTTTACTATTTAAATAATAAATCTCTACTGAGCTCTTTTTTTCAATCCATGGAGCATCCCTTGAGGGTGTCACAGAGTTGTCTCTCAGGTGTTCTCATTGCACCACATCTCTTATTTCACCTTCGTGGGTGGAGTTGTAGTAAGAGGTTCAGCAGCATGCCATGTTGATGGGCACGACCCAGAACAGCCAGCTCTTCCTTGCATAGATGCAGATAATCCCAGGCCAGTATCTTCCCTGGGTGATCTCACCCATCCCTAGGGTGTCAAATAGCAGCTCTAGGCTGATGGCCCCCTTATATTTCATCTCTGCTTCCTGTGGCTTGCCTCAGTTTCTTTCTACCCTCTCAAGGTATCAACCCAGCACCACAAATTCCAAAATAAGATACCCCTTAAAATAATGTCTCTGTCTGTATGAACTCCTTAGCTATTAACAATTTAATTGATTATTTTTTATTTAATTAATCTCGCTTCATGTTTTTACTGCTGTTATATATGCTCAATACTTGGCGGTATTGGAGACAACCTCCTCCTTCCCAAGTCCAGTAGCTTCTGAATTGTATGTACTTGGTTCCTTACGTCTATGCACTCCTTTATCTGAACCAGTCAATGGGCTATTACTGTTCACCGTAGGATAAAGGACAAGAAAGAAAGTGAAACCAAAATCACTCTGTTTCCCACCTGCTAATATCACTCAGATGGTAGAGGCAGGGTTAAAACTATTGGCTGAAATAAAGCTGGGGGTAACGTGCAGCTTTGAGTTATTGTGCTATAGTGACAGGACAAATGTAAAAGTTTGAGGCTGTGCCAGAAATGATGTGTGTCTGGTTTGGCCGTTTGCAACCGATTGCAGCATGGTACACAGTTATAAATTATCTTAAATGAAGGTGAAAGGGCGGTTGTTTTTTTAGGTGTAATGAAAGAAGAAAAACAAATTCCAACATATAGAACTGTACATGTTTGAATAGCACATTGCCATTACACACAAGTATTTTCACTGTCTTCAACTAATAATTGTAGTGAATATACTCTCCATTAAAGATGAAGAAGTTCCTCAAGTTCTGTGCTTTCTTAGAGTATTTTGTAGGGCTTACAAATTTGAAAAAATTTTCTTTGTGAAATTTTTATATTTTTCTTTAGACTAGAAATTCTCACCTTACTTCACCAAGTTTGTGTGTGTGCTTTATATTGACAGAATTATTTATTAAATTAAATGTATGCGTTCCCAGTGTATTCAGGGAGTGGGACACTCGCTTGTATTAAATCACTAATTTTTGAGATGAACACTTTCATGTCTGGCCTTGTAGGTTTTCACTTAATTTTATCGCTCCAACGATCTCAAATGCAAAATTTCCGTTTATAAGTGAAAAAATATATACAGCAGTATTCATTACAAAAGTCCTTGCCAAACACAATAAATTTAAATCTTTGGCCGAACCCCTGTGCTACATTTTGGGTTTCCTCCTCCAATAATGGCTGTAAATTAGGGAGGCTGTACTATATTTATGTAATGTATCAGAGCTTATCAAATGAAATAGTATTATTAGGTGTAGTACAGGAAAACTAATTCAGAAGAAAGATTGTTTGATACAATGTGGTTTAAAATGAAACCTAACTGGCTAGATTCAGTGATTCAGTATATATAACATATTGTATGTTGCCTGTGTTCTGAAAGTGAGTTGGGAATTATTTAGATGTAACCCTGATCTGGGTTATAAGGGCTCAGTCTTAGTTTTGTTTGAGGTTAATCCCTGCTCTATCTTAGAATTTTACATGGAGTTAGAAGGAGAGTGAAGATTCTTCCCAAGATCTTCAGAGATCTTCTACTTGGATTGAGTCAGTGATGCCCTTATGTAAAACGTGCCAATTTTTAGTACTTACATAAGGTGAAAATGCTCAAAAAGGCTATATATAAAAGAGGAAAGAGATAAAGTATAACAGAGATCTGGTGTTTTTTTAGCAACATTTTGCCGTAACCCTTCTTTGGAGATGTGGCCATGTAAGTTGAATACCTAAGTACTTATGTTCCATTTTTCTGTAAGTCTTTCTTGTGCTGAATTTTGAACGGAAATAATATTTGAAGCATGTTTTAATTTTTTTTGTAACATTTAGAAAATTTATTCTAACATTATCAGCAAAGTGGGTAAGTTGGGATAGCTGGAATACTCTTGTGTTTGCATGTAATTTTTAGAGATAGGAACTGCTTCAAAAAAAACAATGGAACCAAAATAATGTGTTTATTGTTCATTCTTAACAGAAGCTCTATTTTCTCTTGTAGGGTGGAAATGGTTGACGTTAATTATCCTTAGTCATGTGAATATTCTGTGAATTTTTGCTCTGTCTTCTAAAAGAGTTTCTGGAGGATTGGCCACCAAGTCTGCAGCTTTGGTTTAGTCATTCCTGTGTCCTAAAAGCACAATATCTGGTTTAATTGTTAAGGACAATTACATCAAGGCAGGTTTTCTGACTTGACGTCTACCTTGGCAACCAACTAAGTCCTGGGTGCGATGTACGTAAAGCTGTAAGGAATTTGAGGGCCAAATTGTATCTATTCTCTCATAAAGGGAGTTCTTTAAATTATGGTAATGATTATTACTTGATATTTATGAGGGCCATCTGGGCATGACGTTCCAGAATACTGTCTCAGCAAGATATGCTTATAATCATACTTAGACAAACAAGCAAATAATATATATTGATAAAGAAATGGAGAACCAAGAAAGGAATCCTGTGTGTGTGCTTCATAACAGTGGTTTTTAGATATGTCAATGTCTCAGTTTTTACTTAGGGAAGCTTCAGTGATGTGTCTTGGAGGAGAGAGGTACAGCTACATGATCTAGAGGCTGCTGAACATTTTTGAAAAGTCAGAAATTTACACAAAAATATGCATCACACATATAACACAGTGAAGGGATCTTTGGTTATTAAAAGTCTACCTTGTTGATATTAGGCTGTTCCTATGCAAATTGGGATCTTTAGTGTTTCAAGAATTAGTGTTTATGCTTGTTTTTTTGTGAAGAGTTTATCTAATGCCCCAAATGTATGCTATATTTAGTTAGGGAATTGAACTCTTTTGGAATTTTCAGTGTAGACTTCTGGGGAAGATGTCTTTTTTTTTTTTTTTTTTTGCACGTATGTCAGCTAGGGATGATGTCTGAAAAACAAACAAAATGAAACAAAATCCACAAACCCATAAGAAAGGACACATTTTTGGAAGGGAAAAGAAGGCAGAAAAAGAGATCTCGGGCCTATAGGAGTGCAAACAGTTGATTTCCGTGAGCATTTCACAAGGGTGTTTAGGATTCAGATTCTGAATGTGGATGGCAGCAGCTTGATTCTTCATAATGCACGGAAATAGCTTGGAAGAAGCTATAAAGTTCTATCATGTCATGGGTTGGTGAGCGAGGATGGATTTACACGATCAAGGATATAAATGGCTCTGAGTGAGTCGTTAGTCATAAGGTCCACGATTCTTCATAATTGACATGGCTTTCCCTTGTCATTCATACAGACAGCAGTAAGGATGCTGTCATTGTCACAGCAGCCCTGAGAGTCTGCATGGATGCCGCGGTGAGGATTCTGAACTCAGTACAGAACAGCATGCCTCTTGCACAATCTTTGTGTGGCTGTTTTCAGATGGTTTGCATCTTTTCAAAAATCATGGCTGAAACACCAGCTATGTACTGCCCCCTCTCATTTGTATTATTTAGAGACCACACTATGAGCAATGGGTTTTTTTTTTCCAAGTATGAATATATACCTGCATTTTGAGAATAAGATGGAAGTGTTCTCTTGCCATTCATTAGGGCTCAGCCTTAAAAGTGCATTCTAATGAAGAGTCAGGAAAGTGTATTCTCTTCAACTGAAAACATGTTGGATAGATTACTAGGTGTCTACCTTCCAAGGAGTCATGACTGTTTAGCACACTCTGAGATTTGGATGCAGCTGGTTTCCTTTGGCCATCGGGGAAAGTATGGAGAAAGGAGAAAGGGAAACCTCCACGTGCATTGGTTTATGTGTGCTGACGTCAGTGGGGAGGATGAGGTTTTTGGTTCCATTACTGTATGTCAAGTATATTTTTAAATGTGACCTAAACCTAAAGGCGATGCTAAACACCAATCAAAGCCTTCTTCATTACCATGTTAACTTATTTTGGAGATGTTATTGGGCACTTCTAGCAGGGGCACAAGTTATAAAAATGATTTTGCAGGTTCCTGGCAGTTTAGAAAGTTAGCGGTCCCACTACCTAAGATTCAGTAAGAGCGGTATTGTAGCTTTGATTGAGCTGGGCTGTGGGAATCAGGTCTTTAGCTCAGGGTGGATATGATTTTACTTTATTATTTTTTTAAGGTGGAAAAATGAACGAGGCATGCATTCATGTTTTTCACCTAGGCCAAATGGAAGACTTTTCAGTGATGTAACCCATTAGGTTGGAGAAGCTTTTCTGTGGAGCTGCCCCGCGGTGCTGAGAATAAGTTATGAATGCTGCACTGTTTCAGCGCAGAGGGCCTTGCCGGGAAGAGAGCGGTGTGCCTGGGCCCCAGCTATTGAGAAGATGCCAGTCAGGGATGAAAACGTCTTTCATGAAACTATAGCTAACTTCCCTGTGACACATTACCATAAAGCCGAGAGTATTTTTAAAACCAATAGTGTGAAAATATGCGCAATACCTTACAAAAGTCAGAAGGCTTTATTTTAAAGTATGTGCGTTGAGTGACTAAAAATATACAGAATTCTTTTTAGTGAATTGGTCTAAGCAATTTCCCTCCTCTCTCCCTCTCTCCCTGTTCACAGCTCTGATTTCTTTTGCCTTTTGGTTACAACTACAAAAGATGTCTTCTGAGACAAATGCTGGTGCATGACATCAGGACGAAGGAATGCTCAGCCCAGTCCAGCATGTTTAAAAGCATCAGCTGCTTGAAAAAAAAATGTTACATTTTTCAGGATGGGTTAAAAAAATTAAGATGATCCCCGAGAGGGGGAAGTTAGGTGGCAGAGTTTTACAGAAGTATTTTGTTATTATTTCCAGGGATCAGGGACATACTAAAATTGGAATTGGATTTTGAACATTAGTAACATAGTGTTTTTCCTCAAACAGAAGATGTCCTGTGGTCATTATAAAACAGGTGATAGTAATAACAGCAATAAGACAGTATAAAGTTGTAAATTTTGTAAAGAGTGCAAACTTATAATTGCAGATTTTAAGCACTGAATCTTTGATTTTAGACAGTATAGTTTTATGGCTTTGTAAGATTAATTATTAAATGATTGTCAAGTAATTTTAATTTTTTTTTGTTCTTAGGAATTACCATGACTTAATTCAGAGGATTTTCATAAAATTTCCAATACTTAGGTAAAGTGTATATTAATTAAAATACAAACATTTTGTCACAGCTCAACATATGAAAGAAACAGTTTTCTTTTTTACAAAAACTATCAATATCCTCATAAAGTTAATATTATTAGTAATTTCCACTTTTAGTTCTGTCTACATGGGTAGAAGAAAATGGAAGTTTTGGAAAAATTTGTAGCAAGTACGGTTTCACTAAAACATATCAAATATTCAAATCAGACTGAAAAGTTGTTGTTTTGGTGATTTAGTGCCTACGTATTTAAGAATTATAATCTATTATAAGAAAAGATTGTAAATCTTTTCTAAATTATGGCTTAAAGTATTAATCATGTGAAAGGTAAACTGAGTCACATTAAAGTTTTTCAAGAGTTTATTTGAGCATACATCGATTCCAGTTGGGCAGCACCAAACTGAAGGTGGTTAGGAGTGCACCACCAATGGGAGTTAGGGGCAAGGGTTTTGGAGCGGAGACACAGAAGCAAAGCAAAGAAATTATTTGAATGGCTACAGCTTAAGCTGGTGCCTTATTTGGGAAAGCTGAGTTGGCCCTTTGTGGTTGGTTGTTCTTAAGTTTCATTTTATTGGATTCTAGAGCGTTAACTCTGGCTTAGGTTTTGGTTTGCTTAGGTAGCTACCAAGGCATTAGAGCCACCCTAGGCTAATGGCCTCCTTGTCTAATTACTTTAACAACCATTAAGTAATAGATGGTAAAGCTGTTTACACCAAGGAAAGTATTCATGGATCAAATGATTTCTGCCTGCAGGGAGAGGGAAAACAAACAGTAAGGAAAGGAAAAACTGGGGACCAGATGGACTGGGCCATGTAGGTTTAACACAGCAAGGCCAGTGAGTGCCTAACTGTATCCTATGGCGGTTCTAAACGTGCCTCCCTCTTGAACAGGAAAGGGGAGTTTGTGGGGAGAGTCCGCTCACTTAACTAGGCATTGAAGACTCCAAGTTGACTGAGGCTGGCAAAAGGCAACGTCTGTCTACTTTTTATGTGTGCTTTCTGGAAGCTGAGAGTACTAGAAGCGACAAGGAAATGATGAGACTGGACAGACCTTTCATTTACACTTCATATCTTGGCCATATGTTTGCCGATGGTTTTTTTCTTGGGGGCAAGAACATAGAGGCTTTCATATGAGAACAAAATGAGGGAAAGATTATACATACAGAAGATAAAGCAAATCATTTTGATATACTCCAAGATAACTTTTCCAGTTGAACTATGAATTGAAGACATTTACTCCTCAATAGTCACGGCCTCTTTGACTTTCCTTCTAATAGGTTTTCAACTAATTAATTTCTCTACAATAAGTAGCTACAGTTGGCCCTCGAATAACATGGATTTGAACTGCATAGGTCCACTTAGACTTTTTTTTTTGATAAATGCAGTACAGTTCTGTATTTTCCTTATGATTTTCTTAATCATGTTTTCTTTTCTCTAGCTTGCTTTATTGTGAGAACAGTATATATTATTATGTGTATATGTAAATATGTATGTTAATGGACCATTTACATTATCGGTAAGGCTTGCAGTCAGTAGTAGACCATTAGTAGTTAAGATTTTGGGGAGTCAAAAGCTATACTCAGGTTTCTAACAGTGGGGGGTCGGCATCCCCACTTTTGTGTTGCTCAAGTGTTCAACTGTACTTGCAGTTTTTGTAGGTACATTATAAACCATGTGAAGATTTTATAGCATTCAGGATAATTTGGGCAACAGAAAAAAATTCCTAGCTGAGCATTTGGCTTAGTTAATCTGGTGATCATGTAACTGAAAAAATGATTTTTTAAAATTCTATAAGGCTGCCTTTTCCATGTGCCCATAGCAGACCGTTGTCAAAGAAAGGAGTCAATAAGATAGCTTTCTTTTAATCTTTCATCTTCTCAGTTAAAAAAAAGTTGAAAAAGGTAATTCCTTCTGGTTTATGTCAGTAGTATAGAAACAGACACATTGATATGTTAACAGTGATTAAGATATAATAATGGATAACAACCTGACTACCCCACACACCGATTTAGGATTCAGGCTTTTGACTGGTCTGGTACTATATGAGAAGAATGAGAACATTTTATATAATATCTTTCTTATGAGGACCCCGGAGGTTGCTGTCTATCATGGGGTCCCCCAGTCCCCTGTGAAGAGTGGCAGGAGTGGAGGCAGACGTGTGCAAAGTATCAGTTACAGCTGTTGTATGCTGTGAAAGAGGGAGGTATGGAATGTTCTGGTACCATAGAATTGGGACACCAGACCCATGGTAGAGGCTCAGGAGTGGATGTCAAGAGCATGGAAACCCTTCAAATCTTGAAGGATAAGAACTAGGCAAGTAGATAAAATGGAGAAGGACGTTCTAGGCACAGGGGCAGAAAAGCCATAGGGAAATCTACGTAGGCTGTTGTGACTGGTCACATTTGGTGATAGGACAGGAAACAAGGCTAGAAAGCTCTAGTTTGGGAAATCATTAAAATCTGTATTTTGTGCAATGAATTTTGAACTTTATACTTCCTATCACAGTGCCCGTGGTTTGAATTAAACAGAAAGCTGCAAAGGGTAAGCTTGAGAGTGAGCTGGTTAGACGTGAATTTTAGAAGACTAGCTCTGGTGGTGATGTGGAGGAGAGAGGAGGGAGGTGAGACCAGAGGAAAGAGGTGCTAGTGTGAGGCGATGTGGTCCTCCCAGCAAGAGATGGCATCCTGATCAAAGCCGTGTGAATAGGGATGGGCTTAATAACTTATGGGAGGCAGAAGCTGTAGAAATTAATTGCTGGATAGATGTGAGGAGTGAGGGAGAAGGAGAGTCACGATAAGCAAAGCTTTCTGAGTCATGAGATTGTGTTCTTATTCCCTGAAACAGGGAATGTAGGGAAAGGATCATCTTTTGTGTCAGAAGATGATGAGTCCTTTTTGGACGTTTTGCGATGGAGGATTTCCATTAAAAAGTGAAATGGCAGAAACTCAAATATTTGCAGACAATCCAGACTATGAAAATAATTGAATGTATTTGATAAGTGAATGCTTGTTGAATGACTGAAAGGATGTGTAGATTAGTCATCAATTCATTACATTTTAAATGACTATTATTGACTTGCTGTAATTATTTTAAAACCATACAGCACAATAGAAAGCATTCTAATTATTATAAAAGCAAAAGGAGAAGTAACCAAAACAATTTTTTTTTTGTTGCATACACATTTCCAAATAGGTTACTGTGACCATACATAACCCTTCACTTAAAGTTGATTAGTCTCACTGCTGCCATTTTGCTCTTCCCTGATTGCCTGGTTTCTTACATTTCTTAATTACAATGGAAGGCAACTTGTGGGTGAACCCAGTAGGTAAGAAGAATAATCTTGAGAAGTGACCGATAAAACACTTGAAAACTACGGAGGAGTGTAGTTTTTTTGTAAGTTGTTGGAGGATTAATCCATTTGGGTTCAAGATTTGTTCTTGGTGAGATTTAATACTGGAGGCTTGTCAGGATCAGTGAGGGGGAACAGGATGGTCATAAATGGTCCTGTAGAGGTATATTTGTGATCATTTTGTGATAAGGATTGATATTCTTCATGTTTGCCCTGGAAAGCCAGCCTGATTAATGGGGCTGTAATTCTAGAGGAATCAAGGCCCACGAAAGAAATAATCTGGACACCAGGGGTAAATTACCTTTCTGAGACTACCTTGGAGGCTTTCCCTCTGGGAGAATCAAGATCCTTAGGTTTCACTTTGGTTTCTAGCCATCTGTCCGTCTGCCATAAGTTTTCAACAACACCTGTAGCATTGCCCTTTGAAGCTGTACGAGGTACTGATTTATATTTTTGCAAGGGCAGTAGAGACTGAATGTGAGTAGAATTCTTCCCCGTGGCCCTCCATAAAATAACACACATCATTCATTTAATGACTACATGACAAAAAATTTCGATGATAATTACTTTTCATCTCTTAATTTGCATCATTCAGATCATAACCCATGACTAGTTCAAAGCAATTTGATTGAATTGTAAGTGCTATCTCTTATATTCAACATTACAAAATATCATTCAGGGTTAGTTAAAAAATACTTACTTTTGTGTCTCCCTTTGAGCCTCACAGTAAGACGTTCATTGCCTCGGTGGTTGATCAGTGGCACAAGGTCTGTCACACAAGTTTAGCCAGTGTGGAAGTCTGATATTGTCAGCACTTAGAGGGCAGGTCCAGCTCTTCCGTGTGGACTCAGATTAACCACATTCATGAGGCTAATAAAGCCAGAACACCGAATTATTCATTTACAATGAGACATACAATCACACAGATGGAATGCTTGTCTTAGCAAGACCCTGACATTCTTTTCTGACAGGGAGAGCAGATCCCACTGAGAAGGGGCCTGGTGGGCATGGAATCAGAATGGGGTAGTAGGATGGGTCAGACTAACAGCCTGGTGCTGCCTGCTGGCTATAGATGGGCAGGGGGACAGGACTCTTCAAAGCCTGTTAACTGAGGCAGCTCCTTCATGGATAGCATGTGGAAGGGCACACTTGGCATTTGCCTCTGTTGCTCTCATGTTCTAAGTAGTGTCTGTGCTTAAGGCATCCCTTTCCGAGTGTCATATTCTTTCTTTAGGTCATCAGGTCATAATCACATCTTGATTAGAAGTCATTCTGTTTCTTTACAGTGACTTTGCTTTTTTTGTTGTTGTTCTCATTTATTAGTTACTATGGTAGAGGTTTCGTAGATCACGTTAATTTCCAGATGTTTAGACAGTGCCACTGATTAGCCACCAGGTACAGGCATTGTCTAGAACATAGTCAGCAAAGGCTGACTCACTGCCTGTCGCTGGCCTTGGAGCCACATCTGTCACAGAGCCTGACACGAGGCTGTCTGGCAGGTGAGTTGCTGTGGTTATTGTTGTTTTAGAAGTACAGGAGAAAGTAGGGAGTCAGAGAGTGTGGGGACCGCATTTTCTGAGCCCAGTATCAAGATACAAGTTATTTTATACCTTCAAATAAAGGCACTAGACATTAATGAGTTCTCTTTATTGAGAAAAATTATATGAAATCTCCATAATGTCATGGTTAAATTCAGGATGAAGAAGGATGAGGCAAAGATGACTCCAAAGTTTTGCGTGACTAGAAGAATGGCAGTATCAATGATCAACATAGGTAGACTGAGATACGGAGATAATTTGGCAAAGAAAAATGATTCCCTTGGGACTATGTTGCTCATGAATTGTGTGAGAGGATAGGGATGTGGATGTAGCTTAGTGAGTGACTGCTCTTAGAGGTTTGCCAGTAGTAAGAACGGAGAGACTCCAAAGGAAATTAAAACAAACAAACAAACAAACAAACAAACAACAAACTCTGAAGGAGGTGGCTCAAGAGTAGGGTCAGGGAATGCAAGGGGGTGAGAAACTCTAGAGGAAAATGTAATCAAACACAGTCAACGTCCCCATTTTGTGTAGGGTCAGGAGATCTAGAGGATAAGAAATATTAGAGGAAATTATAAGCAAATGCACAAAAGGGAAAGATGATAGTGGACCTAGAACTGGCCAGTGAATTTGATAACAATAGCACATATGACAAAAGTTCCATTTATTAGCCAATTTGCACTTTTTATTCATTCAACAATGGGTTCTTTTCCACTTGACAGGCGGAAGTGCTGCACTTCACTGGCAGTTTGTGGTCTTTATCTCCCACTGTAAAATAATTATTCTCTCCAATTAATTTTCGATGAACTTGATTTCAGTTTTGAATGAGGATGAAGTTAGTTTTTCAAAAAAGAAATAAAAGCATTAGAAAATTAAATATTGTTACCTTTTTAAAGACTGATGTATCTTCACGGCTTCATAGATATAGTCAAATTTTGATTAGTAAAATGGTGGCATGAGACTCTTTTTTAGTTCTTTCTGATATTATCAGATACTCTGTTTAATTAAGCACTTTTGTTTACATAAACAGGATCTTAGGTTATCAGAGCGCAGAAGGAATTTGAAGAGGAGGAGTTTTAAGTCAAATTAATTACCTTCTGCCCCAGGGAAAGGGAACCAGCAAGTTTGCAGAGATACCCTCCTTTGAGTTTTCTAAGTTAAAGAGATGATAGAGACACTGGGTGTCCTCCCTGTGGGGGTGGGGGTTGGGGGTGGGAGGAGGTATGGGTGATGGACTGAGGTAGTTAGTTATTATTTTGTTTGAAATATGATACTATGGGTTCCATGAACACCATGAATATGCAAGTACTAATATTTGTATTTGAAGTACTTATATTTGTATTCGAATGCACAGTATTGAGGAAAAGTGTATATTGGGATTTCATGACACTTTGCTGTTCATCTTTTACAATAGATTCTTGTAAACTGACTCCCAGGAAATTGAATTAATATATTGTCAACAAAGAGTTAAGATTGGTTAATACTGCTCATACCTCTCCTTTAGCAAAAGATAAAAATAATACATCAAAACTACAATAACTAAATATACAACACTTTTGTAAATTATGGATTAGAGAACAAAATGTTTTTCCTCCATGAATAAATGTAATTTGGTTAAAGCTTTCCTCCCTCCCTCTTCCTTCCTTCCTCCCTCCCTCCCCCTTTCTTCCTTCCTCCATCTTTCTTTCTTTCTTTCTTTCTTTCTTTCTTTCTTTCTTTCTTCCTTCCTTCCTTCCTTCCTTCCTTCCTTCCTTCCTTCCTTCCTTCTCTCATAGGCTCCATGCCCAATGTGGGGGCTTGAACTCACAACCCTGAGATCAAGAGTTGCATGCTTTACTGACTGAGCCAACCAAGTGCCCCAAAATGTAATTTAAATGAATAACAATGATTTCATGTAAAATAATCTACTTTTTGATGAAGTTTGCAAGATAACTATTTGTTATTGGGACCTGAAAATTAAAAAAAAAGTTGAGTAGCCATTCTAGTATTTATGTTTTAAATATTTAAGCACTTTGAGTTCCTTAAATTGAGATTGTCTACTTGAAGCAATTGTCATTTTACCAAGGAAGCAAGTAACTCTTGGGAAAATGTTATAAAGGCAAGAAGGAAAGAGAACTGTTTTAAGAGGAAATTGAAGTCAGGGCAGCTCAGCACAGTAGAAAGAATATAGGTTCAAACCCTGGTTGTGACAGTAGCTGTGTGGTTTTGGGAAAATTATTTAACCTTTCAAGCCTCAGGTTATTTACAGATCGGCAAAAATGCCCATACAGGGCTTCTGTAGAGTACAACAGGGTGATATACGTAAATATGTCAGGCACAGGAGGCCTTCAGTACCTGATGATTCTGAATAGGAGGAACCCTGCTGAGCATTTTCTCTCTTGAAAAACCCAACCATGAACTAGGAACTAACCTTTCTATAGTAGATAACAACAAGGAACTTTTACATCTTGTTTGGCTCTTATCATTTCAGCTGTCCATTGTTTTTCTTCTTCTGCTTCCTTTTCACTCTCACAGTCTTAGGTCATCTTGCATTCTAATGTGTTCTCCAAACTGATTTCCTTGGCCCTCTTTTCTCCTTGTTCTAAATCTCTCCTGGAATTCCCTCGTTCTGTATATCTCCTTCATCTATCTTCTGTCTTAATCAGTGCTGAACTTATAGTAAAACTCAACATCATCATTTGACCAGAATTCCTCACGGCCCTTAGAACGTCTTTGGTAGATCTTTGGCTCTTGTAAATCAGCCCTTCCAACTCTGTGCCTTCACTAAGGGCTTTCTCCCTCTTGTTCTGTAACTTAGTTAATGGTTGAACCATTCATTCAGTTACTCAAGATAGAAACCTAAGAGACATTATTGATTCTTCCTTATGTAACTTCCTATTTGCTCTTAATTCTGTCTACTGATGTTTCCCTCACTGTGGTCCTAGCTCTGGCACTGCCATGTTTCAACTAGGTAACTGAGTAGCCTCTTAACTGCCTTTTTTCTATGTCATGGCCTGTTTAAAACCTTTCACTGATGGGATTATATCAGCCATCATGGAAAACAGTTTGGCAGTTTGTCACAAAGTTACCCAGCAATTACAGGTATCTACTGGAAAGATTTGAAAACAGGTACACAAACAATTACAAGTACACATATGTTCCTAGCAGCAGTATTTGCAATAGCCAAAAGGTGGAAACGGCCTAAGTGCCAATCAACAGATAAATGGGTAAGGAAATTGTGGTTTATGCATTAAAATGGAATATTGCTCAGCCATAAAAGGAATGAAGTAATGATACATTTACCGATGTGGATGAAGCTCAAAAACATTGTGCCAAATGAAAGAAGTCAGACACAGAAGGTCACATACTGTATGATTCCATTTATGTGAAGAGGTAAATCTGTAGAGACGGAACATGGATTGTAGGTGGCCCAGGCATAAGGGAAGCATGGAATGGGGAGCAGCTGCTTACTGAGTATGGGGTTTCTTTTTGTGGTGATGAAAATATTTGGCAACTAGATAGAGGTGGTGATTGCATACCTCATTTGTAAATACTATTGAAGTGTTGACTTTAAAATGATTAATTTTAGGGGTGCCTGGGTGGTTCAGTCGGTTAAGCGGCCAAATTGATTTTGGCTCAGGTCGTGATCTCACGGTTCGTGGGATCGAGCCCCACGTCAGGCTCTGGGCTGACAGTGCAGAGTTCGCTTGGGATTCTCTCTCTCTCTACCTCTGTCTCTACCCCTCTCCTGCTCATGCTCGCTTGCACTCTCTCTCAAAAAAAATAAACATAAAAAAAGTAAAAAAAAAAAAAAAAGATTAATTTTATTTTGTTTGCATTTCACCTCAACAACAACAACAAAAAACCCCAACAAACTTTCACTGGCTCCCCCTTATGTACAGACTGAAATTCTCTTTCCCATCCGTATGGGATTAGGTGGTATTCCCTGAACACTGTGTTTTGTCACCATTTTGGACTTTGGTTTACACTATTCTCCCCTGGTAAAACACCACTGCATCCTTTGAGGAAGAACAGAAATACCAGAATATCCTCTGTGAAATATTCCCTGCTCTTGCCGTTTAACCAGACTGTTCTCCTTCCTGCTCCTTACTGTCCTAAGACCTGATCACAGCTTGCATCGTGCAATATCTGGGTTAGTGGCATTCCTGCCTCTTTCCATTATTAGCCTATGCTCCTAGGAGGCTGACACTTCATTTGTTCATGTTTGTATTTCATGCCTAGTACAGTGCAAGGAACACAGAAGGTACTCAAAGTTGGCTCCCAGGTTTTATTTTTAAAGGGTAATATTTGCTTCTTAAATTTCAATTGCTGACCATGGTTTAAAAAATTCCAGTTGAACTTCTATCCCTTGATTTGTAAGAGGAATACTGTGAGGAATGAGGTGGGGATTATTATAAATGATATATTTCTTGTCAGATATAGTTGCATTTTGTAAATGATTATACAGTGTAAATCTCCATCCTGAACTATTTTTATTTCTAGTGATTCGAGGTATGTTTAAAAAATTATTTTCTTTGGGGCACCTGGGTGGCTCAGTTGGTTGAGCGTCCAAGCCTTGATTTCGGCTCAGGTCATGATCTTGAAGCTCGTGGGTTTGAGACCCACTTCGGGCTCTGTGCTGATGGTGCAGAACCTGCTTGAGATTCTGTCTCTCTCACTCTGCAGGTCCCCAGCTCAAGCTCTCTCCTCTCTGTCTCTCTCTGTCTCTCACAATAGTATAAACATTTAAAAATTATTTTCTTTGATATTCTGGAGAAGAAACAATTTTAAGCTTCTTACCTTTGCTAATGGTGCTTCAAAAAATTACATACTGGAGGGAAGAAGATCTGTTAATGATGTATTTTCCTAGGCCAGTTATTCTTATGTTCCTTGGTTTCTTTTTTTTCCTTAAGCTTATTTAGATTGAGTTTCTGTTGCTTGTAGTAAAAAATATCCTGAATAATGTAACTTAGCATGCCACACGCTCTACACTGGCTCTGGGGTTGTGATTCGGAGTAAGATTCTGTCCTTTGTCCCATAGTGTTTGCAGTGGGCTGGGTGAAGCAGACAGGAGAGCCCACAGTTACCACCCAGAGTGATGAATGCTATAATTGACATGTATACAGAATGACCCAGTCTCACGCAGGAGGGAGACCCTCAGTCTCCTGGGGGGCAGGGAGCAGAGGAGGCAGCACAGGTGCCATTACAGAGTTGAGTTTCAAAGAGTGAGTTGTGGCAGAAGGGTCTGATGGTGATGGCGTCTGGAGAGATGGTGTCTGTCAACAGCCTCTGACTGAAAATATTTTTACCAGTTGTTGTCCAGGTCAGACATGCGTAAACCAGTTTTGATCAATTTGAACTTATTTGCTCCCAAATACGTAGTAGAGAAGGACTTATTTTTTTGTTGAATCTCATTTTGTTTTGTCCCCCATTGTCCTATATATGTTTTTATTTGAGTATAGTTGACACACAACATTACGAGAGTTTCAGGTGTACAACTTACTGACTTGACAAGTTTACACGTTATGCTGTGTTCGTCACAAGTGTAGCTGCCCTCTGCCTGTTACATCACTACGACAGTATCATTGACTGTATTTTAATGACTGTTGAAAAATGGCGACTTACCAGAGAGCACATTAGGCTCAGATGCCCGCTCACTGTGCTATGTTGTTTAGCCTCTCTGTTCCTCCATGCTGCGTTACATTTGACTGCTAGGTTTCCCTCTGTGGACCAGCTCATTCCCTGATGACGCTGGATAAACGAGGGTGCCACTGCAAGACTGTGCATGTATTTATGTTATAGACACAGATTTTGTGAGTTGTTACACATCTGGTGCAAGTATATGAGTAGAAGTTCGAACTTCAATTAGTTGAGTTTATGAAGCACTGACAGTGTAGGGCAATATATGAGGCATGTAGGAAATTACAAAGGAAATAGGAAACACAATCTTTGTTCATATTGAGTTTATAATCTAATGGAACAAATATAAATGGAGATACATGATAACAGATAAAATAAACATAAAAACATAGTCATAACCAGTTACAGATGGATAGAGATATTTGCACAAGTGTTGTGGGGTTGGGAAAATGATTGCAGTGACTACTATCAGCTGGGGTAAGTCAGGAATTGTTTTAATACAGGATGTAAAACTTAGGCAAAAATATTAAGGACAGGAAGGACAAGGATTAGGGTGGGGGAAATCATTCTAGGAAGTATGAATGAAAATGAATAAAATAAATGAAAACAGAGGGAGTAGGCAGGCTTTTGGTAGATGGCAGTAAGGTTTGTTTGAACAGCTGAGGTTTTATAGGAATCAGATTTATTTTTGGAAAACCTTAGCATAGACTGACTGCTGTAACAAACACTCCCAAATATCAGTGACTTAATGCAATCAAAGGTTACTTCTTACATCAGATCCAGTGGGAATCTGCATGTGTGTGGGGGTCTCTATTCTGTGCATTTATTCAGGGTTCCAGGCTCCTTTCAGCTAAATTCTAGGTTCTGGGAGTCTTCTTCTAGGTATACATCATTCAGGTGGTGAAAGGGACAAAAAATGGAGGCGAGCCTATAGGAAGCATGTGTGGGCCCAGCTGGGAAGTAACCCTACACATAGTTTGCTGACCAGAAAGCAGGCATGAGGCATGTGGCCACACCTCTAAGCACAAGGCTGGGAAAGGTAATCTAGGTGGGTGCCCAGGAGGAAAAAGGCATGAGTTTGGGGAATTACATAGTAGTCTTTTGCTATCATTTTTTTGCTAGTGTCCTCTGAACCTAGATCATGTCCTTATTTTCCATCTAAAGTTTGCCTTGTTGTCTTTATTTTTATTTTTTAAAAATGTTTATTCATTTTTGAGACAGAGGGGGGGTGGTGGGCAGAGAGAAAGGGTAACAGAGGATCTGAAGTGGGCTCTGTGCTGACAGCAGTGAGCCTGACGCGGGGCTCAAACTCACTAGCCGTGAGGTCATGACCTGAGGTGAAGTCAGGCAACCAACTGAGCCAAAGGTGCCTCCACTTTGTTCTCTTGAATTTGCCTGGTGAGTTTAGATGCTCTGCCATTATCTAACTCACCACCCCCTTCTCTCCTAGCTTTTTTATTCATTCTTTTTTAATCAATCACACGGTTGGTGTCTTCATTCTTTTATTACCTTAGCATGATATTTTGGACTCACTGGTAACCTCTTTTTCTTCTTTACTTTGTATGTTTAACAGTGTTCCTTCAGAATGTGCCTGTTCAGGATGTTCTTTTTTCCTTCATCCATCGTCTGCACACTCTTGTCAGAGACCCCATCTCCTTGTGATGGGACTGGCGTGGCAGTTTCAGAACTAGCATTCCACCCTGAATGTTGCTGCTACATGAGCAATTACTTTCATCTTTTTCTCTTCACCTGGTAATCCTTTTTCCCCTCCCTTTGGTGTGAGGATGAATCCCACATTCCTCCAAGTTATACTTGAAGAATCACTGTTATCCTGCCTCTACCTCCCTTCCAGCCTCATTTCTGAATACTGAGCACAAGAAGGCTCTACTCCAGGCAGGCTGGTCACACTAGTGTCTGAATTTAGGGGATGCTAATTCCCACCCTGGAGTTAATGAGCTTACCCTGGAGAAGGTGCGATTCTGTACCTTTTTGGAACCAGCTCCAGCTCACATCATATATAAGTCGTGAAGCCTTGGGCAAACACATTGGCTCTTAGTAATCTTTGACTTGCGTGTTCTACTCACTCCTACGGGCCCTTCGTCACATATGCCTTGTTTTGCTATAAAAATGTTTAATGTGTGCGTGTTTTGTCTTTCTACATTGATTGTTAAGATCCATAGGGGAAGGGATTATGTCATATATCTTATAATTTCCCACAGGGCCTAACATACAACTAGGCACAAAGTGATTACTCAATACCTCCTTGCTGAATAAATGCATTGAGTGGAGATGGAGGTACTTAGGTGTGAAGATAATCATTCGGATAGGCGTTTTCATTTGATTCAAGAGGCAGTTGGGAGCCATTGATGCCTTGTGAGAACAGGAATCAAAAGTTACTCAGGGAAGAGGATTCTTCTGGTTGGATGTAGGATCTGTCAAGGTGAAAATAGACAAAAACAAAATATTGGAGGTAGAGTTAAAGCAAAGAGCTGCATTGTTCCTGTAAATGATGGAAGGGCTCTGTTCCCTGCAGGATTGGACAAAGCAGACCTCTGAAGATTCCTAGTAAGTACTGTAGCTGTGGGACAGAGGACATAAATGTAAGTGATGGGACTCATTGACACCCGGAGAGCAGAGGAAAGATGGCTCCCAAAAAATCGGATAGCAGCGGAATACTGATGGGAACAAATTGGGAATGAGTGATAATTTGAATATGATGCTGATTTAATACAAGTTCATTTTCAAGTTGCAACAGGAGCGTCAGATGCAGATGTTCTGCAGACATTGTCTGGATCATATGCTTAAAAGAGCTCTGCCTGTAGAATTAGGAGATCAATGATCGAGTCCTGAGTTTGTTGTCATTGGGGTTTGTGACCTTGTGCAAAGCATTTAAACTTTTTATATAGTATAAGTAGAACATTTTCATGGGGCGGATCCATTGGCAAAAGTTTCCAAAGTCAATCTATTTTGGAAATTCTGTATATTTTTCAATATTTTTAAAGAAATTTTTTAATTTGTTTTGAGAGAGAAAGTGCGTGAGTGCCTGGGGCAGGGGCAGAGAAAGAAGGAGAGAGAATCCCAAGCAGGCTCCACGCTGTCAACATGGAGCCCAATGTGGGGCTCGATCTTACAAACTGTCAGATCATGACCTGAGCTGAAATAAAGAGTCGGATGCTTAACTGACTGAGCCACCCAGGTGCCCCTCTTTTTCGACATTTTTAATGAGAGTTTCAAACCTAGAGAATAGTTGAAAGACTTTTACAGTAGGTATCCATATAGCCATCACTTAGATTTGACAATAATATACTTGCCTTATTCTATATCTGGCCATCTGGCCATTCCTTTATCCAGTCATCATTTGTTGTTCTCCTTCTTCTTCTCCTTCCTCCCCTCCTCCTGCCTTCTCCTCTTTCTAAAATCATTGTTATTATTACTAGTATTATTATTAATGCTGGTGAAAAAGAGAAAACATAGTAGTAATGAACTGCAGGGTTACAAATGTTCTCAATACTTGTAAGAATTTAGATTGCTTAGATATGAATCCTTGGAGTCACCTTTAAACATTGTTTTTTTATCCCACATCTAGTCCATCAGCTTTCTTTTGTTTTTAAAGTTTTTTTAATGTTTATCTATTTTTTTTTGACGTTTATTTATTTTTGAGACAGAGAGAGACAGAGCATGAAGGGGGGAGAGGCAGAGAGAGAAGGAGACACAGAATCAGAAGCAGGCTCCAGGCTCTGAGCCATCAGCCCAGAGCCTGACGCGGGGCTCGAACTCACGGACCGCGAGATCGTGACCTGAGCTGAAGTCGGACACTTAACCGACTGCGCCACCCAGGCGCCCCATTGTTTATCTGTTTTTGAGAGAGACAGAGTGTGAGTGGAGGAGAGGCAGAGAGATAGGGAGACAGATTCCGAAGCAGGCTCCAGGCTCCAAGCTTTCAGCACAGAGCCTGACATGGGGCTCGAACCCATGAGCTTGAGATCATGACCTGAGCCGTAGTCAGCTGTTTAACCAGCTGAGCCACCCAGGCACCCCAGTCCATTTTATTCTTGAATCATCTATTTTATACTCCACATTCATCTCATCTCTTCAACTCTGCTTTCAAAATATATCCCAAATCTGCTTATTTCTCACCAATGTAACTAAAACTGTCTTAAGCTACTATTTTCCCCCACTGGATGCCTCATCCTCTACTTTCACTTTCATTCGCCTGCTGTTCATGAAGAAACAATTAATCTTTCAAAATAAAAATCACAGCAAGTTACTCTTTTGCTCAAAATCTTCTAGTAATATTAATGTGGCCTGCTAGGCCATGTAGCTTTTATTCCCTTGCTCGCTCTTTGGTGACATTTTCTACCACCCTTTTTCTTATTCAACTGTGTCTACATGTTCCTACCTCAGGACCTTTGCACTTGCCTGGAATACTCTTTACCCAGATAATTCGTGACTCCCATCCTAAAGTTCTTTTGGTTTCTGCTCTAATGTCACCTTATCATGAGGGCTTTCTTGATCACTCTATCTAAAATATTTTTTTTTGTCACCCTGCATTTCCTCATCTTATTTTTTTTTTCAGTGCACATATATTTATTCATTTTTTTCCCATGGGGGCAGGTATGATCACTGTCTATTCTAGGGATATAGAACAATAATTGGCCCATTGTAGATGCTTAACGTATGTTTGTTGAATATGCAAATTAATTGAAGATAAGTAACATAGACATAGAGTACATAGAAGATAAATGGCAGAGACATTGCACTGGTGTGGTGACTTTTAAAACTGATGCAAGTAAACTCGCTGACTTTATACCACAAAGTGATGTTTCTAAAATAGCAGAGTTTCCAGGCATGACGTGGTAGTGAATTTGCAAAATGCTACTGAAGTTGTGCATGGCTTTTCTCACTTGTATTCAACTGTGAGGAAGAAGATGGTGTAGGGAAAACCTTGGTACAGTGTGTTAGAAGACCACATGATGGTGAAAGTTGAGATGAAGTGTGCTGATCCTCAGCTCTGAGAGTTGAGAAGCATAGTAAGAAGAGAATTAAAATCTGGAAGAAAAAAACCCCATATTTTTCTGAGTTACCACTTGACTGTTTGCATTCCAAATAATTTTAGTATGTTTTTGTTAAGTGAAGCCATTTTGCATTGGGATATTGACTTTACTGAACATAGATGCAAGAGTTAAACTGTATAGGCATATATCTATTATAGCAACTTGGGAATTCTAATAAAAATAATAATTTTTTTCCTAATTTTTGTTTCATTTCTTTGCTCTATTTAAGACATCAAAATTTCCTTCCTTCTTTTTGCTATAAATATATTTCAGTATTAGCTCTTTTTAATCCTTTTCAACCACATCCACAAAATAAATACTTATCAGTTACTGAGAAATTGGAATGTAAGCTCAATTATGTTAAAAACTAATGGGTAACACTAACGCATAGTAACAGCTTCTTTTGCAATATTTAGTCTCTTGGTGATAAAAAAAAAATAAGCCCAACAGCCCATTGCTGCAGAAAGAATTTAGCTACAAGTTTATCAATTTGAGCAGGCCAACTGCACAACTAAATGCATGTGAAACTTAACAAATCCCTTGGGGAAGCTGACTGTAAGAATTTTCTAGTCTGTGTCGAGTTACTGAGGTGCGACATGGTGGATTGGACTTAATGCCTTAGGCAAGCACAATCAAATAGAGACAGTTTAAGATTTTTCCGTGTCCATGAAGGGATCTCTGGTAGGTGTCTAAATGAAGCTTTCAGAGAGGAATATAACACCATCATGAGCTCTCTTCCCTGAATATTTTGGCGGTTATTTTGGTTTAGAAGAAATCCAAGTAAGATTTACACAGGGTAAGCTTTGTAACAGTTGAAGGATTTAAGATTATGATTTGCTTTATAGGAATATGGGAAAATCCGAAGCATTTCCCCTTCCATTTTAATTTTAATTTTCAAGGAGAAAATTCAAGAATAGTGTATGTGATTTACTGGAGTCACTTTGGGTTATGGCAGTTTAATTTTGTGGTCTTGTGAAGTTGCCCACCTACCCCAGAATTTCAGAAGAGTTTGGTGTAAGAGAATTACTGTAGCCAAGTAGTTGAGTGGGGAGGGTGTGGAGCCTGATTACCTCGGTTTGAATCCCAGTTATACCACCTATTAACATGTGACTCAGGGCAAATTAGTTAACCTCAGTTTTCTAATCTGTAAAATGGGTATAGTATCATCTGTTTTAGGGTTGTATGAAAATTAAGTGAATTAATAAATATGAAGCATTTACAGCTTGACACATTACACTCAGTAAGGGTTAGCTAATTTTTGTATTGCTATTGCCATTTCTCAGGAGTCTGAATGATGTAGCATCACAGTTCCTCAGCTGCACAATACTTAGCTGATGACAATCTGTATGACAGGTAGGTTTGAGAGGACGGTCCCCAGATGCTGAGAAAGTTGGAACCCCTACCAGACAATGTTTTCCAAGTAGGAGAGACACTCCTGAAGAGGAAATTCACTCTGACGTAACCTGTGTCAGAAACTAGAAAGAACCTTTTAATCTAAAGAAGAGAAACAACAGACTGGAGTTGGAGGGGAAGTTGTTCTAGCTTTAAAGACAATGGAAATCTTCTCAATATCGTTAAAGCAACCAATCCTTGAACATGACCTGGCTATTGGGTCTTCAGGATTTCAGAGAGATTCTCCCCTTTTTTTTTCCAACATCAGCATTCACAATAGCACTGGGGAGCCTTCACAGTCACTTTAGTCCTTTGATCAGGTGTTTCCAGCATTTTCCTATAAACTGTCCTCATGGGCAGTCTTCCCACAGAAACCTTGGCCCTGACACTTAAGTCTGCAGCCTAGACAGCCAACCTTGTAAGCATGTCATTCCCTCCCTGTGACCTGGTTGACTGAGAAGGTGGGGAGCCGTTGACATTGACCTCAGACTTCCCCTCGACCCTGTACCATTTACTACTTACTTCATCTCCTCTTGCCCTCTGAATTTCAGGGGCCATGCTGTTGCCAGCTTTCCCCATTGTTTTTTCTAATCCTATGCTTCCTCTTTCTCCTTTCAGAATTTTCCTAATCAGGAGACTGTCAAAAAAAGAGATGAAAAAGAGACTCTGGGGGAGACTGTGGCTATGGTTTAGCCATGAATGTTTGGAGGGGAAAGAGGGAGTTATTAATAATTGTACCAAGACAGCCTGTGTAAACTTGGTTGTCCTGGGTTTGCTCTGTGTGGTATTTCCCCTTTTCCCCATGCTTTTTTAGTGGTTTTATTCATTCATTCATTCATTCATTCATTCAGTTTTTAATGTTTATTTATTTTTGAGTGAGAGAGAGAGAGACAGAGCATGAGCAGGGGAGGGCCAGAGAGAGGGAGACACAGAATCTGAAACAGGCTCCAGGCTCTGAGCTGTCAGCACAGACCCTGATGTGGGGCCTGAACTCATGAGCCATGAGATCATGATCTGAGCTGAAGTCGGACACTGGATGCTCAACTGACTGAACCCAGATGCTCAACCCAGACACCCCTCCCATTCTTTATTCTTTCTACTCAACAAGAGTACCACCAAGAAATGAATGTACTGACTTGTTGTTGAGTGGTTGCTGGGGAGGAGCAGTTTTTGGCTACCACAACCTGGTCATCTGAGGGACTAAGCAATCAGGTCATCCAAAAGAGGTCTCTAAAATGTCTGCCAACTGTCAGTCAGCAAATAATTGAGAACTCATTATTATTACTAATAGTTTTGATCAAACAGAATGCGTAGACAGATTTCTCCATTATTTTCTCTGTGTAGGGAAGAACAAACTGGGAATTCAATCCTTTGTATAATTATTGGGACCTTCTTTATAGTTTCTATAAAGTTTTGTAATGAGGAACACTGAAAATACTTCTAAGTTTATAACACTGGAGAGTGGTTGAAAGCATGATTCCCTTTTTCCAGAAGTATGGCACAGTCTGGAAACTTGAGTTGAAAATAAAACATTCTTATTTCTCATAAGAGCAAAGTCATCTGTGCATGCTTTGGGCCTCCTCATATTGTTTAAATAAGTGGTAGATTCTATTAGTAAATAGCTTTGTAAACACCAGTTCACTGTACGTGAGCAAAGAGTAAATAAACTAAGACTTTTTGTTGTTGTTGTTGTTAGGACCTGTTTTCCAACTGTAACCTAAATCTTACAGTCAGCAACAACATAGAGTAATACATTATGTCAATATAGAGAATGTTGTAGTGATTTTAAGTATTAAGTCTATGGAGTTCCTATTATAAGTACCTCCTTTTAAGTATGAATTGCAGGGGCCACAGAATGTGAGCATGGGGAAGGATATTGATATCACCTAATGCAACCACCCCAGATGCCAGAGGGTATGGGGAAGCCCAGGACCATATGTCACTTGGCTTGAATCACTAGCAGCTTCACTCTATAATTTTGTTCCACATCACAAATATTAGTAAATACTACTAGGCTATAGTAGGCAAATCGTTAAAAAAAATTTATATTTTGCTTCAAAATGGCAACCTAAATCATCAGCAAGCTTAGGGACATCTGCTATTTTAATTGGAATCCCTAATTTAATTCATTTACTCCTTATCTTCAAAAGTGATTGAAGGACCAGAAGCAGAAATGACTTCACATTGCATATTTTCAGTTGTGAAATTCAAAAGAGATTGTTTTGTTCAGCAGATGTGGGCTATGTCTTTCGGTAGCAAGTGCCCCTACAATTGTCTTAAAACATCAAGAAACTGACCCTTTAATTTGCACTTTGCATAAATAGAAAAAGCTTTCCAGAGGAAGGATATTTCCTGTTCTAGCATAAGGGTCAGCAAACTTTTTGGTAAAGGGAAAGAGAGCAAATATTTCTACATCTGTCACGACAACTCAGGTCTGCTGTTGGAGTGCACTGTGTGTGTGACAGACAATATGTGAGAGAATGAGCATGGCCGCGTTTCATTAAAACTTTATTTACAAAAGTAGGCCGTGGATGAGACTGGCCTATGGGCTGTAGCTTACTGTCTCCTGTTCTTTTGTAATGATATGATACTAAGTTAAATATTACCATAGATGAAAGCTAGATTTTAAATTTCTTCTAGGTAAGTAAAAAACAAAAACAAAAACAAAACCTCATATTGTATCGTTTATTGAGGAATGACGTATGATTAGGATGTGTGCTTAATTAAAATAATTTCTAATAAAATGTCACAGAGAACAATACATAAGTACTAGCAAGGAATATCACTGCAACATTATTCATAATAGCAAAAAGGGGAGACAACCCAATGTTCATCGATACAGAACTGAGTAAACAAATTGTGGAAATCTGTACAGTTAAGAAAAGAATGAACTACAAGTATTTTTACTGACAAGGAAATTTCTCCCCAACACCATTATCTCAAAGGATAAAAAAGCAAGTTCTAGAATGGTGTGTGCAATATGACCCCATTTATGCTAAACAATCAAGTCACAAAAGGATACTGCACATTCTCTCTGGATACAGATGTATGTCAATTTATAGACAAAAGCTCTGGAGGAATACATACCAACTCGGTAACAGTGATTGCCTCTGGGGAGGAGCTGGGTTTAGGGGTGTGAGAATATGAAACCACAAATTTTAAAATGACATTAGAGAAGGGCATGTAAAAAATGTTAGACGGACATTTATGTTTTAAAACAGTGTAAAGAATGAGGATTTTTAAATTCAAAATTTTTAAGTTTAAAATTATAGCACATAAAGTTTATAGCCTTTGTAATTCTGAGGCTTCTATGGGAAATGAATGCTAGGCTAAGAATTGTACTTCCAGGGGAATGGGCATGGGTTTATTTATTGCGTAGGCCTTGGATCTACAGAAGATCTTTGAACATTATGAAATTGGAGAAACTCGGTCACCGCGCAAAGCTAGCAGACGGACCACCAGAGTGGTCAGCAATTTACGAGCTCTGTGTCCGTGTTACGGTCAGTCTGGCCTTAGGAATTTACACCTCTGCGAGTGTCACGCTTTAATAGGGACAGTTATTTTGCAACATGCCACCTTCTCAACTGAAATCTGTGAGGATCTGATGCCAGGGTACCTCAATTTAGCACAGTCGTGTTGTTTTAAAATGTGGCTGCTGTGAACTAATATAATATGTGAGCCTAGACACAGGATGGATGATATAAAGCAAAAACATGCTTATTTATGGCTGAGAAGAGGCTGTATTTTTAATGTAGCAAGTATTTGTTGCAGACCTATTATGAACTCCTCACTGTATTAGAAAAGTAGGTGATATATAAAAAAAAAAAAGTGAATGGCAGCCTCTTTCCTGACGAAGCAAACCACCTCACAGAGGAGTAAGAAAAAGTAGGTAACATCAACAGACATCACGTTTCAAGCACCCACCTGAGAATCCAGTAATATAGACAGCAGATCAGGGGACCGATGTGGGCAGGAACGGTTGAGGGCCAGCTTCTTAAGAGTTGTGTCTTGATTTGGGCCTCAGTGTAAAGCTTGGATAGATAGGGGAGGTAGAAAGGCATATATTAAGAAGGAGGGAGCTTGTGAGCAATGACACTGAGTCAGAGAGCGACTTCAGGCATCTCTTCTGAATCGGAGCACGGTGTGGTAATGATGATGATGGCAGCAACAAGGACACTAAGCCGCCGCTGCTTGCCATGGAAGTATTGATGGCATTAATAAGAGTAGTAATAATACTAAGATCATGATTTTTGACCAGGAGTTTTATGCCAGGTAAGATACTAAGATACTAAGTGTTTCATAGCATTTTTTTAATCCTCACTAAGCCCAAGGCTATGATAGAACTCTTTTCCCCCATCACACAGGTGAGGAATCAAAGCTTAGAGGAGTAACATAACTTCTCCAAGAACATTTAGCTGGTGAATGTCGAAGCCAGTCTGTAAAATACTGCTTGTCTGACTTCAAAGCCCCAAACCTCCAAAGCCAAGCTGATGCAGAGGACAACCAAAGTCTACCGCTGCTTTTGACACTGAGTAGCCCCCGACTCACTTTCTTCCATCATAAAATAAGGGTACTGGACAACACAATCCCTCAGATTTATTATGATCATCCTATGGTTTAGTGACCTCATCGGAAAATGGGACTAATAATTGTACTGTGCAGATTAGATGAAACAGTGAGGGGATGCATAGAACACCCAATAACATTTTAGAGTCCAATAAATAAAATATTGTTATCACTTACCATCAAACAGGCAGTCTAGATAATTGCTTCAACGTTTGTTCTGGTGGATATATTCTAAATGGGGATGAGGGAGATCTTGCAGGGTTGGCATGAAAGTATTTACATTCAGGGTGGAGAACTGCCCCGAAGATGTGGGTCATAACCAAGTGAGAGAGCTTATGTGAGCCCCTCTTAAATTCACTGACATCTAACTGTGTATATATTGTATTTTGCTAAGTGGCTGTGGTTTTCTAAAAGAAATAACACCCGTAACATGTTGGGAGTCAAAGGGAGAAGTGTGCAAGCCAGTTCTCCTTCAGACTAACTTTGAACAATTTATATAAGAGGGTGTGTGTCTATGAATTACAAGAAACCAGAGTTTGCCTTTTCCTGCTTGTTTTTCCAGAAGTCTTTAAATCTTTGTAGCCCACTGATGCATAGAAAATAATTGAATTAGGCCATTTATGCGCTCTTTTTTTCCTTTCTGTTTTCTTTTTTTGGTATCTTTTCTTCACTTTAATGTTACTTTTATTGCATGCCATGACACTTGAGGCAGCCTGTCCAAGGTTCACTCCTGGTTCATGGCAGGGATGAATCAAGGCTTCAAGTTTCTAGGTTAGAAAGGCCTGGGGTCATATGCATTTTTTCCCTAGTGTTTTTCTTTTTGTTCTTTTTTTCTTCTTCTCCCCCTTCCCCCCCTAGCCACCCCCCTGCACCGGCCCACACCAAGAAATAGGCTGATTTCTTCAAATAAACTTATGCAGGAGCCCAGTGTGTACAACAGAAAGGGGAGATGCGGCTCAGGTTTGGCGGGAGCCTAGGGCCATGCCTGCTTTTCCCTCCTGTTTTCTTCCATCCCATCTCCATCCACCATCCAGGCCTCTGCCCAGGAAAATTACATCATGGTCATTGATGATGCAGAGGCACTGTGAGTTTTCTCACCTGAGAGGTTCCTCAGTTAGTGACTTCAGTAGGAGTGTGCAGTGGGGGAGAACCGAGATCTCCTCTTGCATTGAACAGCCTTTAGTGGCTACCCACTGTAAATATTTATTTTCTAATGTTGCATCATTATTTCAGTAAAGGCATGCTATTGGTGGAATATAACTCAAGTTTAGTGAGAATTAATGACATCAAATGCTAGGGGGCACCTGGGTGGCTCAGTCAGTTGAGCGTCTGACTTCGGCTCAGGTCATGATCTCATGGTCTGTGGGTTCGAGCCCCGTGTCGGGCTCTGTGCTGACAGCTCAGAGCCTGGAGCCTGCTTCAGATTCTGTGTCTCCCTCTCTCTCTCTGCCCCTCCCCCACTCATGCTCTGTCTCTCTCTGTCAAAAATAAATAAACATTAAAAAATTTTTTAAAATAACATTAAATATTTGGATTGTATTTTGTAGAAGAGGATATGGATCAATCTTTTAAGTGAGAGTTTCACTTTTTAGATTTAGACCTTATGAAAATCTTCAGACTAAACTCTATCAGGAAAAAGGTATGATATTTTCATCCTCAAAGCCATATCTTTTGATCAGCATAAATAGTGGCAAAGCATGAGAGAACTTGACTTGTTGATTAGTCATAAGTGATGGTATCCATCTAACTGTTCTTGGAGACCAAGAAAGTGGTGGGGATGAATGGTTTTCTGACTTAGAATGTTCAGGACCCTTGAGGGGTGGCAGATTCTAACAGTCTACTCCACTGGACTTCTGTCCTCTTGCTGATTAGCTACACTGATAAAATGAGGAAAAGAAGTTAGAAAAAGCATTGTATTCTTCAGTCACATTCTCCATACTTAAAGAGTGCATGCAAATCAGATGAGATGGTTTCTTTATACAAGTGGAATTATTTGCTCTTATATCATAAATACTTGGATCTCTTTATCCCTCATGGTTGTCTTGTATATTTCTCTAGATATTAAATGTTTATAGTAAGTTCCTTATAAATGTTTTAAGTCAGCTAGACTTGGTATTCTTTTTTTTAATGTTTATTTCTTCATTTGGAAGGGGGAACAGAGGGAGAGAATCCCAAGCCGACTCCGGCTGTTCAGCGGAGAGCCCAACGCAGGGCTCCATCTCATGAACCTGTGAACTCAAGACCTGAGCCAAAATCAAAAGTTAGACACTTAAACTACTGAGCCACCCAGGCATCTCCAGACTTGGTATTCTCATGGAAAAAATGTTTCAAATGGAATTCAGGATCATGTGTATTTGGCTCATTTAGTTGGTTTAGATTTAAGATAATGATTTTAGAGATTTTATATTCTGGGTACTTTTACCCAGAATATATTTTGGGTTTATATTCTGCCCTCCTTTTTTGATTATAGGTTTAAAGCATGCTTATTCTATGCCGTACAATGCACAGACATATAAAGACAAAGCTATTTGTGATCTCACCTAACAGAAATACAACCATTTAAAATTTTTGGTAGTCATTTGTAGACTTTTATTGCATTTATAGGTATACATTTTTAAAAATTGTATTTTACTGTTACATATGGATCTTAACCTGTATTTTAAATTAATATATTATGTGCAATATAACTCCATATCATCATTTTCTATACTTGCACATATTTAATTGCATAGTATTTTATGTAAGAAGTTCCTTATTAATGGGTGTTTAAGCTGATTTCAGTATTTTGTTTTTATTAACAATTTTGTGGATTTCTTTGCATTTATGTGTGTATTTGTTCAATTGCAGTAAAACCTTGGTTTGTGAGCATAATTTGTTCTGGAAACATGCCTGTAATCTGAAGCACTTGTATATCAAAGCAAATTTCAAGAACCATTGGCTCCGTTGTGGTCATGTGACTTTTGGCATCATGGACCTCTCATATGGCAAGAATTGCTTGCTTATTAAGTTAAAACTTATTAGAAATGTTTGCTCATTTTGCAGAACACTTGCAGAACAAGTTACTTGCAATCCAAGGTTTTAAGAACTAGATTTGCTTAGGGTAAGTTCAGAAAAATAGAATATGCATTTAAGTTTTGATAACTATTGTCAAACTGTCTTCTATAATTTTGGTTGTTTTTTTTTTTTTTTGTCATAGTAGTAATAACATGGAGATGTCACAAAAAGCTGAAATAAGAAATAAAACCATTTTCATTTTCTAGATACATTCAAGTGAAACATACACACAAAATCAATGTGAAACATCTTCAGTACAGGATAAGTGGAGTTGATCTTACTGCTTATTTCCTGTAAGCCATTACTCAAATCAGAAAAGCAAATGTTAAAAAAAATACCCCCATAATTTTGTTTATAGTAGGAAAAAAAGGGAAAATGTTAATTTTTGCATAATATTAAAAAGCACATTGTCATGTTATTTTTGCAAGGATATGATTATACATTTTATGGCACAGACATAGATAAGGGACAGAGGGACTAATACTGCTTATTTCTAGAGTAGGTTATTTAAGGACTGTGTTTCATAACATCATGATTTTCGTATTAAAAAAAGATGGATGGGTGCCTGGGTGGCTCAGTTGGTGAAGCTTCTGACTTTTGCCTTTGGCTCAGGTCTTGATCTCACAGTTCATGGGATAGAGCCCCATGTCAGGCTCTGCACTGACAGTGCTGAGCCTGCTTGGGATTCTTTCTGTCTCTCTGCCCCTCCCCTGCTTGTGCTCTCTCTCTCTCAAAATAGATAAATAAACTAAAAAAAAAACCTTCATAAAAATAGATATAAAGAATAGTTGTAGAGATATATATATTTGCTTTTTGTTCCTGTTAAGGTTATAGAGATATATTTGTAATTAGTATCCTCAGTTTAAAATAAACTACTCACAGGCACCTGGGTGACTCAGTTAAGTATCTGACTCTTGATTTCAGCTTGCTTAAGGTTCTCTTTCTCCCTCTGCCCTTCTCTTGCTTACACACTTTCTCTCTCTCTCTTTAAAAAAAAGAATTAAAAAAAAACTATAGTCTCTTTAATGTGATAGGTAACATATATTAAATGACTAACTGGTGTACAGTCACAGCTTAGTATGTTAAAATAAAAAATTATCTCTGTTCTTTTTAGTGAATAACTTGTTGGATTCTGGAGAAAAGATTTTGTGTTTTAGATATCTGGGTGATAATATTTATTCTTAGATTATTTTTTGATCAGGGCAAATTGAAGAAATGAGAATCAGAGAGCAGTTGTAATCCACCATCGAGAGGTTGGTGAGTGTAGAAATTTGATTCCCCCCCTAGAAGAGAGGAGACTGTTCTGTCCCTTCAGAGCTGTTCAGCAGATGTGAGATATTCTCCTGGACCATGAAGTGGGGCCTTCTGAAGAAGCATTGCTCTGTCCTGTGCTGGACAGTGAGCAGTGTTCACAGAGAAATCCCATAGAGTGATTCCAGATACAGTCACTCTTGAGAAGTGGAAAGAGATCGTAGGTACTCCTGAAATGACTTCATCAGCGGTCCAACACATTCTGGAGTTGAGAATATTAGAATTGATGGCTGGTCTGTTAAATCTCATTGTAGCTGGGGATTGATGAGTGCATGTCAAGGAGAGATGATTATAAGGGCCTGAGAATGTGTCTTCAGAGTTCTGGAACAGACTTACAAGGCTTGAAATATAGGTAGTATCTTTATCTCTTTTTCCACTTTTCAGGACTGGGAAGGATGGGCTGGACAAGGGATTCATTGTTAGGGCCCAAAGGGCTTTACGTTGAGATTTGAGGCTGGTAAAGAGAGAAGAAACAGGGGCGCCTGGGTGGCTCAGTCGGTTGAGCGTCCGACTTCGGCTCAGGTCATGATCTCACGGTCCGTGAGTTCGAGCCCCGCGTCAGGCTCTGTGCTGCCAGCTCAGAGCCTGGAGCCTGCTTCTGATTCTGTGTCTCCCTCTCTCTCTGACCCTCCCCCACTCATGCTCTGTCTCTCTCTGCCTCAGAAATAAATAAACATTAAAAAAAAAAAAAGAGAGAGAAGAAACAAAATAAGCAAAAAATACAATTAATATTTGATTAATGAAAAAGAGTGAATGAAGACCCTGGAAATTCTCTGGAAGCCATAGCAGGACATGATAATGGGAATGAGGTCAATATGGCCAGATATCTATATGCTGGGCATAGATTTTTAGGATGAAAATTAATTATGGCATAAAGGCTGTGAACAAATCTTGGGCCAGGGTCTAAGGGTAAGGTCTGACAATGGAAAGACTTTCCCACTGCCAGAAACAGGTTAAAAAAAATGTTTTTCATTTAAATTTAAACAGATTTATTTAAGAAATAATACAGAGAGGATTCACTGTCTATCACATGGGTAATACAAACAGTACACACATGTACACACAGAAGATATATGTGCCTACATAGACACATATGTGTGCATTCTAGTACATATCTACATATACTCAGGGAGGAAATATAGCAAAAAATATTAAAGAAAATACCCCCAGGCACTAACATTTTAAAGAATTCTTTTTTTCTGCTTTTGTTTATTTTCACATGTTTCAATAGTAACCATCTATTGCTTTGAAAATGAAAATAGTACTTATTATTAAGTACTACTTTTAAACACCAGAAGCAGCAAAACATACATTTCAATAGAAAACATTTGGGTGTGGATGAAATAATTAGAAGTAGTTGGTGACCTTTCAAAATGGATGATAGAGACTCTGCTTTAATTATTGAGATTATAAAACTGCCACTGAGATGGGCATAGCCATGCTGGGTACTTTCATCTCTATAAATGATCTGCCAAGATTCTGAAAAAAATATGATTTGTCTTTTAAAAAATCCCTCCAATAATTGAGGGAACAGTGGAGTAATTGGCTTGTGAAGACTGTACATCGAACGGTAATCTGAGACTTCAGGGAGCAGATCTTTGAAAATCTAACGATTTTAGTTCCTTTAATTAAGGTGGTCTTGCATCACTTGACCCATAGTAAAGAATCTAAAAACATTATAGGTGGGGACATTTGGGTGGCTCAGTCGGTTAAGTGTCCGACTCTTGATTTTGGCTCAGGTCATGATCTCATAGTTTGTAAGATCGAGTCCTGCATCGGGCTCTGCGCTGACAGCACAGAACCTACTTGGGATTATCCGTCTCCCTTTGCCCCTCCCTGCTCACATTGCATATGTGTGATTCAGTGACTCCGGACACTGAAGGAATTTCTGGTATTTGGTAGACCCAGTAAATTTCTGTAACTAGTGAAGAATTGAACGAATCAAAGAGTGATTGAGTGAAGATGAGCCATTGGTATGGGAAGTCCTAATAATAACATTCTGACAATAATAGATGACTCCAAAGAAGAGAATGGTCACCCAAAAAATATCACACATGAGTTTTCAAAGTACGCATGTAAAATATAGGATTATGAAAAAAGACTTAGTTATGTTTGGAAACATAAAAAGAGGGAAAATAAAAGTTCTAGCTCATTGTTTAGTTGTGGGATCCCATACAGCTTGTTTGCTGTCCTATGTGTTCAGTTCTTTTTGCATTATACTTGACCATGTCTCTCTCTCTGACTTTCCTTCCACATTTTTTAAGTATACTGTGTCATTTTTGTGTTCCTTTCATTCTCATCAAATATATTTGCACATTCTAGGTGCTCTGTAAATATTTGCCGATTTGCGTTGTTTGGAACAGATGGTATAATGTTAAAAGACAACAAAAGAGAAACACTAGTAAATTGTTTTTAATTTCTGTTTTCTCTGTAAAGAATAATGATTCTTCAAAGTGTAAATGGCAGCACAACCATAACTAAAAGGAACCTGGAAACCTGAAGTAGGTGTAGAGATTCTAGTTTAAAAGCTGTTTGAAAATGGTACAGATTCATCCGTTGCATTAAAGGAATTTTCTGTTGGTATTGTGGAACTACTTTTGGAAATGTTTGGAAAAACCAAGAAAGGAAGAAATGAATCAATATCCTGATATTCTGAATAAAGTGGATGCCTAAACTTAAACCCATTCCAGGATAGGAACTTCTAAATGGATGAGTTAACAGCACTTGGGAAAAGACAGTAGTCATTAGATGACAGCCAGGATGCTAAGCTCACCTCACATTCTTCGTAAAAAATATGATTACTGAATCTGTTGATGAGTGAAATTCCCAAGGTGTGGTTTAACTTAGTTTGCGTAAGTCTTTGAGAGTGTATCTTATGTCATAATTGTGGTCTTTTTGTGGATATATACATTGTGTGGTGAGGATTTTTGAATAAATGGTCTCCATAAGATAAATTAATCAAACTGCAGGCTGATATATAGACACTTTTTAAAAATTTTTTTAATGTTTATTTATTTTTGAGAGAGACAGAGACAGAATGCAAATGGGCTAGGGGCAGAGAGAGAGGGAGACACAGAATGGGAAGCAGGCTCCAGGCTCTGAGCTGTCAGCACAGAGCCCGATGCGGGGCTCGAACTCACGAGCCGTGAGATCATGACCTGAGCCAAAGTTGGACGCTCAACCAACGAGCCATCCAGGCACCCCTGTAGACACTGTTTTAATCTTGTTCTATTCAACAATTTTATCACAGGTCCATTTATTGATGCTTTACCAGTTATAAAAGAAAAATGGTCACTGATAGCATGGTCGTAGGGATGGCCTAAAGTCAAACCTGGTTCTGTCACTAGTTGAGTGACCTTGAGCAAATTACTGAACTTCTCTGTGCCTTTGGTTTGCATTTGTGCAATGGAAGCAATATTACCTGTTTGTGTGTGGTGCACACAGGGCCCTTAGCACTGTACCTGGCGCTTGACAAATACTTAATAAGTGGTAGCTAGTGCGTGTTTAGAATTTGCTGTGCTGAGCATCTTGTACACAAGGAAACTAAGGATTGGAGAGATTTAAGGAATGGGTTTCTCCAGGGTTAGTAATGGACTAAGAAAATGAAATCTAAGAGCAATGGATGTAAAGTTCATTAAACTTATACTTTTGTTAAAAATCATTTGTATAACATTGACCTAGAGGTTTTAGTTACCTATGAGATAAATATGGTCCATGCTTCTATCATGGCTTTAGAAATAGGGACAGGAAAGAAATTGGTCCTACTACACTTGGGTTATTTGACAACTTCTGGTATATATTATTTTGTTTTTCCTCCTAACATGTGTTAAGGCGGAAAGATTGTGGAGGATAGACACAAAGGCACATTGGGACTAGCTGGAAGAACCTAGAGTTAATAAGTTGGGAAAAATGGAAGCTTTGAAGGAGGCATGATAGCTGTCTTAAAATATTTAGAAGGGATCGCTTGGAAGAGGGACTGATTGATTCTGTGATACTCTAGAATGGGTTATAGGGGTAGAAGTCATAGGAAGGCCAGTCTGGCCTTTAGATTTTTACTGACCTTCAGAAGTGGGATAATCTGCATTTCGAGGTGGTAAACATCTCTTCTCCAAGTCTTGGCAAAGGCAGGATTCTCTGAGAGATATTGTGGAGGGAATTTCCAAGTTAGATGGGGGGTAGATGACCTCCATTCTCTTCCAATATCAGCATTTATCATTCTGTGAGAGATTGAATCTTTCAGAATAATGCATTTCCTAACGATGAATGCTACCAGTTTAAGGCATATCTTCTCCTTTAACTTTATGAATTTAATTGATTTTTTAGAACATAAACAAGTTGCAAATATAAGAAATATATTTCTCCTTTTGGAAAAAGATGACCATTTCAGTGTTATTGGGAAAACCATAACTTTAGTTACTAAAATTCAAAGCACTGAATTCATTACAAGAAAAGCAATTTCCTCTTCACGATTAATTGTAAGACATTTCTGCCATTATTGAAGAGAAATCGTCTGTGTTTAAAGAGCACTTATGTTGAGTTAAGAAGGTGACATTTCTTTGACGTTTGTGTGTACATAAAGGTAGCTTGTAGAGAAATGTAAGAACACAAGAAGTGCAAACTTATAAAAAATAAGTTTCACATGAAAAGCCATTTGATATGTTTCAAGTATACTCTTCGACTTCATATGGCTATTCATTTTGGAACTCGGATTTTCCTTCTTTAAAAAAGAAATCTGTTAAGATTACTGGTTGCAGTAGTATCTTGCCCAGATTAATAACGTTGCATTAGAATTTTGCTGAATACAAATGAGTCTGATTTTACTAGTGAAGTCTGCGTGAGTCATACCCTCCCCTCCCCACCCAGGTGTCAGGCCAGCCCAAGCTGTTCAGCACAATGAAAGTTCTTGTTTGACCATAACTGCACATCTCACTCCACAGGCAATCAGCATTGTAATTAGTGATTCAAAGAAAAGTCATTGTCGTCTCGTTGCTTTATCATAATTGCCAAATAATTTTCCATTGAATAAATAAATAATGTAAAGGAGAAACCTCCCCTCATAATGCTGCCATTAAGGCTTCATTTTTTTACCCCCTCATTTGTATTTGTATTAACACAGCCCACTTGAAAAGGAGTAATTATAATGGCTTTCTGATGGTAGCCGGTAGCCTATGCTTTTTAACAACTGGGGATGGTTCCCTTTTCTATCACCCTTTTGCACTGCATGGCTTATTTTAAGGTTTAGATAAAGGAAGCTCATGGTAGCTGGTGTCTCTTCAAAGGTGTGTGAAAGTGAGGGATTGATCTGCTGCGTGCCTCACTGGGACTAGGTGACTTGCGTTATGACTCTGATGTTCTGTGTAATTGATGCAAGTCCTCTCGTAGCAATTCTGAGATTGAAATCAATATTCATTTGGAGTGCAACAACTGTAATAAACTGCATTCCCTTTGTAAGCAGTGGTCTGAGGCTTTGTAAAGGATCAGTTAGGAGTGACAGATTAACATTTTGGTCGGGCTGGGGTCTATTTGAATAGATATGAACAATGTCTTCAAAACAACCCTGTTTAAAACAGCTGGTTTCACGAAATTAACTTTTCATTTTGTTGTACAGAAACTTCTTTTGCTTCTCCTTTATCCGAGTTTCTCTTCTGTCTGATTACAAATCTGGTCCCAAGGAAAAAAAGGAGTAATCATTATTTTCATTAATAAGGTGATTTTCATGAATAACTTCACGGATGTTATTTGCATATCTTGACAGATTTTTCAGATGTCTTGTCGGTAACATTATCCCTTGCAAAATATCAACGATTGACAATTGGATTTGCATTCTTTGTTAAAAATGGATATGCCTTGACAATATCTAGTATAGAGTAGAACTTCAGATACCAAAGAGATGCGTTCTGAAGAATAAAAAAAAATCAATATCAATTAATTTTTATAACCAGACAGCAAATTTATCATCTTAAGCATAGCCATGTGAGAGCTGTGGCATAGTTTAGAGGCCACACGTGCTGGTTCTTGGATCAGACAAATCCGAGTTCAAATCTTAGCCCCGCTGCTGACCAGCTGTATGACCTTGGGCATGGGATGTAAATTTTAGCTTCGGTTCACTCATCTGCAAAATGCAAATGATAACGACCCACCCCAGAATAATGCTGGGATAATTAAATGAAATACTTAGAATCAAAACCAACACACTTCTTGGCCTATTTTAAGCACTTGATAAGTGTTGGTGAACTATACGGCCAATGACAATAAATTATGCTCCCCCCCCCCCCTTTTTGGGTCAGAAGTATTTTCTCTCCACCCCACATCTACCACCTGGAAAGTGCCCTTAAGCCCGGCATTGCCTGCATGAGAATCTCTTCCTATTGTGCTTCCCAACTACCCTGCTCCTGCCAGACCAACCCTTTATAAATAGTGGTCATTCCCAAATCACAGTGAATACTTTAACAAGTCCAGTGTTTTTCTGTTCAATTCTTTCCACACCACCGCCTCCAGTATGTCACTCTGTGAGTTGCAGGGTTAATGTTAGGAGTAGATGATGCCGTGAAAGGAGAGTACATCACATGGGGCCTGGTACTACATTACTGTTTTCATCACCAAAGCCAAAGCCAATGTTTGAGTGCTAGTCCTAGTCTTAGGCAATGTCCTAAGTGCTTTTCCTGAATTAAGAACTATTAAGTGAACAAAGAAAGATACAAATAAACCAAAAACCAGACTCTTAAATACAGAGAACAAATTGATGGTTGCCAGATCAGAAGTGGGTGCGAGGATGGATATAACAGATAAAAAGTATTAAGAGGTACAAACCTCTAGTTGTAAAATAAGTAAGTCATGGAGATGAAAAGTACAGCATGGGGAATCTGGTCAATAATATTGCAGTAATATCCTATGGTGACAGATGGTGACTACACTTACCGTAGTGAGCACTCAGGAACGTATAGAACTGTTGAATCAATATGTTGTACATCTAAATCTAATATAATATTGTCTGTTAATTCTACTTCAATTAAAAAAAAAACTATTACCGCCATTTTATAGAAGAGGAAATTGAGACACAGAGGGTAATTGGCACAGAGCAGTTGCTCAGAAAGAGGTAGTTATTTTTACTATTACCCTCACCTGAGTGAGTGGTTCTCTGGTTTTCTCCATATATGTATATTTCTTGTGTGTCAGGAGTCACAAATGGCCCAAGGGGTCAAAACCAGCCTCCAGACATAGGTACGGGGTTTTAGTATTCAGGGATTTTTCACACCTGTGCCCCCGCTCTTCCAGCCTTCCAGTCTTCCCAGTCCCTATCTGGTTTTTAAAACAAAGACTGTGTCCTTTCTCACTGAAGTTCTCACTGATATTTTCAGTCTCATGTTATTGTCTCTTCTCTGAGTTCCCCCAGTACTTTAGACTTTATGCAAAATTTATTCTTTGATATAATAAGTATAATAAAAAATGTAGTATTTTATGACAGTGACTGTATCACATGCGTTGGCCACTTAGGTTCTTGTCATAAGGAATGATAGAATCATAGGAGGAGGAGGGGTAATACACCATAGTTGTTACCACTTATTAAGAACACATATTTTATGCATATAAAGAGCTGTCCGTGAAATTACACATCAAGGTAGGTATCATCATCTCCGGTGCCCTGATGAGGACTGAATGAAGACTTGCAGAAGTTCAGTAATATGTCCAAAGTCACAGAAAGCTGAACTGACTTTCAAACCAGGGGTGTGTCAGACCCTGACCCCATACTTTTTCTACCTCATTTATCTAGCTGCCTCTTTTCTATAGCCTCCTGCTCACTTGCCAAATTTTAAGCATGTCAGAGGAATTACCTTTAATAGGTATAGTTTGGGGACACCTGGGTGGCTCAGTCAGTTAAGTGTTCACCTTTGGCTCAGGTCATGATCTCATGGTAAGTGAGTTCAAGCCCGGCGTTGGGCTCTGAGCTGACAGGTGGGAGCCTGGAGCCTGCTTCGTACTCTGTGCCTCCCTCTCTCTCTGCCCCTCCCTCAGTTGCGCTCTATCTCTTTCTCTCTCAAAAATAAATAAGCATTAAAAAAATAAAAAATAGGCATAGTTTGGCCTTTAATAGGAATATTTATATTAGGTTACAAAATATAAGGCATAAATTTTCTCACGTCTATAGGAAAATAATGAAGATGGAGATTAGGATTCAGTACAAAATACTAGAATGCATGGGAGCATACTCTTTGAAGATGAAACAAAAGTATATATAAGCCTCTTGAATATCCTACAAGGCATTTCCACTAAAGTTGTTAGAAATATCACATTTTTAGAGATTTTTAAAATATTACTTTTGTATAAGAAAACGCTCTTCATAGTCTAATCACTGCATATCAATAAACCTTGTAATGCCTTCCTTCCCATAATTACCAGTGTTTAAAGGACTAAAGAATATATTTTGGGGCACCTGGGTGGCTCAGTCGGTTGAGCTCCCGCCTTACTTTGGCTCAGGTCATGATCTCACAGCTCATGAGTTTAGGCCCCGCATCAGGCTCTGTGCTGACCGCTCAGAGCCTGGAGACTGCTTCAGATTCTGTGTCTCCCTCTCTCTGCCCCTCCCCTGCTCATGCTCTGTCTCGCTCTCTCAAAAATAAATAAACATTTAAAAAACCTCTGCTATTCTTCCTAAAAATATCTATATATATAATTATTATAATATAATTAATATATTTTATTATATATTTATTATTTATATAATACATTATTTAATGTATATTATTTATGTAATAAATATGTTATATATATTATTTATATAATAATATATCACTTATATAATATATATTATTTATATAATATATATTATATATTTAATATAATTAATATAATAGAATTATTATTATTATTACTGTTGATCAAAATATATTTCCTATGATAGCTTATTTTATTTGCCAGTGTCATACTCAAAATCTTTTTTGTCTGGGGTTGCTTTACAGTAAGTTACCATGTTTTAGTAAAGAATTGACTCTGCTTTTCTGAGTGCTAACAGAATCTATTGCCTTTAAATTTTTAATCCAAGACTGTTAACAATTTTGTAAAAAAGGAAGCAATTCTATCCAAGAGCTGCCCTCAGTGACATCTGTACTCTTCCAGGCACACATAATAAAAGTAGTGGCAAACACAAGTTTACGAAAAAAAAAAAAAAAAAAAAAAAAGAAGCCACACTAAAACCCTTTTCAGTCCTGTCTTCTGGGTTGTCACCGTCAAATATGGCTACCGGTTAAGATCACATTTCACATCTCTGACACAGACGGTTTGACAAGAAGCAATCTGAAGGCTTTCAGAAAGAAATCTGTCTGGGGTAGTTTTTGTGTGATGTAAATATTACAAGGTCAAATTCATTTTTTTCCAGTGAGACAAAATGTTAACCTTACACTTGGATTCAAAGCTGACCCATGACATCACTTTTGGAATGAATATTTCTTTTCACTGGAAGGTGTGACCTAATCTCCATATTTCTTCTATGTATCTTATTTCCTAATTTGACTTTGAGTCAGAATCACCTTTTTTCATACATATGTTGATGCTTTCTGCTGCTGGAAATAGATCTGTAGGCTGTTAACAATTATTGTCATTCCTATTACATTCTAAACATGCATTCTAAAGGTGGATTGATTCTGTAGTTTTGTAATAACCTGAGTGTGGCCCTGGTAGAGTGGATGGGAAGAATATTTGGAATACATCCTTTTCATATTAGACATTTAAATCCTTCAGTGGTTTTGGGGTTTTAAGGGAGATGTATTTTCCTGATCTTGATGTGAATTGTTGACACATATGAGCTTTTTTGTCTTGAATATTACTTTGTGTTTGTTTACAGTATTTATGTTAAAGTTGAGAGGTTAGATTTGTTTGTTTATTATGCATATATTTATGTATTATACGAAAACCCACCATGGGTAGCCTGGCCTTTATTACCCTGTAAGTTGCAGACAGGCATTTGTTCAGATCAATTCGGCAAACATTTATTGAACACTTACTATGTGTCAGACACTAAAGCAGAACTGCAGAGATGAATAAGACACTGTTTGGCTCTTACATATTCATGATGTGGAAAAATTTCAGGCAAAACATATTTTTAGAAGGAGAGTGACTCGGTACATCTTTAAGACAAGACAAAATGCTAGCACATCCTTAAGTCCTTATAGTTAAATAGTCACATGTGGTTCATGACTACCATACTGGACAGCACAGGCCTATAGGATAAGAATATCATTCATTCACTGAAAATCTAATTCTTGAATACTATGAGATGGTAGGGAAATACTTATTGTATAATATTAAATGAAAAAGAAAGCCAGTTTCAAAACATTATTCACAGTTTTGATCTTAGTTAAAAATTACATGCACATGTATTGATATATACACACACAGAAATATAGAAATACACCAAAATATTCACATGGACTAATTTTGAATGTTGAGATTATGATGATCTTTATTGCTTTATATTTATCTGTAGTTTTCAAACTCTTCATGATGAGCATGCATTACTTTTGTAAGCAGAAAAAAAATGTGGAGAAAATTAATCTTTTTAATATGATAGGATGCAGAACTCTTTTAATAAGTTTTTGAAATCTAAATGGTAAATGAGATATAGTTTTACCTTTAAAATATACCTTATAGCTGTGCTTTCAAAACCATTTTATTCTTAACCTATTGATACATTTCTAAATTTACTAAGGTTCTGTTGAAATGGGTTGCCAGGCCCACTAATAAAAATACCATATGTGTCTTCATAGATTTTAAAGTAAGAAGCTTAGCAGAAAAAAGAGACAGAGCACAGAGGGGGCTGCTACCTCTGCAGTGATTACTGAAATTTTGCAGAGTAGAGCGCAGTTAGCTTAATTGGTTTTGAGCATAAGTTTTTGGGAACAGACAAATCTGATTTTGGATTATGGCTTTGACACTTAAACTGGTTTGCATAAAGGTCTTTGTGAGACCTTGAATAAAGCACTTTAAGTTTCTGAGTCTTGTTTTCTCATCTGAAAAATGAGAATATCAAGATCTTCCTTGCTAGGTTGTTGCCAGAACTCAATATATAGTACTTGTAATATATCAGGCATGAAGCACACAGTAGGTGATCAACAAATGTTAGTTCTTCTGCCCAACCTCCTTTACTTCCAGCCATACAGTCTAGGCAATGACTGAGTGATATCCCCTTGCAAGGAAAATTGGTTAGAGCGAGTCTGCCAAGCTAGGAGGCACCAGTGAATTCTTTCAGACTCTGAGTTTCCAAGTGGGTTCCACAAAAAATTGACCAAATACTGAAAAAAAGATACATAGAATTTGATTATTTAAAATAAGATATTTCAACCCTTTGTCCTGTCTTCACTGAAGACTTTCTTTGCTAATATCAGGCTAGACTCTTGTCCACTCCAAACAAAAGATTTCAGCTCTCGTCTTGATTCTAGATGGTTAGGTGTATATGCCAAATCAAAATAATTTGTTTTGTATCAGATGACTATTATTTAATGCAAACAGAGAGCATTTCCTTCCTGCTTGTCCTTTGGCTGGCTCCTATTCAACTGTCAGGTCTCGGCCTTGATGATGCTCTCTGGGACATTTTCTCGGACACCTCAAGCTTAGATCTGACGCTTCTGTGTGCCTCTTATCTTGCTTAGTTTTAGGTATACAATAATCAACTGTCTTCCTTTGCAACCAGCATATAAGTTTTCAGAGGGCAAGGACTCTATGGTCCTTGCTGTATTCATCGTCTTGAACACAATTTTGACCAGTGGTAGCTATTCAGTTAACATCTGTTCATGTTACTTGTTTGGGCAGAATTCACTTGTATGTTAATGGAGGCTACATGCCAACAGTGGTCTAATTGATTTTTTTTTCATTTTTTTTATTCGTCTCTGTTCACAGTATTCGTTTTGTTTTGTTTGCTGTGTTTTCGCATTTTTCTGAAGAGCTAAGGAGGAATGTAAATCTATAATCAATCTCACCTGTCCCCATTTTAGTTCTTCCTCACAATGAACTTGTCCTTCTTTATACTCTTGCTTCCAGTTCACTCACATGTACTTTAGAGTCTTCCTGTTAGCTATAGTATACTGATTCATTAAACAGCCAGTTTAAATATATGTTTAGTCTCTCTTCTACCTTTTTGATTGATTTTGTTAATTAACATTTCATGTAGATAAAAATAGATTTGGCTTCTTGAATCCAGAACTCAGAGTTTCTCATCCTTTTCCTGTGACTTTTCTCCCTTTTCCCTCTGTATCACAGAGACTGTTCCTCTCATTATAGAGTCTAGCAAGGCTTAATCTTTAGCAGCTAAATTCCAGGCACTCTCTAGGACCTGCCAGCTCAGGGAAAGGAGTGGTGTTAAATGTGATGTGCTTCATGCCCTTCCTTCCTGCCTGTTAAGAGTATCATTTTCTCCAGTTGACCCAGCAAAGGAAGGTTAGCAAAATGCTTCTAAGTCCTAGGTCAGATCATAGCCTCCAGCCCAGACCACCAGCGTTGGCAGGGGATCCGGTCACTGCCAGACACGTGGAGATATGCACAAGGGCTCTATTTTTCTTGGGCTGAATTGTGTAGTCTTCCTGCTCCCTCCTCTCCTAGGAGTTTACATAGATGGAAAATAAGTTTTCTCTTTTGGCAAAATAGCAAGGAAGTTCAGAGAAAGACGTGTTTGGGCACCGAGTCAGGAGGAATAGGAATCATTGGCAAAGTTGGAGAAGTGGAGTGTATTCATTTTTTTCTCTGATTTTCCAGGATTTTTTTTTCCTTTTGTAGGTTTCTCTCTCTCTCTCTCTCTCTCTCTCTCTCTCTCTCCTGGAGATATGTATTGGTGTAATGAGTTTCAGGATTGTCAAAAAAAATTTTATCTTACAAAGCTCTCAAATATTGAATACCTGGTTAACTACTTATTCAGATTAGGTGAAGTTGGTCTCTCTCTTTCTCTCATTCTCTCTTTCTCTTTTTATTTCCTTGTCTTTGATATTCTAGTAGCCCAGCTTCCACTTAATTTTGGCAGCTTGGAGATCCATTTTATTTTATGAATGTTCATTGAAGAGAGGTAATATATATACCCCCACCCTCCAAACCATCTACATTTGTTTTCTGTATTATATGATTTAGTGCTTGGCTATAAATGACTCTATTACAGATTCCTTTCCCTTCTATGCTACCCTTTAATATGTGAATTTACAAGGGGCAGTAGATCTCCCAGAAGCAATATACATATTTTTAACAGTACTTGGGGAGGCTGAACTAACTTGTGCTGAGAGTAATGGACTGGATATGAAGGAAATGGGGATTGGCACAAATAGCTGACCTCAGTTACAACCTTTTCCTGTGTCTTGTCTTCTATACCACATGGTCCTGTCCAAAGTATAGTCAAATCTATAAAAGACAAAAAAAATATCACATCTATGGTAGTGAGTTTTAAATCTAATACAGCTTAGGCTTCTTTCAGCCAATGCTTGGTTGCTTATAAAATGTCACTTGTTCTTTTACAAATTTAAGAAGTTTACTAGGGGTAAACATCAGTAGCTCATGCTTTGGACCTTTATGTAGGTCACGCTTCAGTCTCTGTAGTGAATCTTAGTGTTTTTTTTTTTTTTTTTTGACACTTAGTTTTTACCTCCAAGGGGAAAAATACACTTATACCTCAGAAACATGAGTTTTGCCTTTAAGAATAACTTGTAATTTTGAAAAATATTGGCTATTTTCTGCAGTTCAACGTCAAATCCACTGACATTTTTATTTCATCGTTTTTGGGGTGTGTTTTGTGACTAGACCCCAGCTAGTCCCTATTTATAAACTGTGATAAATGGATTTTGATAATTCTACTTTATAAGGCAGAAGCTTGCACATTGGTAGGAGTAATACAATAAAAAAGAACAAGTGAGTGAAACCAGAAAATGAACACAGAAGTGAACTTGTTACCAGAAATACCATTCTGCTGCTGCTTTTTTCTTCTTTTCATGCTGAACTTTCAATGTGAGACAAGTTTCGTTATTTGGGATAAGGTTGGACTCTGTGGTTTTATTTTGTTCCCATCAGAACCTCGTATCTTTGGCAGTTGACATAGGTAGATAGATAGAGAAGTAACTAAAATGTCACTTATACCTTGTGGCCTGGAGTTGTTGTGTGCAGGTACTGTGGGAACACCAAGCAAGGAATAAATACATTTACCTAGGAAAATTGAAGATGACTTCATGCAGGAGGTTAGGGGGAGATCTTCTGCAGAAATAAGAGTTTGACTCCACGGAAATGATCAGAAAATATGAGCCAGGGAGTACCACATATGCAAAGGCCATGTTGCAGAAAGGCCTGGAGAGACAGAAGACTAGGGAACTGTTTGACGGGGCTAGACGGAGGAGTTGCTACGCCTGACGGGGCAACAAGAGCTTAGCAAAGCAGTGCTTCAAATGCTGGTATGCCGGGTGAAGTTACTGGACTTTCTCCACTGTGCAAGGGGGAGCATTGACATTTTAAGCAGAGAAGATGACAGAGTCGGTTTCTTAGAATAACATCGATTTTAATATTTAAAAATGAATTGAAGGGTGAAGAGAGTCTTTTAAAGTGAAAATGACAGGAGACCTTGATCAGAAGTGAAGGAGATCATCTAATATTCTGGAGAAAAGTGTTTGTTACATAGGTACCAGTTTCTCAGGAGAGCTCTTGAATCTCCATAAAGAATAATTGTTTTTACCAGCCCTGTATTTCCATGAATGGTTGTCTTTTATTAAGGAGACATGCATTCTGAAGGATTTTTAAAATATGGTATATCACTGACTATCCTAGTATAAAATATGGGTTGGATGGGTAGCATTTCTAGCCTTTGGTTCGGACTCTCTGATATTGTGGTCCCAGATGGAATTGAGGACCATAAGCCTCCAGATGAAATGGAGTTGGGTCATTGCATTTCTGCTGCTGGGAATGCCCACTCCAAGCTGTGAGTGAGCGTTACTTGGCGTAGGCATGGTGTGAAAATAGTGCTAACGCCAAAATGAGAAGGACTGAGCACTGCCCATTAAGAAACCACCCCGATGATTAATTGTACCGAAAAAAGACATCCTTTAAATATTTGCCCTCCAAATGGATTATGCCAATTTATACATTATGTATTTGTTGATACCGTCAGTATAATGGTGGTGGAATTACAACTTTGAATCAGACTTCCCCAATTAAACTGATGATTCAAGTGGTCTTAACTGTCTCAGTGAGTTCTACCTCCCTTTGGCAAGGCTTAATAAATGCAAATCTGAAATACCAGCCTTGTAGCTTTAAAAATATGCATATTTTCTGGCTGTTGAGAAAGGCAAAGAGTAAACCTGAACACTTGGATTTCAACCATTGAAGCAAAGACGGAGAGATGATTGAATTCAGTCTTAAATTTTATAGAACTAAATTTAATGGTGAGCACAATCGCACTCTGTGGTGATTGTTTTCAGTGCTGCTTTATTAAGTTATGTAATGGCAGGAGTTCAAACTCAGTGATTGTCGAAATGGTAAATTTAAGGAGTGTTTGAGATTGCCTGCCAATATGCAAGTGTAAGGGGTTTCAAAGTGCAGAAAATATTATTTCCACCTTCCCATTTCTGTAGCTTATTATTCTTATTCGAACAGTTTTTAGGGATTATATTTAATACACTGCCTTAAAAATGTTTAAAAATCTCATTTTATTCCCCAAAGATTTGTTTTTTGCTGTTGCGATTAGATGATGACAGCTAGCTGGCTTTTAAAATTGATCAGGAAGTATTCTGGCAGTCATTCAGTGTTGTAATAGCACTTTAATGGATATGAGCTATTCACCCAGATCAGACTCAATGTCAAAACAGGCGAAAATACAGCTGTCACTCTGGACAACAAGATACTCATATGCAAGCAGCTGCTTAATACACAGTAGAAAGGCAGCCTTTTAGTAATATTTAAAAGGTGTGTCAATGCCAGTGTATGAGTGTCCTATAAAGTTGGGGTGTGCCATTTAGAAAAGAGGAGGATGAGGATGTGCATGCATTCTATCTGTACACTTATTCAAGCGTATCCTTTGAAAACCATCCATGTATGTACTGTAGATAAGCAGGGCGGCCTTAGACATTTCTTCTTTTTTAAAATACATACGAAAATGATTAAGCATATGTGCACATACATGCATACACACAAATGCCCATTTGACTCTGTTGGCCGAAGCATGGTGTTAATGAGGTCAGAGTCCTTTATTCAGTCTCCATGTGAAACTGGTACACTCTGCTCTGAACTAAATTCAAAGGCTGATCCCTCTCCTCAGCTAGTCAACGTCTACATGCAGGCTTTGATTTTGAGAGCTGACGCTGAGGAAAGCACAGTCAGGACAGTTACTGGTAAAACTACTCCCAGTGTAGTCATCTCCGTCATCCACCTGAAGGACAGTACCTCACTGTGCTAACCCCACTAACTGGTGATGTTCTGTCAGTAAAAAAATGTCAAACCAACTTCATTAATTTGTTTAATTCTTGAGTTTGTTATGGGACATGTGTGGCACAGGGTAGTTTGTTTGCCAGTTTTATGGGTGAGGCAACCGAGTTGCAGAACAGCTGAATGAAAACCAGTGTCACGTGCCTGGTTATGACTGCAGTTTAGGTGTCAGACTCTGGGGTCAATTCTCTTTTGGTGGCACAATTCCTATTTTCATCATTCCAGAGCAACACATGCTTTATGAGAATTTATTGCATGCCGAGCATTCTCTAGATATGGTAGATGGTACCAGGTCAAGGTCAAGGTAGATGGTACCAGGTACAGATCAAGATCAATAAAGATCTTGATCTCATGGAGCTGAGAATGTGGAGGGAGAATGACGACAGTTACTGCATGTAAGTAGACACAATCCCAAACCCAGTAAATTCGACAGTGGAGAAAGAAATTAGATGCTGTGAAAGTACACAAGGGGGCATGTGTAAGGAAAGCCCACATGAAGGAGATTCCTCTTTTTATTTTTTATTTATTTATTTATTTTTTTAACGTTTTTTTTATTTTATTTTTTTTATTTTTTTATTTTTGAGACAGGGAGAGACAGAGCATGAACAGGGGAGGGTCAGAGAGAGGGAGACACAGAATCGGAAACAGGCTCCAGGCTCCGAGCTGTCAGCACAGAGCCCGACGCGGGGCTCGAATTCATGGACCGCGAGATCGTGACCTGAGCCGAAGTCGGCCGCTTAACCGACTGAGCCACCCAGGTGCCCCTTTATTTATTTTTATTGAAGTGTAGTTGACACACAATGTTACATTGGCCTCAGGTATAAAACATAGTGATTCAACAAGTCTGTACATTATACAATGCTTACCATAAATGTAGCTACCGTCTGCCACCATAGATGACCTTAGTCATCTTTTGAAAAAGACTGTGATGAGGTCTAGACTTGCCCAGGTGAAGAGTAAGATACAGGCAAGGCTAAAAGTATATTCAGGTGAGTAGCGACTACTCACGTTGACCAGAATATAAGGTAAGTCCAGGAGCATAGCATATAATGTGACTGGAAAAAGAGAGACCAAAACATTTGCCTTAGTTCTGCAGACAAAGAGGACCAGGGAGGTTCTGAGCAAGGCAATGGCAGATTGGAACCACGTTTTCGAAAGATTGATTTGGCAGTGGTGCATAGGAGAGATTGAAGTGGAGAGAGGAGGTACATGAAGAGACCAGTTAGGAAGTGCCTACAACATTCCAGGCAAAAGGAAATGAAGGCCCCCACTAGGGTGGCAGCATGTCTTGTGGATTTCTAAGTGGAGCTTCTGACTGCATTCGAATACCATAACACACACCGTTAGTGCCGACAACCTGACTTCCAGTTGCCAGCATCCTCGCTCCAGGGATTTCTCTGGTTGTGGAAGCCCTGTGGAAGCCCAGGGAATTAACGTAGTGTCCGATGATCGAGAGAGATAATATGTAAGTACACCGGTTTCTTCACCATGTGGATGGGATGATCCTTGAGGTGCAATTTACACTGGTTCCCAGAATTCCTTGGTGGGGTTAAGCTCTAGTGGCTCACAGTGGTAATAGTGATTTCGTATCCTTACTGACCGCTCTCCCTTTCCTCTGTCACTTCCCCGACACCCTTCCAATATTGCCTTCACCTCCAAACAAATCTTTATCTCATTTTATGCTTCTGGGGGGACCCTAAACAAAGACAAGCTCAAGTTCCAATTTCATCTTGTGACCGACTCAGAAACTTTCACTGGTACCAGGTTCGAACTGTGATTCAGACTGGAAATTATAATTTGTTTCATTTTTGATCCAGAAATAGTTTCAGCATATCTGTAATTTCTTGATGCGTACGTCATACTGTCAAATCAAATAGGAAATCTAAGGGTGATTTGGCCCAATTTCTTTGTGTATACAAACGTGTAGATTTGAAAACATTTCGATGGAAAGTGGAAATAAAATTAATCAGTTGTAGTATATTAATATCTTTATTTCATTCAAATAAATATGTAGACCTATTTGTTCGTGCATATGTACTACATATTGTATATGTCCTCATTAAAATCTGTGAACCAGTTAATGTCCATTGCCTATTAGAAAATTAGTAGATCGTGCCCACAGTGTCACATCTATTCTCTGCCCAATGGTTCATTTGCTTAACTGATGACCACTCTGTCCCATTAAGAGCCATCATACATCATATAATAATGGTACCTTCCATATTTACAGTCCACAGCTATACCAGTTACCTCTCAGTCACATTCTAACACTGGCCAAATGTCAAGCCTTGATTATATTTATTCCTTTGTCCCCACAGTTGGTATATTGACATTCCTTTATTGTGTTAAGAGTATGTAGTACGTTTCTTAAATTAAAAACCAAATTACCATTGTAGGCACAGTTATTCACTGACCCTTAGCTTTTGAACCTTATACATACTGTACAACCACATTTATTCAATGATATTTGGAGACATTATTTAAAAAAATAGCAAAAATTGTGTATAATAAGTTGAAGTAATGATGGTTATATAAATCAGATAATTAGTCACTCAGGAAAAACACATATAACAGTTTTTAATCATACTTTTTGAGCTGGCTTTTTGGAATTATTTTCTTCTAATTTGAGTGAAGAGCTATTTTTAATGGAGGCTTCAAGTTTATTTCTGATTTGCTTTTTTCACATTAAGGACATTATTATAGAATTTAGTGATGAAAATACTATGCACTATTACATGAAATCAGTCAAATAACAATAGTATTTCTAAAATAGGGTTACCAATTTGAATTTTAAAAACATTTATCTTAAATATTGCAAAAAAGGCCATGTAATGTTGTAAGTAAATCCTTGAGTCTTTTATGTTCATTCTACTAAAATGTGATTAACTTCGTCTATGCTTGTTGGTACACTTGGTATATAGTCAGCTGGAAAATAAGATTAAAGATGATATTTTAATATGTAAAACTATGGAATTGCTAATAATAGCCGTTACTTTAGGCATTTAAAATGTTAATGTATTTGCCTACAGAATACATACGCATTTATTTTATATATTTAATTTTTTTTGAGAAAGTGAAAAGCACTACAAGGCATGATGTGGATATTTTGAAAGAAAGTTTCTGGCTGTAAATATTAAAGTAATTATATTTAATTTGGTACACCAGATATTCTTTTTCTGGAGCAATTGCAGATTATAGGGTCCTCTGAAACATCTTACTCAATGATTTTATTTCATGAATGAGAAAGCTAAGGCAAGGATTAGATAATAACATGACTAAGGAGGCCACAGGACTGATGATAGGCAACACTTTGGGACACTTTACTCATTGTCTTTTGAACCTAGCTCAGCAATTCTGATTTCTTGGGAAAGTTTTGTTAAAACGATTATTTCCTTTTAAGATCATCTGTCAGTTTATAAGAAACCAATTTCATAGAAAAGTGAAAAAAAAGTCAGGCTGGTTGCTGTGTTTTCATCAATGCCAATCACATTGATTGGATGAATTTCTTTTACTTAATGACTGAACTGATCAGTTATTTTGATATTTTGCAGACACCTAATGAAAGAGCATCATTTGAAAAGTTAGTCTTAGTTTCTGAATGATTTAATGAATTTTGCATATAAATGAAGCCGACCAAACTATCTATTTAATACGTTCATAATATTCACTGTATGGGCGAGCAAAAATCAAGGGCCTTTTGAGGACATTTTTTACATTGGCAGTGATCTCTTTGACTTATTTTTATCTGCGTTATTATTACCTGAAGGCAGATTTTTGTCTGTTTTGATGGGGCTAGAACCTGCCTTGGGAGAATAACAGCCTTGCACCCTGAGATGGAAACACTCGCTGGTATTTTTTGACATTTCAAGTATTTTCATGTTGTGTTAGAGCTTAACCTCCACTGTGCACATGTCTGATCTTCCCAACTAAATTGTAAGCTCGGTCTTATACGTCTCCAAATCCCCTGAAGTCCCAGCAGAGTGCCTCATGGTTGCTGCTCAATAAATATTTGTTGTTTATTTCAGAACTAGTTTTAATCTTTGTTGCCATTCAGGGCTTTGAAAATATAAAACAGACATTAGGCAGAAACTTGAAATGCTTTTTATCAGTTGGTGCAGCATTTTCCAATTACTTTGCACAAGAGAGTGCCAAGGGACATTTTAGAATTGTCTGGGCTACCAATATGGCTTTAAGGGTAAACAGACTTCACTGACACGAGCTCTTGTCTTTGTACCATTTGTGCCTTACCCTCCTAAGCAGCATCCCTACACTCTTGGGCTTTGGGTAAATAGGACATTTTTACCTCTGTGGATGTCCCCAGTGCTTTTTGATCACTTCCTTGTGGATATCTGGTTTTCATAGAATTGTGATATGGGAGGCTAGTTTCTTGGTGTGAAGGAAGAACAGAGACATAGGATAACAAAGGCAAAAGCACTTTACGCTTTCCTAATTTATTTTGAAACTGCCCTGGGAGCCACTTCCTTTTTAATCCGTGGAGTTTATGCACAACCTATAGCTCTCTGGCTGGCCTTTACTGATGTCTGGGAGAAAAGGTCCCTGGCCTATGACACAACCATATTCTTCATCTTTTCCCAAGTCTGCTTCCAAGATAAGGAGTTCTGGAAAGCAGAGGTGTCAGAATTCTAGGAGGTGAGGGGCGCCTGGGTGGCGCAGTCGGTTAAGCGTCCGACTTCAGCCAGGTCACGATCTCGCGGTCCGTGAGTTCGAGCCCCGCGTCAGGCTCTGGGCTGATGGCTCGGAGCCTGGAGCCTGTTTCCGATTCTGTGTCTCCCTCTCTCTCTGCCCCTCCCCCGTTCATGCTATGTCTCTCTCTGTCCCAAAAATAAATAAAAAACGTTGAAAAAAAATTAAAAAAAAAAAAAAAAAAGAATTCTAGGAGGTGAGAGTGAGGATGGGGAGGGCAGGGTACTATAATCCTTACTTAACTTTCTAGCGATGGCTTCAGTAATGATAGGGAGCTCCGGGGCCATGAGTTCTGGGCCAGTTCTCTGAAGAGGGAGAATTCACTTGTAGTCAAATATAACTAACGATAAGACTATCTTTGAAGGATACAGAGAGCATGGACGTTTTCACGTACCTGAGCTGAAAAAATTACATGAGAATATGCAACTGACTTGCATTTCAGACCCATCCGGGGGCTACCTGCACACACACATACATAGGCATCTTACTCAAGGCATCTTTATTATTGTGTTGCAGAAAAGCCATATCCATCTTAGGAACTGGAGATACACTTTAAAACTGTACTTCCGACTAAACATCATCTTTTTAGCTTGAGAGTTTTTGGTATGGAGATTGAAGTGCTGTGCTTTTATGTAGAATGCACTTTGATACTATAGTTCTTGATTGAAAGCCTATATAGAGTAGGGAGAATTCAACACAGAAGCTAAGAATGATCATCTCAGGAATGCATATGAGAACTAGCTACCTCAATTAGGTTCAAAAACATTAACAATATATTTGTGAGTTAGAATACATATTGGAATAACATGAATCCTCTCTAAATTCATATTATTGTATATTAAGATTGGTGGTTGGGAGTTTGCCAAACTTCTGAAAATTACTTTGTTAGCCAAAATATTTGTTGGAGGAAGGAATCTGACTGTATACATTCAAGATTCTCAAAAGATCTATTTCCAATAACAAAAGTTTCTGTGAAATGCCTAGAAAAGTTGGATTGATGCCTTGAAACCATTCAGAAAAATGGTGACATGGAAGCCAAATTGCAGAAACACTTTAACGGGAACTTTCTGTATTACTCTTTACTGTATGCGTTTTACCCTATTGAATTGATCTTTCTAGATGACTTATTGGATTGATTATCCTTATGAATTCATGTGGAATTTTTTGTTTGATGTTTGGACTTTTTTGATACTTTGGATTCAAATTAGAGGAAATTTGGTCTAGGGAAGCAACATGTCACTTGATTTCTGTCAAACTTTCCCCTACCCCTGTGTACTTTCTTCTTATTTGTCAGTTTCACCTACGGGATGTGGGGTGGGGAATCTATTTCTTCCTCTTCTCTGTTTTAATATTTCTCCCTATCTGAGCTTTTTAGTTTTCCTTAGTAGGATAGAAACAGAGTGTGTTAATTCCCTCTTAAGTTTTTAAACCCGTTAAAGGAGGCTTGGGAACGAATGAAATGATTTAAAAAATATATCAAGATATATGCTTTAATTGCCATATCTTTATTTCTGTGGCAGATAGCAAATTGATCCTCACTTACAAAATAACAAACAAGAGGCATGCAGGAAGAAGAGACAGGGAAAAGGCCTGCATTAATGCCTGGTATCAGTTTAACAGAAATAATGATTAGGTAGAGAAATGATATAAATAATTTAAGAGGATGTCCCTGTGCTCTTTCTAATAAAATCTTGGTTCCCTGAAAAGAGAAAATATTTATTCCTGTTTCTAAACAGGAAAAACAAATGTTCCAAAAATAATATATAGTATGTATATACTATGCATAGCAAGGTTAGTATTTTTTAAAGGGATAATGCCACTATCATTACAAGAAAATTATTTTCCACCCCAGCTGGTTGCATCTGGGTTAGCTGTACTATGTGTTGAGTTCATACATGGGAAAATCAGTTCTCTCCAACGAGAAGACAATAACAAGGATGCCCTGTTTCCAGTTGTTTAGAATCATAAACATCCAGCAGCTAGTTTATTTTCCTAAGCTCACCCAAATGATCTAAATGTTGAAGGTGGAAAAATGCTGATGCTCACAGTAAAGGCAGAATACAGGGTCGTTGTGGCAAATTAATGGTATTTATTGGAAACGGTTTACTAGTTATCTTAGGACAACTTGAAGCAGGATGAAGTTTGGTGTACATTGATGCCTGGGTCTTATTGAGTATGAATGGCTTTTCAGAGGTGAGGAACAAGGAAAGTCCCTGTGCAGCGTGGGAACATGGAGTGACATTTTAGGATGCCATCAGCATCCTGTGTTTGACATCAGAGATTTACCCTTGAGGCCATGACCAAGAATTCTTTTTTGAGAGGTTTGTTTCCATTAATCGACTTCTCTCACGGAGTGGTCTGTAGCATCGTTTTGACTACCTAAATGCTGCTCGTTGCGAGGTCATTCTGCAGAGCTTGTCACTTGTATTCATCTTATGCTTTTGCATCCATGTCTGCTTTTATTACATTTTAATAAACAGAGGAAATGAACCTCTCACAACATGGTTACCTTTTTTTAAGGTACATCCTTGCTACCAATGGAAGCCTAATTTCCATTATATTCACTCTGCTACAGAAATACTTATTGCCAGGAAGAAGATATTTACTGGAATCCACGAGTCCAGAATTCATCATGATTCAGTGTGAAATCCACTGCCCTTTGCTCCCCACCCCCTCTCGGACTGGAATGAAATGTGCCTTAAACTGAAGTGAAATACATCACATGCAGCAACAGTGGGCCCTCGCTTTGCCTCTATTCCTGGTGTGAAATCGATACACTATCTTTCCTCCTGACCTGTTCCGTGACCTCCATTGCAGCTTTCATGCTGAACAGCAATTGCTTTGAACAGTCTGGGTCTGCCACAGCTCACAAATGATTCTCAGCTTCTGTCTAAAACTGGTGCTGATAACAAAGGCTTGATTTTAAATAATGCAGCTGTAGTCGTCTCCTAATTATGAATTACATGAAAGTACAAGCTCCTCTATTATTAAACACTTTCAATAGCAGGCACGGTACATGTGCAGGGTACACACAGGGGCCTGGGGCCTGGGAGTCAGGCCTGTACGTTTCTCTGGCTGAGTTCGGACTGATAGAGAAAGAAGAGATCCAAGGTATATTTACACGTTTCATTCATTTTCTCGATAGAATTCCATTTGGTGATACGTTAATTTTTTCCACGGAAGGCTCTATTTTTTTTCCTAAAGAAACATTTTTGAATACTAGAGTATAAGATCTTGCACAAGGAATGACTAGTTGACAAATATTTGCTTTTTTGATGCAGTGGATTTTACTAATGAAATTCCAGGTTTAGGCTGTTAAAATTCTGACTTACTGGAAGGAGTGGCAGTCACCTGCAGGGATATTTCTCCATTTGATCACTCTGTGATTGAATTGGGGGAAGTAGAAGTATCTTATGATGGCATTTTGGCCATTTTCAGGAGGCTATTGAATGGCGGAATTTATTGTATCAAGCAAATAGTGGGCATTTTTACGTGTGCTAAGAAAGTGAATATATAATTAGCTGAATTGCTTTACTTGGCTTTGCCAGACTAGACATTAAAGGGATGAATGAAAAGCTGGGTAGGATTGGAATTTTTCCAAATAACTTGGTATGAAATAAGGGTAACAATGGATTTGGTGTACTTTGTAAAACCATCGTATATAAAATGAGTCATTCTTATGTGTATTTGTTTAGTGCTGTTGAAATGAAATTTGTTTCATAATAAAGGACACATACTCTCCACAGAATAGTCCATATAATGGCAATTGCATCATCAGTGGTGCTTTCATAGCACACACACATACACAGACACCCACATCTACATACAAGGAGGCATTACCACATACATGCTTTTATTACTTCACTCCATGAGTGGAGTAGGCTCATGGAAAGAACATTAGAGTTAGAAAGTAGTATTCTTAATACAATCTACTTCCAATACAGTGTGCTTTACCAAAGTCTTCTAATCTTTCATCATTTTGGTTTTCTCCTCTGTAAAATGTGGTTAGTGAACAAGATTATCCTTAAAATCTTTTCCAGTTGCAGATTTAGGTAATTATAACACTAATAGCAACCCTTCGCATTTGCACAGAACTTAGATTTTCCAGTGATTTTCCCCCATGCTTCTGACCTTTTGAAGCACACTGGTAGGCAGCCAGGACTTGCTACCGTCCCCAATTTCCTGAACAGGAAACCAAGACACAAAAATTGTTTGTCAAGGCCGCACGGGTAGTGAGCAGCAGAATTGAACTAGAACCAAGTCAGCTGAGTGCTAGTCCAGAGCTGCTTGTGGCGCGTTAGGGGGTGAGGATCTTTTATTACTGTTAGAACTTGAAAGGTAGAGACTTGTATCAGAGGCTCTTCATGGGTTTTTAATTGCTCAAATGAAGTCATTCCTTTAAAATGTACATACTGGACAGTCTAATGATTTGTTCATTGTTCTGTCTACATATCTAATGATTATAGTGTGCTGTCTTGGGACAGCTCCAGGTCAGTTATATACAAGACAAATTATGTTTATAAATGGATGAACATATACACTTCGATGCAGAGAGTATTGAATGCAGGGAGATATTTATGAACGTAGTGACATACAACCAAACCTCGACTAAGGTTCTTCTAAGATGCAGTGATTTTGTGATGATGGTTATTTCTTCACAACAGGATGTAACTTGGATCGTTTGAATTAGCACATTGAAAGCCCTCAACAAACTGTCATGTTCCTTTTCTAAATATGTCACATTTTCTTCTCTTGTGCACATTAAACAGTGCTTTTTAAAGTGTAAATAAAGAGTGGCAGGATACCTGAGGAATACATCAGCCAAAAAGAAGGAAATAACAAACATAGAACAGGTACTATTATATCTTTCCACATCTTTAAAAGGAAAAGCTTGGGTCATTCGTCCCCGGAAACTTTTGGCTACAGGGGCCTCCTACTATCCTTCCATGCAGGACAATTCCTGTTATATTAAGGCTTCATCCTGGCACCTATAGGGATATTCCAGCTAGATGGATTGCTTAAGTAATTAGAAATCATACATGGGAGGAAAAGAGAGTAGAGATGAAATGGATGTTTGTATCCTGGATGTAGAATTGTCTATTTAGAAGCACCTGTGATGTCCTTCGATGATGAGAAGGACAAATATGTTCAAGTCCTACTTGCTCACTTACCAGGCACGTAAGGAATTTTTTCGTCATTTTGTGAAAATATTTTTAACATAACACTATCTATTCAAAGTGGTGTGGAAAATCCCTGCCAAAATAAAACCACCCTTTGCCAAAATATCAATAGAACTGAGACGTATTTCTTGTTCTCTACCCCATCCTATTTAATTATATGTATTATTAGCTTTACTCTCCCAACATGCCCCTTCACTGAACTCATTGTGAACCTGGTCTCAGCATTAATATTATCCTTGATCACACTTCAGCATTTCAATTTTAAAGTCTGAATTTGAAGGTCTGCTTTTCCTATTAAGAGTGTTTCCATGAAAAGAGTAAATCTTGGCTAGAATTCAGTGGTAATTCAGCTTAACCAAGTTAAGAAAAGCCTTTTATTCATAGTGGTTATTTTGAGACAGTGGAGTACAGAAATGTGGGTTCTAGAGACAGAAAAATACAAACTTTTATACAGAGCCATTTTTTTCCTTTAAAGAAGACAGTGCTAATAAATCTTGTTGAATCAAGACCTTGAAAGAAACTGAAAAATATGTACAGATCTCTAATATAACCAAGAAAAGTACTTTATATTACCTTGCTGCTGCTGCTTCATAATGTAGTTTTAGTTGAATGTAATCTCCTCCACTCAAATTTATTTTTGAGAAATTGCCACACTGAAAGTTGAAACCATTTTTGTCATTCAAAAGAAGTGGAGATCAATACTGAAGCTCTCCTATTAGTTGGTACAGTCTACTTTAGTGTTAAAAGATTTATGATAACACATTTCTAAATATATATTACATTCCAGTGGTGTGGTAAAACCTCAAAATAAAACTTTTTTTTTTCAAGAGAAGGAGGTGGTCTATTTATTATTGAAATGCTGCACTAAACTATAATTCAGTGATATTTTATTCCAATTAAATTCTCCTTAGTAGTAATCCTTTTTTATGATAAGCAAAACTGAATAATACAGAGTATGTTCCCTCCAATGAATTGTTGTGTAACAAGACTTGATGGTAATTCTACCTTTTCCAAAATCTGATATCAGGCAATTTATCTTCTAAATAATACTCCTGAGTACCAAAGCTGAAATGTTTTGGCTTCAACCCAAATCAAACTTGAGGCAGCAGATTCTCCAGAGCATTTCCCTAACTCTGTAAATTTAATTGTTATAATGAATAGAATACATGTGTCAAGATTACTTGTGATTTTACCTGTTTACTTCTCTTCCTGAGACAGAAAAGAGCAACATGACAAAGGCTGTTAACTCTTACAGGAATGAGGAGAAAAAAGAGAAGCACTTCACGTAGCACATGATCCTTAAACATGAACTGATTTTAAAAGTCTATTTCCAGTTAATTTCAGAATAGTTCAAAATTAAAAATCTGCTGTCATACTGTAATAAAACAGACTGATGGAACTTAAAAAAATCCATACATATGTGTCTGTAAGGCACAAAATGTTCCGATAAAATATTTGCATATGCAAAGCAATATCTTCTAATCCTCTGCTTCATAGTATTTAGTCAAATTTCCTCATCTTCAATGTCCTTTCTTTCATATGTCTGCAAACATGATCTATTTCTTGTATTTGACTTTTGTGCAGTATTTTTTCATAGGCAGTGAAATCCAGAGTAGTACTTAGATCAAGCCAATATTGGTATCATTGGCATTCATGCCAGACATCAGACCGTGGTAAAGTTAGTATTCCTGCCATCAGCTTCAAAAACTGGTTGGGGAGGAAGCCAGATTATGGCCATCATTACCATGGATAACCATATTAATTTTAGTAATAAAAATGATCAACATTAAAGACCTACTGCTAATGTAACTTATCAAAATTATTTTTTGCCATTTCTTTGCTCCATTCCATTGTAGTTATTTTAAAACCTTCATTTCTCCCATATGTTTGAACCATGATTTTTAGATGAGACAACCATTATAAATATATTTCTAATAGAGAGAAAGGCCATGCCCCTAAGATGACTCCAAAATTTCTTATAATGCTTAAGCAGCATGATTACTGTTGACTGTGAATTGACAAATGTGTATGTCAATAACTGTTATTTACTTTCAGTCATTAGGAAAGTCTGTGTGATTTCAACTTCATTTATTCATTTAGAACTCAGTAAGCTGCAAACTTGTGCCACACATTGTGCAAAACACAGCATGTGATGAATTCTTGCCTTCGGGTCTCTAAGAGTTTGTTTTCTAGGGGAGGCTGAAGGGTAGGCAAACCATTGAAATAAATTGTGATGAGAGTTGTCATAAAGGTGAGAACAGAGGACTGTGGTGACTCAAAAGAGAGATAGATATGCTATGGGTGTCACAGAAACACTCCCCAGAAGAGCTAGTTTTTGAAGGATGAGGAGGAGTGGAAAAAGTTGGATAGATGTGCTTATTAGTTAGGTAAAGGCTAGAAGGTTGCAATAAAGAGACTATGAAATACAGTAGTGGAAAGAACTTTGAAGTTTTTTTTTCTCTTTTATTTAATAGCCCAAGATGAGTGGTCCAGTTGAAGGGTTGGCTGTGTTCCACAGGATCATTCAGGGGTCCAGGGCACTTTTCTTTTGTTGATCTCAGTGTTATTCTTGTCTGCATGGTCAGTGCTGGATTGTAGTTACTCCTATACAGCTTGAAGGAAGGAAAGAGTACGGAGGAGCCCATATGCAGTATGTAAGACCTAGACCCGGAAGTGGTATGCATCACTTCCTCTCCAATTCTGTTAGTGAGAATACAGTCATATGGCCATACCCCACTGCAAAGGAGGTGAGGTATCTAGTTACTACTCTATAACTAAGGCTGTCAGTAGACTGAGGCCAGATCACCAAGGGCTCTATATGTCATCCTGAAGTAGGAAAAGGACTTCACAGATTGCTTTTTTTTCCCCATGGGAATCTTTATTTCTGAGATTTGCCAGACAAATCTTAGAAAGATTTGACAGAGTGTGAGCCAGGGAGGGGCAGAAAGAGAGAGAGAGAGAGACAGACAGACAGACAGAATCCGAAGCAGGCTCCAGGCTCTGAGCTGTCAGCACAGAGCCTGGCATGGGGCTGGAACTCACAGACCGTGTGATCATGATCTGAGCCAAAGTCAGATGCTTAACCAACTGAGCTACCCAGGCACCCCATCAACTTTTAAATCTTAAACTCTAAGTCATGAACTACTATGAACTGTTTTTGTTTCTGTTAATCTTTTCAGAGGACTTTATGTTTCTGATTTTATTTTTTGTCACTATCACAAATTGATTTAATTCATTTTGCAGGTGATCAAAAACCTAGATACTACATGCCCTTAACCATGCCAGGCAGCAAATAAATATTTCTGCTAATAGTAGGATACATACCATTACCCCAGGTTGTATCGATATCTTGTGTAGGTGAGGCTGATCCACTCTATTTGTGGGTTTTCATTTTTGTTATAGTCAAGAAAATTGTTAAGCTTAGTTCAGCTGGGCAAGGGGACTGCAGAGACGGGTCCTATGAGCAGTTCTTATCTGAGTTGATGGATTTTTTTTTTCATCTAAAAATAGTTTGGGGTAAGGCTCAACAAAGAGCCTGTAATTAGGACTTCAGGCTGTGTGGAGTAATTGCCTTACAGAAAGAAACATTCATTTCCAGAGCCTCTGCTACGTAAGAGGGAAGCTGGGCTGCCTGGAGCATGGATCTTCATAGCCTATGGACGTGGTTGGCCTTAATCCATTTGTGAACCTTTCCTGAGTAGTTCTAGATATAGAGGACATGGGCTAGGAGGATATCAGCATGGAACCACTTCTCTGTGCGTACCCAGTGGCCTTTTTGGCTTTACAACAATTTTTAGAATTGGAATTCTAAAATGTAAAGCTTATTTTTAGCTAAAGTTCACGCTTTGGAACACAAAAAACCAAAATAACCAAAGCTTTCCTAGAGGAAATTTTGTATCAGATAAAGGGGTGCTTTGCTTCTGGATGCGAGCCAAGTTAAAGTCATGCACTGGAGTAGTCCTGACGGACACGTGAAAGTCCACAAGGGATGTAAGAGGCAAGGCCACAGCAGGAGAGCACACGGCATGTGTATTGGCACGTAGACACACGCTTGGCGTGGAAGCCACAAGGGGTGTGCGGTAGTGATGAGCAAAGGGGTGAGGATGGGAGGCTGGTGATGGGTGAAGCTTCAGAGGCAGGCAGGGGTTGGGCCAAGGTGAGCCTTGTAGGCCACGCTGTCATGTGGGAGAGACAACCAGCACAGCGATCCAATCAGTCTTGTATCTAGAAAGCCCTTTTCAGCCGGTGAGGCAGATGCAATGAAGGTAGGTGAGTGTAGGCCAAGGTAACTTGGAGGAGGGTGCTGCAGTGATCTGGACGAGGTGACCTACCTGCTCTAAGAACAGAGCAGTGTGAACCAACTTTACAGACAGATGGAGGAGACAAGTGTGACAGGGCTGGTGACTCCCTGCAAATGGAGAAGGAAGGAAGGGAGGAATAAAGGGTGACTTCTGGATGTGATCCTGGGAGAAGGTGGGGGGCTGATCCCTGAGGTAATTCCAGCAGGGGGTATAAGAGCCAGTTAGTGAAGAAAGGTGATGGTGTCTGTTTTTTAAAAGATCAAGTGCAAACTCCAAGTAGAAATGTCCAATAGTTAGATGAATATACAGGCCTTAGGTTTGGGATTAAGACGAGAGGTGAGGCTAGAGAATTGGGAGTCATTAGCATGTAGGCCAAAGCTGAGGCCAAACATATATGGTAAAAATTGGCCCACATAAAGGTATAGTGGTCATCAGTTAAAACCATTCTTAAGGAACTCTCACAACATATTATCTTTCCACTAATACTTTAATAATTCCAGTAAGCCAGAAAATTTCATTGCTTAAAGCATTTCTTTAAGCAAATGCAAGGTTAATCAGCAATGGTCAAAGTTGTCTGGTAATCAATAAGATAATTGAAACGTGACAGTCACCCCCTGAAACCCAAATCCCTATTGTGTATGCTACTGTCCTTTCTCACCCAGGACAAGGGCTGTGAAGAAATCAGACGGAAACCAGAGGCCCTCATATCAGGGGCTAGAATTTGGGTGAATTTTAATGTGTCCATTTGGAACTGTTCAATGATTTGTACCTATTTCTGGTGAGCCTTGGACACATAATTGTTCTCAAGATGGAGTGAAAAGTAGAAAGGGAAATGTTGGTAGATAGGAACACATACCTCTACCCATTTCAAAACAGATGCTGCAGAATGTAGCTAGGCCCCATGGAGGGTGCTCAGGAAACGCAAACATGGATGCTGAGGTTCCTTAAGTGCTGAAAAGTTGTTTGTTTCTGTCGAAGGCTTTTTGGCAGTGTCATCAAATGTAAAGAATACTGCCCCGGAACTCACACAGTATCTGGTCCGTATCTAGCTACAGTACTGTTTCTCTGGGTACAATCTGGCATGACTCTTGACCCTTCAGAGTCTCAGTTTCCTCCGTGACAGGGCAGGGTTGTGCTAGGTGTTTGTCCTAGCTCTGAAAGCTGTCCACTTGGGACTCGCTCTATAGGGTCCTCTTCTCTAATGAAAAAAAGAGGCTTATGAAGTCTGAATTAGATAATTTAGAGATGATTATTTGCTTTGCATACAGACTGTCTTCTTTATAGCAGAATTTGCTGGCGGGAATAGTCCTTTCCAGAAAATTGGATGTTGTTTGGAGAAAGAAGTATTAAGCTTGAGGTCGGAAGAGCTACTCTGGAAACCAGTCTCTACTTATTTATTAGTTATTTGGTGTAAATGTGTTAACTCTCAGTTTCCTCATTTTTAAATGAAAGTATTAATATAAATGCATGGCTATGATCCAGATCATTTTGAAGGTGTAAGGTATTATGTAATGTAAGTGATTCTTGCCCAAGGAAGACTGGTCATTCTAACCTAATGTATACATATGTAATTCTCGTAACCTTAGGGACTGGTTGCTAGAAATAGGTTCCTGGTGGGATCAGCACCGTAGGGATCCATTGTGGCGTAGCCCTTAGGACAAACGGTAGGCATTTTACGTTGAAAATTACTCTTCCCTTCTTCAGATCTCTGAATTCAGGTTGTGCCTTCAGGCATAGGTACCCCCCACCCCCGACCATTGTACTTGCAACTTTGGTCTAGCCTCTCGAGCTGCCTTGGCCTTGGGAGGACTCCCACCAACCCCGTTTTGCCTGCTGATCTTTTCCCATTTTTTCACCACGGTGAATGCGACAGTGCCTCAAGCCATGTGGAACTTGCATTTTAATGTCTTTTGTTTCTTTATATGGCACTGGCATAATTTTGCCAGCCATTATGTTGAGAACTATTCCTAGAACCCCAAATTAATGGAGAAAGTACAGTCACAGTGGTATGTTGCCCACTTTGCTGAGCAGACTCATCTCTGAATGGGACTGAGAACGTTCAGTAGCAGAGAGGTTTTGCAGTGTGATATTCTAACACCTGCGGAGTGAATGTTCCAAGTGCCGGCCGGCACCCTTGCTCTTATTTGCCAGCAGTGTACGTAGCACTCAGTGTGAAGGGAGATGATGTGTGTATAGACATGTTTGGGGAGAGAGGCTTTTGATGGAGGGGTTTCAGCTCCTCTCAAGGCACTGATCTATATAAAATGTGGATCAGAGGTGTTCTAGAGGTCACTTTTCTGTGATTACAAATCTCCTAGATCCTCTGAAGTTACAAGTCATGGTCCCCTTTAGTAGTGATATCTGTGGATTTCATGTGTATCATATGCCTGTAAAGTTTAGACAGCACCTCTTGATACACTTGCACAAAGACTGATACAGATAACTCTCAGTAAATGTTTGTCGAATGAGTGAAGTAATAGTTATAATGGCTCCTACCCTATATCTTGCTCCAGGCATCATGATAAATGCTTTATATCATCATCTCTAATTTGCATGAAATAAAATTTATCTTCATTACAGGTAAAGGAAGTGATGCTCAGAGAGGCAATCCTCCTTTTTTCTAGGCCACATAGCTAGTCTGTGGAAGAATTCGAAGTTACTTTCAGGTCTGTCTGGTTCCGAAGCCTGGGCTCCTCACACTGTTTAGACAGGTCTCCCAACATTTAGACAAATGTGGGAATCCTCAAACATTAGGGAGATAAGAGGACGGAGGAATAGAAAGAGGAGCCTATCTAATTACTTCCCTTGTGTCTGATTCACTAGAGTATAATTGCACTAGATGTTCAGATACTTTCCAAGTTACCCTCTTAAGTTTTTTGCTTGTTTGTTTTACTTTTAAGATAAAAGCTTGTTAGCTTTCCAGAATTAGTAGGAACTCGAGGAACTGTTCATTTATTTATTATTATTTTTATTTTTTCAAGTAATCTCTATACCCAACGTGAGGCTTGAGCTCATGACCTGGAGATTAAGAGTCGCACGCTCTACCAACTCAGCCAGCCAGGTGCCCCTGCAGTAGTCCTTCGGTTAGTGCTTAGAGATTTCTTTAGGTATCTTATGATCTAGGGAGAAAAGTCTAATTGGAGACAGACTCGCAGGATTGGTTGGAAGTCACCTACTCCAGTCATCAGTTTGGTGCTTTGTTCGCTTTGTTTCAGAACATGGCCAATTGGGTGTCAGCACTGGTTCAAAGCACTATCAGTGACAGAGAACTCTCCAGTCCCAAACACAGCACATTTTGTCCCTGATTAGATTTGACCATCAGAATGTTTTCTTATTGTTTAAAAAATTTTTTTAATGTTTTATTCATTTTTGAGACAGAGAGAGAGAGACAGAGCATGAGCGGTGGGGGGGGGGGGCGGGTGCAGAGAGAGAGGGAGACACAGAATAGGAAGCAGGCTCCAGGCTCTGAGCTGTCAGCACAGAGCCCGACGCAGGGTTTGAACTCACGAACTGTGAGATCGTGACCTGAGCCGAAGTCGGATGCTCAACCGACTGAGCCACCCAGGCACCCCATGTTTCCTTATTTTAAGCTGGAATCCATCTCCTTGTGTCTTCACTCCATTGGACTCAAGCACTCTTGGTGGACCAGTGACAAACAGGTATCTTTTCCAGAGCAACATTTCAACTGTTTGAAACCCAGTGATCTTCCCTGTGTCTTCTTTCTGGAGGATACAGTTCCCTCGATGGCTTACATCTGCCCTGACTCCTGCTCTCTCACTGCTTGTCTCAGTTCCATAAT